>NC_081240.1:2599181-2921681 GCF_902713425.1 Acipenser ruthenus | reverse complement strand
CTTGGCTCATACATAGTAGTTCATAAGTATTTTTGTTAGGTCTTGGAAGGCAGAGTAACATCACAATCATAACACTGAATACAAAAATAAAATAGACAAACATAATATTGGGCAGCAGTGTGGAGTAGTGGTCAGGGCTCTGGACTCTTGACCGGAGGGTTGTGGGTTCAATCCCCAGTAGGGGACACTGCTGTTGTACCCTTGAGCAAGGTACTTTACCTAGATTGCTCCAGTAAACACTTTACCTAGATTGCTCCAGTAAACACCCAACTGTATAAATGGGTAATTGTATGTAAAATAATGTGATATCTGTATAATGTGAAATAATGTACAATGTGATATCTTGTAACAATTGTAAGTCGCCCTGGATAAGGGCGTCTGCTAAGAAATAAATAATAAAAATAAAAAAAATAATAATATTGAATATGGAAATGACAAAAGAAAGTGGCCCCTGACACAGCCTGACCCTTTCTGGTTTCGTCACGGCCGGTAGCCGGTGTTGTGTTATTTTCAGGTACGTGCTTGCTCGTGCCTAAACAACTTCCGCTGAGAAAGCAGGGAAGCGCCCCATCAAATCTGGTATGTTATGTATGTTCTGTCTTTTACGTATTTTTAAAATTTAAACTTCTCATTTTCTTGTTTTGTTTGTCATGAATTGTTTTTCTTTTTAGGGAAATTGATTGTCTGTTTCCAGTTTAAGTTTGTAAAAAAAGAATGTATAATTAATGATAAATGTACCTCTGTTTGACAACAGGAAAACACCCATCAGATAGCGATTGATTACACCGGTACCAAAATCTGACAGCGTGCCACTTTCAATGTGACACCGTACCACTTTCTGACATTACATGGGTCGATTTTTGGTACGCATACCACATGTACCACTTTCTAACACTACAGTGTATCAGGTGCAGTCTGTACTCACATGTATTTTATTGTGCAGTGTATCAGGTGCAGTCTGTACTCACTCAGAATTCATGTTTGATAAAAACATGTGCTTCTTTCAAAACTGCACATTTGAGGCCTCTCTAGCAAAATATTTAAAGAAATATTATGTTTGCCACAATTACTTTAATTTCACCAGCTTTTAAAAGTCATTCAGACAGTTGTTCACATCCACAGCAAATTTCTGATTAAATATTATATCAGTAGATCCCTGTAAAAAAAAAATTAAAAAAATGGAGCCATCATTATGTATGAAGAAAACATTACTCAACAGTATTTGTAATGGGCAGTGTTGTGTGCTACATTAATGAGGTAAGATGAGATTAAAAGCTCTATAACCACAAATGCAGCCAAGCCCAGCTAATATGAATAGTGGTTAAGACGCTTGCATGGGGGTGTGTGATATCTCATGGTAAAACTGCACAAATAATACGATGCAAAAACACAGTACCAAGGGGTGTTTTGGAAGGTATGTGCATGTTTTTTTTTTCCCTTCCTAAACATACCAGAGCCCAGTGTATGAACCCTGGTCTCCAGTTGCGGACAGGTCTTATTATTCAGCTAATTAGCTCCATGATTGATTTGTTGGGTGCTACCATTTGACACTTGGGATCTCCTCAACCAGCATTCTAGACATTCCCCACATTTCCAGAGACCCGTCACAACACAGGGTATTAATAACAGGGGGGGCCGGGGCAGCAGGGTTTGGGTAACCAGCTTTGGCTAATGGCCAAGGGATTCATGTCTATAGGTAACAGTATTCGTGCACATATGGTGAACTGCGATAGGAAGTACACCAGAGGTCCTTGTTCCTCCAGCTGTGCTGTACGTTGTGCATGTGAGCTGACAGCATGTTTGCACCCAGTCTAATTAGTTGTCAAACTGCTCCCTACAGGTGTGCCTTTACAACAGGGGAGTCGGTGTTGTGTACAGCAAATAGAGTCCAGTTAGACTGACAGGTCCTGGGCAGGGCTGAAACTTTAAACCAACTGCCCTCTCCATAGCGTGGAGACTGAACTACTCCTCACCTTCTAAGAAAAAGAGTGCTCCTTCCAGTCCAGGGCAGGCTTGAGGCATGGAGACTGAACTGCTCTCCCTCCTTCACTCAACTAAGAGACCGAAGTGCTCCCTGTTTGACCCCCATAAGAGAAAGTGTTCCAGTCCAGTGTTGATATGAGGTATAGAGACTGAACAGCTCCCTCCCACCCACACTCCCAAAGAGAAAGGGGGCACCCTTTAATCCAGGGGAGGCTTGAGGCATGGAGACTGAACTGCTCCCTCCCTCCCTCCTTCACCCCAAAGAGAAAGGGTGTTCACTCCAGTCCAGGGTAGGCTTGAGGCATGGAGACTGAACTGCTCCCTCCCTCACCGAACTAAGAGAAAGTGTGCTCCTTCCAGTCCAGGGCAGGCAAATCGATCCTTCCCCCAGGAAGACACTGATGTGCCCTCCCAGGGGATGCATCTCCCTGCCAGGGGCTATTGTGATGGCTGAACGTGTAGGTAGGCACGGCACTCTTTAGAGTCTGCATATCTCTAGAGAACCAGCTGCCTAGTTTTGAACCACTTGTCCGTCACCCTGTTGATTACATTATTCTTACAATAATCACGCTACTGAAAAAGTTTTCTTCTGCATCCAGTTGCTTTCCCTGCTCGTGATAGTGTGGGATTCCCTCCCCTCCCCCTCCCCCCACTCTCCTCATGTGATTCTCTGTGTTTCCCTGTCTTAACCACCTGTCCAGGACCCCCACTTTGTAGATTCTCAGAGCCAGTGTCAATTAAAGTGATTTACACAGTTATTCTAGGCGAGCTTTCGCCTCCCTATAAATTTTTCCACTTGTCACATGTTGGAAAGTTATTGCCATCTAGGCAGTGGGACTATTATCTTAGCGATTATCTGCCTGATAGTATATAGATGACAATAGACACCCTCCCCCCAAAGACAAATGGTGCTCCCTCCAGTCCAGTGTTGATATGAGGTATAGAGACTGAACAGCTCCCTCCCTGCTTCCCACCCACACCCTCAAAGAGAAAGGGGGCACCCTTTAATCCAGGGGAGGCTTGAGGCATGGAGACTGAACTGCTTCCTCCCTCACCCCCCTAAGAAAAAGGATGCAACCTCCTGTCCAGTGCTGGAATGAGGCATAGAGATTGACCTGCTCCCTCCCTCCCTCCTTCACCCCCAAAGAGAAAGGGTGTTCACTCCAGTCCAGGGCAGGCTTGAGGCAAAGAAACTGAACTGCTCACTCCCTCACTCCCTAAGAGAAAGGGTGCTCCCTCGTCCAGGGCAGGCCTGAGGCATGGAGACTGAACTCCCTCAAAGCCTAAATGAACAGCTTTTCCTTCCAGTGAAGGTAAGCTGGTAGCACAGAGACTGTATCTTTCTCCGATCCCCCTAGATCAGATGTTGTAGTCTGCTGGGGGAGGTAAGGCCCTTTCAGTTCTTGATTTGCTGACGATGTAACCAGACTCATTGCTCCACGCGTGCAAGGGAGAAGGTCAAGTGAGCTGTGAGACGAGAGGTCTAAGGTGTCCTTCCTGCGAGCATCTGTCTGTCTGTCTGTCTGTCTGCCTTTCTGTCTTATTTTGAACAAGTGCAAAAGAGCAGGAAAAAGGTATATTATTTGTCATGCAAAGCAATACCAACTATGATATAATGCTACTGTATGGATTTTTATTTGAAAATAAGTCATTTATAAGATTTCCTATTTAATGTTACAACAAATAATTAAAAACAATTCCTCTCCAGACACTTTCATGTAATTCCTAGTAATCATCCTTCATCATCAATTATTTAATTTAATTATTACGTAATAATGAATTATTCTTTCAGTCTCTGGGTATCTGTCTGTAGGTGTGTCTCTATGCGGGTCTGATTTTTGTGTGAATCCATCTGTATGCATGTCTCTCTGTGTGTAAGTGTGCGTGTGTGTGCATGTTCGTGCGTGTGCGTGGGTGTGTGTGTGTGTGTGTGTGTGTGTGTGTGTGTGTGTGTGTGTGTGTGTGTGTGTGTGTGTGTGCGTGTGAGTGTGAGTGTGTGTGTGTGTGTGTGTGTGTGGGGGTGTTTTCTTGGCAGGGGCACCCAGGCTCAAATTTCTCCATCTCAGAGGCTTGTGGTTAAAATTAGCTACAGTGAGTCTTGAGACGACACGCCGCAGGCTGAAAATTATACAAGTTCAGCACAATCTGCATATCCTACACTTAACACTCCTGTTGCCTGTGTAAAGGTCTTTAACATAGCCTGGGCCTACAGTATTATATCTACAAACCCCCTATCTAGCCCTCCTCCATCTACCTGCTCCTAATTATAACAGCTCCATTAACCCAAGAATGGACCTGCACTATGTACCCAAGCATGGACCGGCACTATCTACCCAAGCATGGACCGGCACTATCTACCCAAGCATGGATCTGCTTCATTAGCAGATCCATAAAATTATCAGAAATGGCAACATACTGAACAAATCTTGCACATTACAGATTCTATTACCACTCTGCTTCTCGCTGTCTGTGTTGGACTGTATCGCTGTCTGTCTATGGCACTATAGTACTGTGCTGTACTGCAACAGATTACTAGCAGTGTGATAACACGCTTGAGCTAAAACAAATGTTCCCGCTAATGCATTCATCAGTGCTATGGGTTTGATGCAGGGCTGTGTTTTGCAGCTCATCGAAGGCAAATGCCCATTAAAAGGAGTCACACCAGTCTAACAATACTAAATGAACAAGATGTAACCTAAAGCAGTACATGAACGGCTTCTTCCAGTAAGTAAAGCAGTTCCCTGCTAGATTTGTACTGTTCTGTATGTTTTACCCCACTGAAAGTTTCCCATAAAAGCATAGTATAATAAAGCATTGCAAAAACAATGTAAAGCATAAGTAAGCATTGTAAAGAACAGCAATGTATGGTAAAGCATAGTTAAAAAGATGGCAGACCAGGTAAACTATGGTAAATGCATGTGGGGAAACTGCAACAATCCATGTTGTAAACTTCTATAATGTAAGAGACTCATCTTAGAAGATCTGTCTTTGAACTTTGGGCCCTTCTAGTCATACGTCAGAGTCTATGATTGAGTGTTTACAGTTAGCAGTGAACTGCCTGAGGAATTGCAAGCTCCACTCAAGTAGAACCAGATACATTACACTGTTGAAAGCATCGGCCTACTCGGCTTTCTTAGTCTCTTATAGTTTTTATATTAGCTTTTTTTTAAAACTGAATTCTAAACTCTGTTTTGCTTTCATTTCTATCCACATGAATTGTATTTATATTTTCTTCTGTTTTGTCCGGTACAACGCTTTGATACACTTTTTCTGCATGAAAGACGCTATATAGTATTGCTTGATTGATTGATTAATTGATTAAGAGCAAGTTCTCAAAATGAGAATGTGAGTAGAAACAGATACATTTATACAGTAGTTCTTATAGTTCTGCCTTCATTTCCTACTACTTATTTACTGCAGCTGAGGAGCGCTGGTGTAATGGGAGAAGGAGCAGCTCCCCAGGAGTTTGACAAGGTTAGCATTATTTACCTGGCTCTGTTGCATTGTGGTTAAGACGCTCGCTTGGAGTTGTCGGTTCACTTCCACATGTGAGCCGATCTACACTCTCAGTGGAATTATAAATGTAGCTGCTGCTAGTAGATTCCAGAGTGCTTTTTTTATTCTGTCTGAAAAACTAATCGACTGGTTGTTTCCAGTGTCTCCAAGTGCGTACTCATCTATAGTGATGCACTGAAGCACCCTGAACCGCTCTAATCAAACACCAGCCCACCTGGCTCTCACAGGGCTATTGTAACACTTAGCACGAATACAGGGGGAAGGAACACAACATGGTGTTCCTCCTGCCTTTGCAGGAAAAACACCGGCTCCACATTTCATGTCTTTTATAAATATGCTCAATACATGATCAATGGGCTTGCTTAACTCCAAAGAACGCTTGTAGTCTCAGTTCACAACTTTCACTTGGGTGCTCTAGTCAAAGAGGAATAGTAGATGTTACAAGAAGAAGACCAGCACTCACTTCACAAAAAAGATGACTTTATTTATTCCTTCATTTGAATTTCTTTTTTTTTTTCTTAAACGGCAGACCCGCAAGCACAAACGTGTTGCGGCTAGAGAATTTAAAATGAAGAAATAAAGTCATCTTTTTTTAAAATATGTGAGTGAGTGCTGGTCTTCTTCTTGTAACATGTCTTTTATAAATATCATACTGTTAACATAGTGTGTTTGAAAATCAAAGGGCCAGTGGAAAACAGTCTTTACTCACAGCACTGTATAGAAATTACAGAACAGCAGTGAAAAGGTACCCAGTGCCACCTCTTGACTAATAAATGAAAGCTTTGATGACCACAAGTAATGCCAAGAGCAATAAAGAGGCAGGTTTCATTCTGAAAAGGAGTGAGGCGGTCGACTTGGAAACGGAATGCAGAACTCGCTACTCTCTGGAAGTGATGCAGCTCACTAGCCCCTCTTAGTGTCAGCTATTGGGATAGCAGGTAGAATTGCTCTGCTCTGCACTCTGGGGAGGGAGCTGTGATTGAATTTCCCCTTCTCAGCAGTTCAGGGAACAGTGAAAGTGGGAGCCTGTGAGCCAGTGCGTGTGGCTTAGAGGACTCGCATACCACACATGCTCGGAGCTTAAGCCAGCAGATGTGCTGTTAAAATGAGTAACAGGTGCATAATGACTCAATCCTACAAACAGCGAGGAAGAGTAACCTGATCTCTTATAGGCATGTACTGTATGTATGAACATCGCCACCACAGTGTAGCTAGAACCAGTCCTCCCTTCTGTACAGTCTTAGCAATACAAGACGACTGTAGCTTCATTGCCTTGTACAGGCCAGTACCCTTATACAAGTTAACCACGTATTGTTGCAGTTGTCCCCCATGCTTTCCCCATGGTTAAACTATGCATGTATACCCTTGTAAACATGACTCACTCGACTGCATGACATCCAACTGCATGACACCTGACTGTATCTCACCTGACTGCATGACCCCCAACTGTATGACTCACTCACTGCATGACTCACTCAATGCATGACTCATCTGACTGTATGACTCACTCACTGTCTGACTCACTCACTCACTCACTCACTCAATGCATGACTCACTCAATGCATGACTCACCTGACTGTATGACTCACTCAATGCATGACTCACCTGACTGTATGACTCACTCACTGTCTGACTCACTCACTGTCTGACACTCACTGCATGACTCACTCAATGCATGACTCACCTGACTGTATGACTCACTCACTGACTCATTCAATGCATGACTCACTCACTGTCTGACTCACTCACTGCATGACTCCCTCACTGTCTGACTCACCTGACTGTATGACTCACTCACTGCATGACTCACTCACTGCATGACTCACTCACTGTCTGACTCACTCACTACTTGACTCACCTGACTGTATGACTCACTCACTGCATGACACTCACTGTCTGACTCACTCATTGCATGATTCACCTGACTGTATGACGCACTCACTGTCTGACTCACTCATTGCATGATTCACCTGACTGTATGACGCACTCACTGTCTGACTCACTCAATGCATGACTCACCTGATGTATGACTCACTTACTGTCTGACTCACTCACTGTCTGACTCACTCAATGCATGACTCACCTGACTGTATGACTCACTTACTGTCTGACTCACTCACTGTCTGACTCACTCACTGCATGACTCACTCAATGCATGACTCACCTGACTGTATGACTCACTTACTGTCTGACTCACTCACTGTCTGACTCACTCACTGCATGACTCACTCAATGCATGACTCACTCAGTGTATGACTCACTCACTGTCTGACTCACTCACTGTCTGAATCACTCACACTGCATGACTCACTCACTGTCTGACTCACTCACTGTATGACTCACCTGACTGTATGACTCGCTTACTGTCTGACTCACTCACTGTCTGACTCACACTGCATGACTCACTCAATGCATGACTCACTCAATGCATGACTCACTCACTGTCTGACTCACTCACTGTCTGAATCACTCACACTGCATGACTCACTCACTGTCTGACTCACTCACTGTATGACTCACTCACTGTCTGACTCACTCTCTGTCTGACTCACTCACTCACTGCATGACTCGCTCAGTGTCTGACTCACTCACTGTAAATTATTGAGAATATCACTCTGGATACATGAGGTCTTGGTTTGTCCATCTATCCATCCATATGTCACTCTTACATTATTACAGATATCTGGAAAAACTCTTATGCATGTGTGATAAAACTTGGTAAGGACATTCTTTTGTAAAAGCACAAGAGTCTTGGTATATACTTACTGTGTACGAGTGGAGGCTCCTTAAAGGAAGCAAGGGAGGCAGTGCCTTCTCCATTTCAAAGTGAACAAAAAAAATGATATATATATATATATATATATATATATATATATATATATATATATATATATATATATATAGTTGTGTAGCATTATAATATAATAATGTTAAATAAAACAAAAACAAAAAATGGTCTAAAATGCAAGACAATGCATGTTTGTCTCTTTCTCCTGCCTTAACAACTTTGCTTTAAAAATATTGTATGCAAAGTATGTTGTTGATGTGGTCTTCAACTCTAAATGCTCTATTCATGTTGTATACAGTACATTTTAAACATATGCTGGCAATGTGTAACAGTTACGTTTATTAGAATAAACTATGATGGGCTACTGGTTTCTTTTCTCTGTTGGCTAGTGGGGAAAATGCATTTAACAGCTGAATTGGGGTAAAACCTGTTAAGACTGCACTGTAGATGTCTTGATCATCTACCCCTCCTACTGCTATGACTGGACTTGCCTGACCTAAGCATGTTACTGGATCCTCAGCTGATGCACTATCCTTGCACTATTGCACTACGAATATGTCATTGTAGATATAAGGTGTTGTAATCCTAAAGTGTTGCATCCTAGTTCATATTGCATTTTAGTAGTATACTGTATTTAAACAGTAATCTTGCATTGTAACCCTGTACAGCACTGCCCAGTAACATCTACAAGTCACCTTGCATAAAGGCATCTGCCAAATAAATAAATAAATAATAATAATAATAATAGTTTTGTGAGTCAGAATACAATAATATGATTCTACTGTTGCTGGGGGTTTAATGGGACCAGAGTTAAACAAACATAGTACCTGCACACTTATATATTATGCCCCAAAGTATTTGTATTTTATTATATCCAAGACCAACGTTTCGGTCTGCAAGAGATCTTCATCAGGACAAAGAACATAACAAACACCACAGAATATATACAATTGGTTAAATACTTATAGTCAATAACTATATGAGTAAAAGATAATAGCATCAATTAACAAATTCCTCAAAAAAAGCCAATTACATCGTAGCCAATTACGTAAAACATCACATTAAGTATCTAAATTAGCAAATCATCTCCACATACATCAAACACATTGTGTGAAGACATTATAACAAGCATATATGTTTAAAAAAATAACTCTACACAATTATACTTATATAGCAACAATTGTTACGAAGTAAAAAAAAAAAAAAATCAAGCAGTTTACACACAATCCAAAAATTGTTAAGTACAGGGTGATTGTTAATTATTATTCTGTGTCGACATTTCCTCCTCTACGAGGGAAATGTGCTCTTTCAATACCAATATACTTTAGAGAGGATATATAATGGTTTTCTTTTAGGAAATGTACAGCTACTGGATTTTTCATATCCTTTGTCCTAATGCTACTCCTATGTTCACTAATTCTGGTCTTTAAACATCTCTTTGTTTTCCCGACATACACTAAACCACATGGACATTTAAGCATATAGATGACATTAACTGTTGATGTACCTACCAGTAACCGAATGGCTAAAGAAGATACATTTGTAAGTAAAATGGCACTGTGCACATTGACCACATGTATAGTTACCATCAGGGATTTCGTTGAGGAATGTTCTGTGTGCAATAGGAGGTGAATCTGACTTGACTAAAGATCTTTTAAGTTAGGTGGTCTTTTAAAAACCAAACGAGGTGGTTCCTTAAACACTTTACTAAACGACCCCAAGCCCTCTGCCTTTTTCCTGCCTCCCCATTTCTGTGTGTACCGCTCTAACAGTTATACATGGAAGAATGGGCGTGCAGTAGGTCATGGTAATTGGTTTACCTAAACTGAGAGCTTTCAATTTGTATTTACAGAGGTGGCAGATATGCTGATGTTCCTGAACAAACACTATAGCAAGGTAATAAAAATACATCTTGGCAGACAATTCGACAGAATGTGGTAAAAGTACAAAGGTGAAATCAGATTCGGAGGTCGGCAGATTTATGTCAATAAATGACTAAGAGAGTTACTGATACTCTGTCAACATTGTAACAGCTTTTAAAGGCATGCCATTCTGACTCATGTAACAGGCTGTTTTAAATGAGGCCGATCACAGTGCGCCCCCAGAGGTTACAAAAAAAAAAAAAAAAAAAAAAAAGCATGAGGCGAAATAGTTTAACAGCCTGCAGATTCGGAACCATATTTGAACTCCCTGTTACTGTGCCTATAAACAGCCCCCACACTACCCACCCTCACAAAATGACTGGGTGAGTCAGTGCTTGAGTCAAGCTAGCCAATGAGTTTGCTCCCACTCAAGTTTCTAATTACAATCACAGTACAATAGTTCTGGTGAAATGCCTCTGCCAGCATTGCAACCCGGTTGTTTTTAAGCACAGTTTTGTTACAGCAATCTGGCATGTGTGTTTTCCTCGCATACTCTGATATGAAGAAGTCGTATCCCTGCTTTGTGCAACTTTCACTTCCCGATTTGTTTTTGAAGCAGAGTCGCACAGACGCACTGCTTTGTGCATTTCAGCACCATCTTTCAAGATTTAATAGCATTAACAAATTAATAGATGAAAACAAATATTGCGTCCGTACTGTCTGCCAATGGTAGCAGTCTCTCTTTCCACGACTCCAGTATCGTTTGTGTTGCAGTCATGATTGCGAGTAAAATGGAGAGCATTGACATTACATTAGCTCTTGTTCCCAATTTGCTTAACCACGGTTACAATTTAAAATAAAAAGGGGAAGTGTTTGCGTAATGTTCTGTCAATGTTATCGTTTGACATTATCGCTCTAAAGACCGTTTAAACCCGTATTTTGCAAGGCTGATAATTGCAAACGAAATTAAAGCATGCAACTTCAAATTTGATTTTGTGTTTCCTTTTTTTTTTTAAATGTGTTAAATTGTTGCACAAAATACACCCAAGCAAGACAGCGACCACAACGAACGGCTTTTTTCAAGCAGATGTTTTTCACAACCGCAGTGCCCTCCCTGCTTTGTGCAACTTTCACTTCCCGATTTGTTTTTGAAGCAGAGTCGCACAGACGCACTGCTTTGTGCATTTCAGCACCAGTGTTGTCTTAATTGCTTAAGTGCTGTAGTTTGCTCTCTTGTTTTGCTGTCAGAAAGATGTCTCTTCCTCGACAACTTCGAGATGAAAGGTGAGTGTGAGTGAGTGGAGCGGGTGGTCTACCGCGTATACTCATTACAGTCTATTTATTTATGTATTTATTTATTTATGTATGAATGTATTTATAGTACTTTTACATTTAAGGCTCAGTTTTTGTAAAGAACTCAACGAACTCTAAAAGAAATCCAGCACATTCACTTTCAAGGTTTTTATTGTTAAGTACACACACTGAAACTGGAGCAGACACACCGAACATAATCATAATAATAATAATAATAATAATAATAATAATAATAATAATAATAATAATAATAATAATTGAAAGAAATCATGGCAACAAACCATCGTCACCGTGTTACAGTTTACTGTGGTATGAAGTGCTACAAGTGTAGTAACTAGGGTTCCCACCTCTGACTTACAAGAAAAACGGGACACCAGAGTCATTTCGTACATAAATAAATAAATAAATAAATAAATAAATAAATCCTATACTTTAACATTTAATGTCCCGGGAAGTCTTACAGATTTCCCAGGACAGCCGCCTCAAAAAGAGAACAATCCAGGCAAAACCAGAACGGATGGCAACCCTAGCAGTAACACACACACACACACACACACACACACAGTGTACACGGTAAAGCTATTACTGCGCCATGTAAGTGTTTCAGTGCAGAGGTCATAGATCATAAAATGCCAGTTCAATGAATAAACAAAACATGGCAGGATTGCAGGCACACTAAATAAATAAATACAATTATAGGAAATGCAGAACATTTTTTCTTTTTACCCTTAAATGGTCTAGATGGAAATTTTGCCTACAAGTGGTGGCAAAGCATGCTATATTTCCCATGACAGTTGTTTTACCTTGAATGGAACTACCATAGTGGTATATTGACAGTAATAAACGTGTCTGTCGTCACAGTCTAATGTTCTCCCCATGTGTATCAAATCCTATATAGGCCCAAATCCTATGTAGAAAATCAATTATTTTCTGTTTTATATTTGTAATTAATTTAGAACAATTTGTAGATTTTATTTTTCACTTTGACATTATGGACTTTTTTCTGTTGATCAGTGGCAAAAACTCTTAATTAAATCCATTTTGATTCCATGTTGTGACACAATAAAATGTGGAAAATTCCAAGGGGGGGTGAATACTTTTGAGAGCCACTGTAGGTCATTTTTCTAAATCATTTTTTAATGTGAGCGCCATCTTTAAATCAGTCCCCTGTATGCTGTTTAGCAGATTTGAAATCTTTCCAGTCACAAGGTAGTCACACCTTGTTTTTGTAAGACTTGTTCAGAACAACTGTAACAAATCTCTGGCTCACTTTACTTTATGTAAGAACTGCGAGAAACAATTCTAAACATCCCCCCCCCCCCCCAGTTTCACTCATTGTAGCGAGGCAGTGTGAGCTGAGGGAGTGGAGTCATTGTAGGCCAATGCAGCCACCGCTTAAACAGGTTCAACTGCGGTTTATACCTGAAATCCTGAGAGAAGGATCTGTGAAAAGTCATTACACTATAGCATACAATACCGATTTCATTTATATAGCGCCTTTCATGTGCAAACATCCCAGGGCGCTTTCCAAAAAAATAAACAGCAAGCCAAAAGAGCATTCTCTTCATCAACCCTGTCCTCTTTTTAATGACATTGACAATGGACTAAATCACGGTTGGTAACAGTTATAAAACAAATAGAGCTGGATTTTTAACATGTGTATTAATAATAAAACATGATATAATAGTTATAGGACTGTGTGGTGGTTATATCAGCACTCATAGTGTTAAATGGACCGCAGATTTCAGCCGTGGTCTGTTCACTTCTACTCGTGCCGATGTTACCACAACACAGACGTTCATGTCCTCCAACCCTCCTTTGTGTACTCTCAACAACGTCCATTATAACCCTCCCATGTCTAGTTTAGTTCCATTTGCAGAGAACTCTGCTCAGGTGAATCTGTAAATATTTAATGAGTTTTTACCTGCTGTATATTGTAAAAAGTAAGGCACCAAAGTGTGCTCTCTGGCGCGCTGTGCCCTGAAAGAGTCTCATTGTGTTTCTTGTTTCTCTGCAGTGACTTTGATCAGCTGCCCAATGACATTCCCATCTCTGCTGCCATTGCAGACATCGAAGAGAGGACGGGATTCTCTGCATACTATGTGAGTCTTGCACGTTAATGGTCACTACTTTGTACAGCAGCAGCTAGTGTACCTGAACCCTAGAAGTGATCACTTTTCCTTTGCTTTTCTGGCAATGCCAGCCTGTGCACTATGCTGGCGCTTATGTAATGGGCAGTGAAAGGAAGTTTACAACAGGTAGCAAGCACTTTTACAATACATGGAATAGCCTACTATGTGAAGCACAGCGATCCGTCGCGTATCCGACTGCGGTGGGACCAGAGTAAGGGCGGATATGTAAAAAGTCTATAAATGAATCCTGTTTTAAATACTGTTATACACAGCTGTAACAATTACTATAGTCACACAGTTATTGTTTTGAGATTCAACTTTTATTAGGGAGCTCCCCTAAATCTCTTGTTTCGAAAGATTCAGTGTATTAATGCTTGTCTGCCGTGTGGGTGTGTGCATTCGCTGCTGAGTGACAGGCAGGAGATCGAGACGGAGGTTGAAGTTGATACACCCCGCAGGCGAACAGGATTTCTTTACATATCAACACACTGAACAGCTCACGTGACACTACCAGCAATGGCAGCGCACGGAGTACCTACAACACAGTGGATGAAAACTTTGGTGGGATCTACAGTCTGAACTAATCTCTGTTCAATAATAATCTAACGTTGCTGAAGAAGTTGATCATGGTGGATAAACGATTAGGATGGATATGTGATGGGCGGATTCATGACAGATGGCTGTAGTAAGATCTAACACACTGGCAACATTTAAAAAGATTAGATTCTGTGCTTTTAAATTAGATCCACCCCAGTTGGGCAGAATGGTGTGCTAACAAGGGATGAGTCTTGATGGGCCGAATGGCCTTTTCTCATTCCCAAACTTTTCTTGTGTCCTTATGTTCAGTGTTATGTGATGCACAGTTGTTACAGATTCTATCCCCTGTCAGAGATGAGGTTAAAAGCACAAACCAGACACTGCTGAGGTGAAATGATACCTGAGTACCTGGGACTAAGGCAGATAAACTAAGAGTACTACCAGATATTATGGTTTAAAATGAAAAAAAAAAAAAGTTTGCTATAAAATGTGTTTCTTTCAAAACTGCACAGTTGAGACCTATTTAGCTAAGAGAAGACCAAACAGGTAAGAGGACTGAAAATATTGTGTTGGGTACAATTACTTTAATGTACAGCTATGGACAAAAGTTTAGCATCACCTAAATTTTAGGCTTGAGACATTATTTATATATATATATATATATATATATATATATATATATATATATATGAACATCATTTTGATATTTTATTTAGCATCATGTAATAACAAAAACTACAAAATGATATTGCAAAAGACTGCCAGAAGCCGTACTAGCAGTACAGTATTTCATGTTTGATTTCGAAATGTCACATTTCTTAATTTGGCAGTTTTCCGTAAAGTATATGGAAAACAGTAAGCGGTGTGTAATTCAATATGTTAACGTAACATAATTCAGCAGGTTTCATTCGACATTATGAAGCAACATTAGTTCATTCTATAGGGTGATGCTAAACTTTTGGCTGTATTAGATGGAGTGCAGTTTCCCTTACAGTTCATTGCAGGGGTCTGATGTGGAGTTCACACATGCTTGGAGCAGTTTCTCAGCATCGGTTCTTCTCTCTGCAGGAGTTTGTCATTGAGGTGAAAACCAAAGGAGCGAGCAAGTACTTAATATACCGGCGCTACAGAAGATTCTTCACCTTCAATGAGAAACTGCAGGAGAGATTCTCCTCTGAGAACCAGAGAGGACCCTATACTTGTCTGCTCCCCCCTTTTCCAGGTAACCACTTGGGCTTCAGCAGCGCCCCCTGTATGCATTTTCTGTGCTTGTACCAACATTGTGCACTCTGCATTGTCTAGATAAGCTAGAACAAAAAAAGTAGTAAAAGCATAGTAAAGTGTAATAAAGCACAGAGAAAGCATGGCAAAGCACAGGGAGTCACAGGAAAGCACCGCTAAGCACAGAGATGTACAGTAAAGCATATGAAAAATACAAACTATGGTGAATGAACCCTTATACAAGTTTCCCCACAGTAAAAGCACAGCAAATTGTAATAAAGCACAGTAAAAGCACATTAATGCATAGGTAAGCACAGCTAAACACAGGGAGGTATGGTAACGCAAACTAAAAACATGGCAAACCATGGAAACTATGGTAAATCCATAGTTTCTACGGACAAAGCGTGGAACATTTTCAAAGTTTCTGTGCGAATTTACCGTGGTAAACTATACTCCCAAGTCCAGATCAAGCATTTCATTGCAGGTTGGTTGAACATTGTAACTCGAAAACAAATGTAATGGTTGTCATGGCAACCGCGGGCTAAATCGCTTTTGGGGAATTCCTTTGGAAGATTTCACCAGCACAGAGGGAGGCTGCTCAGAGAGTATAAGAGCCTCCCTTTGTCTTTCTCTGCTCCACCAGCACAGAGCAAGCTTGTTTCAAAAATTTTGAAAAGCGAAACTGTCTTCATGGTACTGCCTTTTATGAAGAACAATGAAAATGCAAAACAGATGTCTGGATGGATCCTGCCTTTTGGGGAAATACGTTTTTTAATACGTGTTTTCTGTTTAGTTTTGGAAATTTAAACGCCAAATGCACGCACAAAGCGATGCATGTTACAGCGCGCTAACTAGGATTTTGAATCCTTTTTCTTACCTTTTATATTCGTGCTTTTTGTTGAAAGCAACCAGAATTGAGTGGTCTGAAGTGCGCTTCACTGTACTAGTTTTTGAATTGCAAAGGAAGTTGGAAAACGAAATAGGTGATCAAAGATGCTTTCAAATGTAACGGTCTGTTTTTAAATGGGGGTGATAAACTTTAATAATTGCATGTTTGCCAGCAGGGGGCACCAATGCATTAATTCTCTCTCTAGCTCTCTTTTAGTTTTCTTTTTCCACCTTTTTGAAATTTTAAAGAACTTTAAAGGAGCGCTAACCATCTTTAAAATCCATTCTCTTACATCTTATTAGCTTTATTACTTTTATCACTGGCCCTCCCTTTAAAGGAGTGCTGGCCAAGACTTTCACTATTTCAACATTGCAGATGTGTAAGTAGGTCTAGTAAACTCAACACACCAGTTATCTAGACCTGGTAGTGGGTATTCCCCTATATAATTTCACTAAGAACTATTTACTTCCTTTTAGTAGGGTTGTCTTTTTGTTAAGTTACTTCATTATTTATTTATTTTATTTAAATGCTTCTGTAAAGATTTCAATACAATGGTGTGCTGCTGCAGTTCTCTAAGGCAGTTGAGTTGATGGCGGTGTGTTTTTTCAGGGAAGGTTTTCATGGGGAATAAGAAGGAGATTGCTGAGAAGAGAATCCCAGAGCTCAACTCGTACATGAAGGTCAGTGTGTTACACAGAGCGTACAGTACATACAGCTAACACAACCATGCCACTTAATCCTATCTAAAATGTATTAACAGCACTGCGTAGATCTCACATGTTCCTATATGAAAGCGGCATGCATTATGGTAAACACGTATTTGATTTTTAATGGTATTTTCTCATGGCATTTGGAAACAATCAAACCGACGAACAGCTCTTCAGCTCTGGTCAGTGCTGAAATGACCCTATACTTTTGCTACCATTGTGTAATACACTGTCTGCCATTGAAGATCATTTAGGATATAGTTAGCACAGTGTGGTCCCATTCTACCATTCTGGGCAGCAGTGTGGAGTAGTGGTTAGGGCTCTGGACTCTTGACCGGAGGGTTGTGGGTTCAAGCCCCAGTGGGGGACACTGCTGTTGTACCCTTGAGCAAGGTACTTTACCAAGATTGCTCCAGTAAAAACCCAGCTGTATAAATGGGTAATTGTATGTAAAAATAATGTGATATCTGTATAATGTGAAATCTTGTAACAATTGTAAGTCGCCCTGGATAAGGGCGTCTGCTAAGAAATAAATAATAATAATAATAATAATAATAATAATAATACCAGCTGTCTTTCGGTCTGTCTGCCATTGCAGATCATTTGGGAAGGGTACACATGTCTTTGTGGTCCAGTGGTTAAAGAAAGGTGCGTGCTACCAGGAGGTTCCCAGTTCAGTCCCAACTCAGCCACAGACTCACTGTGTGTGACCCTGAGCAAGTCACTTAACCTCCTTGTGCTCCATCCTTCGGATGAGACGTAAAACCGAGTAAGTGACTTTGCAGCAGTTGTTGATGATGCATAGTTCACCCTCTAGTCTCTGTAAGTCGCTTTGGATAAAAGCATCTGGTAATGCTAAATTCAGACAAAACAGAATTGATGATATTGGGACCTCAGGAACAATACAAGAATATACACTCATCTGATTTTGTCTTTGTACAGATTTAAGAGCAAAAATAAAAAAATAAAAACTTAGGTGACATTTTTGCCCTAGACATTTGATGCATACATTAAAAATGTAAAACAAATACATGCCTACACTCTCTACACTGCCTCCTGTCCAATTTAGGATAGATTTTAAGGTGTTGTTATTAACCTATAAGGATCTAAATGGCCTTGCTCCACCTTACCTTAAAGATCTTTTCACACCATACGTCCCCAATCGGTCACTCCAATCTGAGGATGCCAGGTCACTTTCTATACATGCTTCTGCCATATTGCACCGGAATTATGGAATGAGCTTCCCAGTACTGCAAGTCACATTGAGTCAAAATCTCAATTAAAAACACATTTTTAAAGTCTGGTCTATCCAGTTGTCTAAAATGATATTCTCTCATCTCTATATGGCATATTTAACTATTTTTACTATTTAACATTATTTGACTGTTGTATTTATTTTAAGTGCTTGTAAGTATTTCATGGGTATTCTTGTTATTATTACAATTACTGTAATTACTTTGTTTGTTTGTTTTTTCTTCATGTGAAGTGCTTTGTGGCGGCCCTCGTTAAAGGCTTGATTGATTGATTGAAATGACTAATTAATAATAAAGTAGTTAGCATATTGTGGTCCCACTGTACCAATGGCAGCTTGGTCCCATTGTAATTGCGCTACACCTTTGCTACCATTGTGTAATACAAAACCATAGCATGGCCATCGTAGTGCCACTGTCTGTTTGCATTGCCATTGAAGATCAATTGTACGTGGCAGTGAAGTAGCAGCCAGATAAATGACCTTCTCCTCTTTTCTTGCTGCATCCAATTATCTTATTGTTTGAATCTACAGGCTTCTATAAATACCCAGCTATTATTTTACAGAATCAGAGATGTTCCTCATAGACTTGTGCCACACTTTTCTATAGAGGAATATAGATTTATAGGGTAGAGTTACATGTTCTCTGAAAGCTAACTGCTATTTAAAAATAGACGAGTCTCGATAAGGTTTGCATTTTTCATTCTATCTTTCTCTTTCTAGTCTTAGAAGCATTGCCAAAGTTAATGCAGCAAAGGTACAGAAATATGTAATATATATATATATATATATATATATATATATATATATATATATATAAAAAAATATATATATATATATATATATATATATATATATATATATTGTAGCACAGCGGGGAGGGGGTTGAAATCCTCCCCGCAGTAAGTTGTGTAGTTTTGTTAATTGGGGAAGGGTTTTGTTAATTGTTTTAGTATTAATTATCCCCTGCACCTGGTAGCCATTGTTAAATTAGAACCAGGTGCAGGGTATTTAAGAGAGGCAGTCAGTTTGCTCAGGGCTGCTGTGCTACAATATATATATATATATATTGAGGAGGCTGCAGTGTACTGTTCAGATTTCTTCTGTTTCTTTCTTCTTCCCAAACACAATTCTCACCCTTTGATCAAGAAACCCCCTCCTCTTTCAGCTGCTAGGATATTTCTCTCTGGTTTCAGAGGATGAAATGTGTCTCAATCTCTCCACTGTTGCACAGTTTGACAGAGTTGGGCCTCTCTGGGCTCCAGTGTAAACAAATATGGGTTCCCTGAATATTTGTTCCCCAGCAGCAAACATTTGTTAACCCTTACATGAATGTTTGTTATTGATCTTATTTGTATGTAAATGCTAGTAAATGGGAACAATGTTTGCAGGCTGTTCTCATGTGTTATTGTAGGTGAGACTGAACCGGTCAGAGGGGACCGGATGGTACAAGTCAGGGTCAGGGTCAGGGTCAGGGTTATGGAAAGTGGTCTTAAAATTAAGGTTTAGTTGAAAGTGCACGGATATGACGTGTATGCAAATAAATATTACTTTGTTAAAAAAAATAAATAAATAAGGGGGTATAAATATTTCTGTATATTGGTTCCTAGGGGGAATGGATATTAATTTCTAAGGGGAACAAATATTCTGTGACACGGGTTTGTGTTTTCTGCCAACTCAAGCTGCAGTTTGTTGGCTCTGCCATTGTCCTTTCATGTTTGAAGCTGTTCTTCACAGTGTGATCTGTACTGGCTCACCACTGCTCTCCCACGCTTTCCTTTCTCTCCCCTCCTCTCATCTATTATAAGTTCATTTTATACAGTTAACCCTGTATTCAATCAAAATGTCAACCAGGATAAGCTAGTGTATGGCTTTGGCCGTGCTGCAGACTTTGATTTAATACCGACCCTTGTCACTTATGGTATAAGACCCCTCTCTATAAGATAATTGAATCTGCTCAGTTGACCATCTCTCATGGAATGTAAATGTTTTCTCGCTAATGCAATTTCGCAGTCACCCGCCCCCCTCGCTCTCCCCTCCCGCTCTTTTCTCTTTCCCTAGTTGTTGTAGGAGCGAGACGTCTCAGGTTTTCATTATTGCATGATAATGAAATGTTAATTCATGGGTTGAAATATTCTTGTTGTAAAAGGTTTCTTATTTGTCAAGCTCATGTTCTGCTAAGTCAAGCTATGTTTGCGAAGTCTTCAATAACTTTATTGAGTCTTAAACACTCATTAGGGCAGAATTTAAAATACTAAAAGAAAATTAAATGACAGAAGTTTGACTTAGAATTTTAGATTCTTTCAGTATTTCTAAATGTTATTGCAAGTCCATTCCCCCTCTCTCTGTCTTCCTCACTCCCTCCCCCTACCCTCTCTCTGTTTGATACTCCTGTGCTTTCCCGACTTGTCTCCCCCTTTCCCTCTCTCTCTTTCAGAAGCTCCTGTTCCTCCTACCTGTTCTCTGCTGAATTATTTTATCCTCCTCTCTCACTCCTCTCTCACTCTTTTACCCCTCTCACTCTCCCACCCCTCTCCCTAGCCCCCTCTCACCCCTCTCTGTCTCTGTGTTTCAGAAGCTCCTGTGCCTCCCCACCTGGGTCCTGCTGGATGATTTGATCCGGATGTTTTTCTACCAGGACGAGTCCGACAGCAAGCAGGTCCCGCGAGCCCTGCGCCGCTTGCGTCCCCCCACCCGCAAAGTGTGAGTGAACCGACCCCCCCCACCCCACCCGCATAGTATGAGTGAACCGCCCCCCCATTCCACCCGCAGAGTGTGAATGAACCTCCCCCCAACCCCACCCGCAGAGTGTGAGTGAACCCCCCCACCCGCAAAGTGTGAGTGAACCGCCCCCCCACCCCACCCGCAGTGTGAGTGAACTGCCCCCCCCACCCGCAGAGTGTGTTTTTCTTTATATTCTTCAATCAAAGCGCTCACAAGAGCTTTCATTGCGTATTTGTGTGGAGTGCTTCCACCTCCACAACACTGCTTCAGCAAACAGGTCTGTGACAGTCGCCACTCTCTGGCCAAGCACGTGCTCCACAAGGACACGAGAGAATCTAAAAATGAAGTGAAGCGATGTTCTCGTGTTCCTACGACTGTCGTTGATTGCGTGTTTACATTTGTGGTTACAAAGCGATGAAGGAAAGCTTCAGGAAATTGATTCAGACACTGGATATACCCGGGTGTGTGATTTAGAGATAACAATTGAAATATTTATTTTAAATGTGATCCATGAAGACCCTCGTTAGGTGATGAGGATGCCTGGCTTGTTTCAATCATTTGTACGAATAGAACATATTTCTATACAAAGTTTGTATTGAAGGAAGTCTATATAAAAATCCAATAGATGCTTTTCTAGTTAGATGTAATTAAGTGCTTGATTAATACATGTTAAAAATGAACTGATGTATAATCTACATGGGAAAACTGCAAAAAGCACTAGAGAAAAGGGACATTGTTTAATAGCTATATATAAAATACAGTTTCCTTTTTTCTTTTTTTTTTTTTATAAATTTAGTCATCGCCAATTTTTTACCCCGGTTTTCTCCCCAATTTAGTATGCCCAATTATTATCTGTATCCTCGGCTCACCGCTCGCAACCCCCCCGCAACCCCCCCGCCGACTTGGGAAACGGCGGGTGTAACACGCGTCCTCCGAAACGTACTCCTGCCAAGCCGTCATTTTTCGCACTGCAGATCCACAGCGATGCCACCAGACCTATAGTGCCGGAGGACAACACAGATTTGGCGGCTCCACTGCAGAACCACAGGCGCCCTATCAGCCACAGGGGTCGCTGATGCGCGGTGAGCCGTGGATTCCCCTGCCGACCTAAGCCCTCCCTACCCGGACAGCGCTTGGCCAATTGTGCGCCGCCCCCTAGGAACTCCCAGTCACGGTCGGCTTGACATAGCCTGGATTCGAACCTGCGATCTCCAGGCTATAGGGCACATCCTGCACTCTGCACGGAGCGCCTTTACTGGATGTGCCACTCGGGAGCCCCATAAAAAACAGTTTCATAAAAATAGTTCCATGTGACATTGCTTCGGTGTCAGCTCTGGTGTGTGTGGTCATAAGGCAGCAGAAGTCTTGTCAGCATGTCAGCATGTGAGACGTAAAACCCAGGTCCTATTGTTAGTGACTACAGCAGCAGTTGTTGATGATGCATATTTCACACACTAGTCTCTGTAAGTCGCTTTGAATAAAAGCATCTGCTAAATGACAAAATGATGTGTGGCAGCCCTAAACTGGACGCCTTTACTTCAAACAGTAAGAAATACAGCTTCGGACCCCCATTACTGAGATAATACAGAAAGAAACTAAACAACATGAACAAGTAACAAACCAAGTAAACCACAGCCAGAATAAATTCACTGTCGCCAAGCTTCGTTTATACATTCAGAATTGCTAAATGTTTCAATTAGCATGGACAAGTTCCAAAATGATTTTGTGATTAATATGTAAATGTTATTCACGGACAGTCCCCAGTCTTTAATTAATGTGCCAACTTTAGAACATAAAAATGAGAGTTTAAAATCCTGCTTTTTTAAATGTTTTTATTTTTCTTTCGTTCTTTCCACAGCAAAACTACAAAAGTGAAACCAGATCTTCTCTCATCTCCTAGAGCTGAGGTACATTCATTTTCAGATTTTGAGTAATCTCTTAATTAAAGATCCCAGTAATTAATTAATCTCAGAGTTAAACTCACTCTGTATCTAGAGCTGCAGTTCAGATCTCGGTGTTAGACTCACCCCTTCTCTAGAGCTGCAGTTCAGATCTCAGTGTTAGACTCACCCCGTATCTAGAGCTGCAGTTCAGATCTCAGTGTTAGACTCACCCTGTATCTAGAGCTGCAGTTCAGATCTCAGTGTTAGACTCACACCTTCTTTAGAGCTGCAGTTCAGATCTCAGTGTTAGATTCACCCCTTCTCTATAGCTGCAGTTCAGATCTCAGTGTTAGACTCACCCCATATCTAGAGCTGCAGTTCAAATCTCAGTGTTAGACTCACCCCATATCTAGAGCTGCAGTTCAGATCTCAGTGTTACTCACCCTGTATCTAGAGCTGCAGTTCAATCTCAGTGTTAGACTCACCCCATATCTAGAGCTGCAGTTCAGATCTCAGTGTTAGACTCACCCCTTCTCTAGAGCTGCAGTTCAGATCTCAGTGTTACTCACCCTGTATCTAGAGCTGCAGTTCAGATCTCAGTGTTAGACTCACCCCTTCTCTAGAGCTGCAGTTCAGATCTCTGTGTTACTCACCCTGTATCTAGAGCTGCAGTTCAGATCTCAGTGTTAGACTCACCCCATACCTAGAGCTGCAGTTCAAATCTCAGTGTTAGACTCACCCCATATCTAGAGCTGCAGTTCAGATCTCAGTGTTACTCACCCTGTATCTAGAGCTGCAGTTCAATCTCAGTGTTAGACTCACCCCGTATCTAGAGCTGCAGTTCAGATCTCAGTGTTAGACTCACCCCTTCTCTAGAGCTGCAGTTCAGATCTCAGTGTTAGACTCACCCCTTCTCTAGAGCTGCAGTTCAGATCTCAGTGTTAGACTCACCCATTCTCTAGAGCTGCAGTTCAGATCTCAGTGTTAGACTCACCCCTTCTCTAGAGCTGCAGTTCAGATCTCAGTGTTAGACTCACCCCTTCTCTAGAGCTGCAGTTCAGATCTCAGTGTTAGACTCACCCCTTCTCTAGAGCTGCAGTTCAGATCTCAGTGTTAGACTCACCCCTTCTCTAGAGCTGCAGTTCAGATCTCAGTGTTAGACTCACCCCTTCTCTAGAGCTGCAGTTCAGATCTCAGTGTTAGACTCACCCCTTCTCTAGAGCTGCAGTTCAGATCTCAGTGTTAGACTCACCCCGTATCTAGAGCTGCAGTTCAGATCTCAGTTAGACTCACCCTGTATCTAGAGCTGCAGTTCAGATCTCAGTGTTAGACTCACCCCGTATCTAGAGCTGCAGTTCAGATCTCAGTGTTAGATTCACCCTGTATCTAGAGCTGCAGTTCAGATCTCAGTGTTAGACTCACCCTGTATCTAGAGCTGCAGTTCAGATCTCAGTGTTAGATTCACCTTGTATCTGGAGCTGCAGTTCAGATCTCAGTGTTAGACTCTCCCTATATCTAGAGCTGCAGTTCAGATCTCAGTTCTTGAAAGCTTGCCGCATGCTGTAAAAGCTGTGTTTAAATGAAGCATGACTTGCAGAAGTGAGATTACAATGACCTTGCGACACATAGATAAATACAATCCACACGCACGCTCACACACACACACCCATACACGCAGACGCACCCACACACACACACACGTAGACACACACAGGCTCACACACACACA
Source organism: Acipenser ruthenus (assembly GCF_902713425.1). NCBI lineage: Eukaryota > Metazoa > Chordata > Actinopteri > Acipenseriformes > Acipenseridae > Acipenser > Acipenser ruthenus. Next base: position 2,897,147 of record NC_081240.1, on the reverse strand, counting down.
CAGGCTCACACACACACACACACACACACAGGATACCCTCAGGCAACTGAAGCCCCTGGTAAGCTGCAGTGTCCCACAGACAAAGACGTACGCTTTGCTAGCCTGACTCGCTGAATTAGCACCCCAGTCATGTAGCTCAGTGTCCTGCAACAAAACGCTAATACTGTTATCAGTGACTCAATCAGCTGCAAAGCTAAACTGATCTCTTACCGATCTCCTGCAGCACAGAAACATATTTAACTGCATTGGTGTCCAGCTGCATTCTGTAGGACCCTGTCTGTGTATGTATGACATATGGACAGATCAATAAATGCAAAACGGCAGGGTTATTGTAGGGTTATGTATCCAGTTATCTAACTCCAGGGTGATACGCTAGACTGGGATCCCAATGGTGCTTTCTCAGGTTAAAGGAGTGCTAACCAAGGCGTTCAGATCCATTCTCTTACCTCTTATTAGCACTTGCAACATTATCACTGCTCCCCCTTTTCTTCTGATGATTTTTGCTTGTATTTTTGGTACATAAAAGAAAACTCTATAGATGGAAAATGACTACTACCCCCTGGTTCCTAATCTGTCATGTAAAGCAGTTCACATCCACACCAATAGTCCAGCTACACCCAGAGCAACCCATGAATTAACATTGCTCTACAGTGTTGTAGTTAATTGTTTGCATGTCCTTAATAAAACATTAAAAGCTGAACTAAAAGATTCTCAACACAATACAAGGTGGGAGCAGTAATATAATACGGAGAGACAATCTAAAGCCTGGGTTAGCTCTCTTTTAGCAGCTTTGAAGTGAAGGGAGTCCTTTAGGGATTTCGGCGTCTGCTTCTTTTGAAGACTATAGTTCAGTAGCTGCATGAACACCCTGCTGCAGTCTGTTTGACCCTCAGTATAGCGTCCTCGCACAAACTGCATCGTCTGCAGTAGTATCAGTATGCGGCACAGCACCAAAGGGGTTTCTGTAGGGTTGTCTCAATGTACAGTTCCCTTTGTTTCAGTTTAATTCATTGGTGGAAAAGATTGGAGTACATTCTCCAGTTTTCCTGTTTGCTGTGACTGATGGTGGTGATTATGTAAAGTTGGTGAAATGAATCAGTGCTACAGTATGTTAAACGAAACACATTTAATATTAGCATCAATGCATCAACCGAAACTGATAGATGTCTGTGTGTAAATTAGTTTTCTCTGTGCCAATTTTAATTTGAAAAACGAGGCAATCTTTTGCCATTGTAAAACCCACTAAACTAAAAATATTCTGGCCTGTACACAGCAATGCATGGCCATAAACTATAAAACCCAAATGAACGATAGCAACTACCTAAAGTGTCTATGTAAAGTTCTGATCTAGTGCACTGGCATTGCCTGCTGTGTGCTGGGCAGAGCCTTGCTGTACTGTACTGTACACAGGGCAATGCTGGTGGGATCACAGTAATATAACACTATAAAACCCTCTATAGAACTACAGCAGCTACCCAACACGATGTCTATATAAAGTAATCTAGTGCGCTGGTTTTGCCTGCTGTGTGCTGGGCAGAGCCTTGCTGTACTGTACTGTACACAGGGCAATGCTGACAGGATCACACTAATATAACACTATAAAACCCTCTATAGAACTACAGCAGCTACCTAACACGGTGCCTATATAAAGTAATCTAGTGCGCTGTCATTGCCTGCTGTACTGTCCTCTACACAAGACAATGCTCGCTTGACGACACTATAAAACTCTAAAACCTGCAATACAGCAACAACTGAACACGTCTATATAAAGTTCTGATGTAGTGTACTTGGCTGTCATTGCCTTCTGTGTGCTGGGTAGAGCCTCGCTGTACTCCTGCACACAGGGCAGCAGCACTATATACATTTATACAGCACTTATTTAATGACTTATACTGAATGCAGCCGTAATGGTCCACCACCCCCAAAAATATGCAGGTTCTTTTAAGATTTCTAATGACATGGCTCTAAGTATATTGGCTGTATCCAGTATATTTAAGTTGGATTCGAATGTGTAAAAACATTGTTATCTCAAGCTGCCCCCTTCCTTCCTCCTGCATCGGTGTTCCTGTATACTGTGCGGCTTCCTGCTGCTGTGCACTGTTGACCAATACTAATACACGGACACAAATCAGTTCATTCAGCTCAACGAAAGTGTCGAACACTGGGTTAGATATTCAGAACTGTCTGAATCATTTTTAAATACAGATATTATTTTTAGTTACTGCAAGTGCCATGTGTGTGTGTCTATTTAGTGATTTAGTTTATTTATCTTCTGCAATGTTGCCTTAAGGAACTAAATTAGGAGCTAGGAGTGTCAGGTTTACAAGAACCGCATTGCATTACCTTTGCTGTGTACAGTGTTTTCCGTATCACAGCATTATAATGTTAAACATATCGCTGACACCTTTGAAATTTTTATTCCCACATCACGAGTCATAAGTCAACTGGGGAATACATTTCTCAACATTTACTTGGCATCGTTCGCCAGGAGAAAGATAACTTCTCTTTGTTACAGGAGGGAGCGAGAACTGGATACACTGCAAAGTTTGGAAGAAACAATCTCATTCTCCCGGCAAATGTTGAGTAAAAGTCATTCCCTAGTTGATTTACCTATTATGTGTGAATAAAAGTGTGAAAGAAATACTGCTGTGATACGGACGGCATGGGACACTGCACAGGTAACGTGATGCGATTCTCATAAACACTGCAGAGGGTTCTGGGACACTTGAACTTAATCAGCAGCTACATTTCTTCAGCACTTTCTCACTACAGAGATTCTCACACTTTTTATTTGAGACCCGTTTTAAAAACTATTCTAAAAAGAGAATGGGAATGGGAAATCACGAACAAGAAAGAATGAAACTGCAGTAAAAGTAAATGTTCGATGTATTTTGTCTGTATTACAAAGGCTGACTTACATCACAAAGGTGACACTGCATTCGTAAATGAAATATACTGTATATGTAACCTCTGATTAAGCTCCACAAAGAAATACGTATCCCAGTCTCCACTGCGGTGCTCGACATTTATGCGATGAATCAGTTGCATTTGCTAGCTTTGCAACAGATATTAATTGTGAGTTTATGGCCTCGATATGGCAGATGAGAGGAAAATTGGCTCCCAATCGGCTTTTCAAACACTCATTGTGGAAGTTAATTGCCATTGATTGGTGCTCAATTGTGAAGGTGAGGGAAGGGCAGCGTTTCTTGTTAATCAATAGGTGTGTTTTGATTGATTTAATACAAGCTGACAAATACTTCTTAAAGGCAAGTGCTCTCCACAGGGGAGATGATTGGGTGTGACCCTAAAATGAGCGTGTCCCTCGATGCAGTGGTAGCACCTTCAAGACACGCATCTGTTTCCACTAGAGCAATGAGAGATGTGGCCCTGCCCAGCATTAGAGCTTGTCAATGGCAGCCTGTGACGGGGTTATCCGCTGACAGGCGGGGAGAGACACGGAGGTCATGTTGACAACACAGCTCGGGTGGGTGGAGGGGGAGCAGGATTTATTTTAAAGGAAAGAAACGTGGCAGCAAAAAACTCACAAGTGACGCTACCAGCAATGGGAGTGCATGGAGGACAGACAAAAAGTGTACAAAAATGAAAAGGAAAAAGGAAATTCTGTGCAAACAAACTGCAAACAGAAGGTGCTGTGAATACAGCAAGCTCAACTCCTCTACAAAGGAGGTCCTGCTGACACACTGCGTTATACTCGTGGGATTTAAAATCCAGAAACGGATCCCTGTTCCTGTAACAATTCTACAAACCCCCACTCCGGTTACACACACGGTCGTCGCGGTTTGGACTTCTTACTCCTGGATCTCTGATCCCGGTTATACACACGGTGACCGGAGGGTTTCAGCTGTCTTGGTCCTTGACTCATGACCTCTTAGCGGCCCCGGGTGTGTAATCTGGACCCTTTTATCGTGAGACACTCCACTGGGACACGCCCACTGGCTGGTTAGGGACCCACAGCTGGCCAATCAGCAGCTGCTTTTCCCTGCAACCGAACTCACCGGTGGGACGTCCCAGACGGAGCATCTGAGTCTGCAATAATTATTTACACAAAGCTATTTACTAAAATAAGCAAACAAAAAACTTGTGAATGAAAATAAAGAAAACAAAAACACCCTTTTTCTGACCTGCAGGGCCCCAGCCCTGCTAGGAATCGAATTGTCCTCTAGATGTGCTACAGATAGCTACTGGTCGTCTCACATTTTCGACAGCACCTGTTGGGCACTTTCTATTCACCTGTCAGTGTGCAGTTTTGATAGAAACACATAAGATGAATTTGCAATTTCAAACATCATGGCTGATAAAGAATGTTCTGAGTTTGCTTGACTTGCTTTCAGGAAGTCTCTTGCTGTTTCGCTTCCTAGGTCAGCAGTGTCTCTGTGACTGACTGTAAAACATATCCGTTGCTAGTAGAAGCAGGTAATATATGGAACTGGAACAGAATAATATGGAACTGGAACAGAATTAATATAAACTTTGGTTTCTAGGCTGATTTCACATGGGATGCAACGCTCCACCACAGCAGGTAGTTTCTCATTATTGCACATAAAGGAGCTCTAATTTTAAGGTTTAAGGTTTCAAGCTGTAATAAAATTGAAGTGCTGATCTGAAATGTTCAATAACATCTAATCATTAGCACTGCATTAGTCGTACCCTAGTGAAGATCAATTACATTTCTCAGTCATGCCACTGATTTCCACCTCCCTTCTCCTCATAACACGTAAGGTAATAAATGCTTAAGATTAGCCATTGCATGTAGACTCACACAGCATGAGGGCACTGCATGCTTTGTAAATTTACTTCTTTATGATGTGAATTGATGTGGTTACTCAATTGATCTAAACAGGTTCTTAATACCTCTGCCATTCAAAAAGAAAATAGTCCCTTGAGAAATACAGTAAGTAAACTGTGAGGTGTTAGTGTTCATCGAAGAGTCATTTTTGAATGATTGCAGTGTGATCCACCACAGTTTAGATCCGCTGAATATATGTGTGTTGTAGGGTTATAGTAGTGTACAGAACAAATCATATAAATAAAGATTATTGTAATCAGTTGCATACTATGATTTTGTTAAACCTTTAAGGTACAAGGGACATATGACTCCCACAAATAAAAATGCATACTTTCTTATTTTTGCGATGAGGAGCACGAAACATGGTTTAAAGTTAATGACAGGTTGGTGCTGCTCATCCAAATTGTTAGTTTCCTCCTGGTGATACTGGAGTCACTCTCAAATGTGTTTTAAGAAGAAACCGTTTGAACAACAAGCGCTCGACTCCTTGTGGACCTGAAGGGGTTAAGAGCTCTCCAAGTTGGTTTATTTGTCGCCACTACAGAATACAGTTCTGGAAAAGAACTCAAACTGCAGAGTGCTGTAGTAGTATAGGAAAGAGAGCTCCACTGAAAACAGCAGACCAGTAAACTACTGTAATTGAATATATTAACATCAACACTTGTGCCCATGTTTTATTATTTTTCAATAAAAGGCACAGAAACGGTGTAGGTACTCTTTCTGTAAAGTTAGCGTTGAAGGTTTGGAAAGGTGTGTATTTTCTATTGGTCCTCGCTACAGAAATTAATTCAGATCTTAATGAAATTCATTTCAATTGTAGCTGCATACAAAACTGAATTCAGGGGGATTTAAATATTACTGCAAAAACACTGGAAAGCTGTGTGGCTCACGTCATGCACCTGCAGCTGCTAATTTCAAAGTTACTCTGCATATTAAACTGACAGATATCTCCTGAGGTATTTATTTCTGAGTTATTAATGATTTCTGGAATAGAAGTTAGAATGCATAAAAAAACTGCTGTTTTTATTATTATCCTGAACAGTGTTTGGTCCCAGTGGTTTAGCTTTCTGTATTAGCATTCAGCTGCAGTCTTTCTCTCTCTCTCTTTCTCTCTCTCCCTCGCTCTCTCTGCTTTTTTGCTGTAGTATCCCGGCACAGCCTGCTAGTAACGTAGCCTGAGTTAGCGGCTCTATGAATGAGAAGCTCCTCACCCTCGGACTCTCTCCCTGTGTGTGTGTGTGTGTGTCTTACCTTGCAGGCGCTCTTCGATTTCAACGGGACGGGGAAGCTGGAGCTGAGTTTTCGGGCTGGAGATGTGATCTTCCTGCTGCAGAGAGTGAATGCAGACTGGCTGGAGGTGAGCTGAAGGGGAGAGAGGGAGAGGAGGAGGAGGAGGAGGAGGAGGAGGGGGCAATGGAAAAGGGAGGGAGAGAGCGAGAAGGATGGGGAGAGGGAAATAAAGAGCAGAGGAGGGGGAGTCAAGGAAAGAAGGGGAGGGCAAGAGTGATGTGAGAGGAGGGGGGAGTAAATAAGTAGGAGGAAGGAACAAAGGAGAGAGAGATAGGACGGGGTAGTGATGGAGGAAAGGGTGGAAAAGAGTGAGGAGAAGGGAAGGGGGGAATGGGTGGAGTAAACAGCCTCCCTCTGTGCTGGTGGAGCAGAGAAAAAGAAAGGGAGGCTCAAACTCTCTGAACAGCCTCCCTCTGCTCTATGCTGCTGGAACAGAGAGAGAATGGGAGGCTCTTGTACTCTCTGAACTGCCTCCCTCTGGGCTGGTGGAGTAAAGAGAGAGAAAGGGAGGCTCTTATACTCTCTGAGCAGCCTCCCTGTGCTGGTGAAGCAGAGGTGAAAGGGAGGCTCTTATATTCAAGTTAAATTCAGGGTTGTATTGCTTGAGAAAACAAGTAGCTAGTAGATCAGGCCCATAAAAACAGTCGTGGAAAATGACTTCATATCCACAGTGATCAGGAGAGGGGGTAATGAAGATATGAAAATATAGAAACATTATTATTTTTTTTATTTTTTTTTATTAGCAGTAGCCTTTCATGAAGTAAGTCAAGTACATTAATGTATTCTGCTGAGTCAGCTGTATGCAGCTTTTTCCCCCAAAGTATTTTAGGCAACGGGTGTGAACAAAAAATACGGAAATTGGATCAGAGTAACCTTTTAGCACCTTTTTGCAGAGGTAACATTCTGGACAAGAGCCACACAACTGCGCCCGCAGCGTGTCCGAGCGATGCATAAATTAGATGAGCGAAGCAGAGGCAGCTGCTTACTGATGACAGGGCTCAGTGCCATTGCCCATTCTGGTTTAGCAGACTTAAAAACAGCCCTCTCAAATGCACTGTCTTACTGCTATCAGCACAACCCCCCTCCAAAAGGAACCAAGGCTTTACAATCCATCCTCTTGTCTCTTATTAGTGCTGGTAACATTATCGTTGACCCCCCCTTTAAAGGTTCTAACTAACACTTTATGTCTTTAATATCTTTATTTTTATATAGTGCCTTTCGTAGTGGACCACCATCACAAAGCGCTTTACAGAGGAAGGCTGTGAACTGTGCATTATATGCAGAGTCACTTAAAATAGGACATTGATTTAACATCTCATCCGCAGGATGGAGCACAAAGAAGTTAAGTGACTTGCTCAAGGTCATACAGTGAGTGAGTCAGCGGCAGAGGTGGGATTTGAACCGGTAACCTTTTTGTTTCAAGCCCTGGACTTTAATCACTGGACCATACTGCCTTATAAATACGTCTCTTAAAACTAGCAACATCACCACTGCCCCCCCCCCCCCCCCCAATCTCGATGCACCATGATGCTGGTGAGCACTCCAGTAAAAGTGGAGGGATGCCAAATATATTGTTAAACAGTGTGCAACTCAGTGCAATGGAGGTGTATTTAAAATAAACATTAACAATTCGCTAACCAAGACCATCCAATATCCATTGTCTAGAAAAATTGGGTGGTCTTCATTTTTCACCCCCAATAACAACTGTTTTCCAGCAGTCGTGACGGCCAAGAGACAGCGAGTTCTGAACCTGTCAGGCTGTAAGTCAGCATTTCTTGATGTGGTATGAGTCTTCTGTCCCAATACTTGTTGGAGAGGAGTGCAGCTTTTAGAACTTGTTACCCCCCTGGTGGTACAACATTGTAACAGCATCGTTACATTTTCTTTTTCAGAGAATTTCCACTTTAAAGTGATTGTAGCTGACAAGTGAATTATGTACACTGTCCAGCCATGCACACCCATTCACTATATAGATCTTGAATGTGTCGTTTTAAAAAAAAAAAGTGTATTTTCATGAATGACATGAATCTACACTAGACTTAAAGCAATCTCTGATTAGTTCTTAGTTCATTTAGTTTGTCTTTTTTATTTTTTTTATTAAGTCTTTGTTAAGGAGTTTAGGAGTGGCTCTTTAGTTCTAGTTGCCTATTAATACACGTAACATAGGCCAGATCAGCCAAAGTGTCTTTGAAAAACTAAGAGCCAGCACCACCTAGTGATTCCTAATCTACATTAATGATTTAGATTCTGGTATAGTAAGCAAACTTGTTAGATTTGCAGACGACACAAAAATAGGAGGAGTGGCAAACACTGTTGCAGCAGCAAAGGTCATTCAAAATGATCTAGACAGCATTCAGAACTGGGCAGACACATGGCAAATGAAATTTAATAGAGAAAAGTGTAAAGTATTGCACGCAGGCAATAAAAATGTGCATTATAAATATCATATGGGAGATACTGAAATTGAAGATGGGAACTAAGAAAAAGACCTAGGAGTTTATGTTGACTCAGAAATGTCTTCATCTAGACATCTGTGGGGAAGCTATAAAAAAGGCCAACAAGATGCTTGGATATATTGTGAGAAGTGTTGAATTTAAATCAAGGGAAGTAAGTAAACTTTACAATGCATTAGTAAGACCTCACCTAGAATATTGTGTTCAGTTTTGGTCACCTCGTTACAAAAAAGATATTGCTGCTCTAGAAAATGCAGCTGCACAGTGCAAAGAAGAGCAACCAGAATTATCCCGGGTTTAAAAGGCATGTCGTATGCAGACAGGCTAAAAGAATTGAATCTATTCAGTCTTGAACAAAGAAGACTATGCGGCGATCTGATTCAAACATTCAAAATCCTAAAAGGTATAGACAATGTCGACCCAGGGGACTTTTTTGACCTGAAAAAAGAAACAAGGACCTGGGGTCACAAATGGAGATTAGATAAAGGGGCATTCAAAACAGAAAATAGGAGGCACTTTTTTACACAGAGAATTGTGAGGGTCTGGAACCAACTCTGCAGTAATGTTGTTGAAGCCGACACCCTGGGATCCTTCAAGAAGCTGCTTGATGAGATTCTGGGATCAATAAGCTACTAACAACCAAACGAGCAAGATGGGCTGAATGGCCTCCTCTCGTTTGTAAACTTTCTTATGTTCTTATGTTCTTATGTTCTTATCTGCCACTATGGATTAAGTTTCATTTTGTGCTGCTTGGAATACTGGACTAGATGGCGATGGTGCTTAAGAACACGAGAACATAAGGAAGTTTACAAACGAGAGGAGGCCATTCGGCCCATCTTGCTCGTTTAGTTGTTAGTATCTTATTGATCCCAGAATCTCATCAAGCAGCTTCTTGATGAGATAATAATATAACAATAAGCCTTCACACTTTATTTAGTAACTTACAGTATGGGCCAACAGTACGGGATTAAAGTGAGTCACCACAAAAAAATAAATAAATAAATAAATAAATAAACAATTAAATAAAATAAAAAGAAAACTGTAAATTTAAAACAAAATCGATACTGCTGTTTACAGTAGGTATCTGAATAATTTTTTGGTGCTGTTGAAGACTTCTGACACAGAACCTCTGACCAAAAAAAGACATTTTTATATTTCATATTTCATGTGAAACTCATTTTACTAGAATTAGGTCCTGTTGTGAAACTGCCTTTTAACACAGAAAGGAAATGGCTTGCAGCTTGTTTACTGTCAAAAGAGCCTCTGTGGTCTTTGATGGAATCTTCCAAGTGAATGTGTCAGTGCTTCTCTGCCTTACACAACAGTGACTATACTGAATTCAGCATCACCACTGAACCACGTACGAAACCACAAAACCACTGCGCTGGAGAAACACTAAAAACAGAGCCCTGATCGGAGGGCATTGTTGTCTGATAATGGTTTTTAATACTTCATTTTTTATTAAAATACACCATAATTCATAAACAATCGAAGAAAAAAAAAATGATACACCTTTTTTTCTTACACAAGTTTAAAAACAGTAAATATGTTACAGTATATTAAAAATAAATACATTTTTATTTTTTTCTGTTCGACTTGGGGTTGTCTTGCGAATGACCTCATCACGATGCAGAAAATTCACTTTATTATTATTATTTATTTCTTAGCAGACGCCCTTATCCAGGGCGACTTACAATTGTTACACAAGATATCACATTATTATTTTTTTACATACAATTACCCATTTATACAGTTGGGTTTTTACTGGAGCAATCTAGGTAAAGTACCTTGCTCAAGGGTACAGCAGCAGTGTCCCCCACTGGGGATTGAACCCACGACCCTCCGGTCAAGAGTCCAGAGCCCTAACCACTACTCCACGCTTTACCCCAAACCGATCTGAAAATGAAGATTCGATACCAGAAGATCTGATGCCCTTCATATCAAAGTGAGATTACTTTGAATTATCTGAGTTTTCATCCCTTCATCTAAAAGTGAGACGAGTTTGAACTATTCTTGGGGTAGCCCCAAATGTGTCAAACTAGGCTTCTTTAGAAATACTTTGCAGGCCTATGCTTTTAAATACAGTTATCAAACCATCCGATTTATTTATTTATATATTTGTTTATTAATATTGTACAAAACTGAAGATGATCCTGTATGAGAGAACTATTTTAAGGAACGTACTGTAACCTATTGTATTTATTGTAAGTTCATCCACAACTTTAAACACTCAATTATAAATCTTATGTACAACTATAAAAAAACTACCAAAAAAAAACTGTACAAGTTTTTCTACATATAGACCATGTTTATATAGTTTTCTAAAAGCGAGAGGAGTTGGAATTATTTTTTAAGAAAGTGAATGTAGTAGCCTAATGAATACATTGCAGACCTGTGATTTTAAATAAAATGATCAAACCATCCGATTCATTTATTTATTACATTTCAAAAGTACAAAAGTGGATCTTCTTCTTTAGATCGGCTTCAGGTAGAGTGAAATTTCTGCATCGCGATGGGAGCATTCGCAAGACAACCCCAAGTCGAACAAGAAAAGATTTCACCATTTTAAAAATGGCAATTAACTCTCGTGGGGTCGTATTTTGGATTGGTTAAAACCTCTTCACATGACCACACATAGATCCAACTATGTAGCCATGACAAGGCAATAGATTTTTACAAACTCCCTTAATTGTAAGTCACCCTAGATAAGGGCGTCTACTAAGAAATAAATAATAATAATAATAATAATAATAATAATAATAATAATAATAATAATAATAATAATAATAATGAACATGTTCATTCTCCTCAACAACAAAACTAAATGGTGGACAAACCCGCTTCCAACTTGCCGATGTAAACAAATACAATGCTCAGAAACTCCTCCGAGAATTCTTTGCCACAGTGAGGAAGCCTCATATATTAAACAGAATTTAAAGCTATATTTAGCACACATCCTTGCCTCACTTATTTTCTTGACTAATTCATGGAACAAATATGGACTGCAGACCTCAGCTCATAGTGGAAACTAAAGGCCCCCTCGAGGGAAGAGCTATAGTCACCACCAGGGGGCCTTCAGGCATTATAGCCCCCTGTCAGTAACTATACTCTAGTTCTTTCATCCGGGGCTACATTTTCCCATTATGAGCCTCCACTCCAGTCAATATTTATTTAGTTTTACATCACCCTATAGAATTTATAAATGTTGCTTCAAAAGTCACAATAAACTTGCTGAATAATGTTGCGTTAACATATTGAATTACATAGCGCTATGTAGTTTTCCACATACTTCGCAAAAAGCTTTCAAAAATTGAAGAAATTGACATTTTGAAATTTAACATGAAATACTGCACTGCTATAATGGCTTCCGGTAGACTTTTGCGATATCATTCTGTATGTCAAAATCCTAAAATTCTATGTGATGGAAAACATTTGGCCATAGTCTGTTCTATCAAGTGCTCATCAATGCTGCGATCACTTTATGAATCACTTTAACAAGAAAGTCACTGACATTAGAAATCAGATACCTAACTGCGTACCAAATTTAGAAGCTGTGTGGTCCAGCGGTTAAAGAAAAGGGCTTATAACCAGGAGGTCCCCAGTTCAAATCCCACCTCAGCCTCATTGTGTGACCCTGAGCAAGTCACTTAACCTCCTTGTGCTCCGTCTTTCGGGTGAGACGTAATTGTAAGTGACTCTGCAGCTGATGCATAGTTCACACACCCTAGTCTCTGTAAGTCGCCTTGGATAAAGGCGTCTGCTAAATAAACTAATAATTATACAGCACCCAGACACACTTTACAAACTTTAGAGCATTTTTCCTGGCTTTGTGAGATCTGGTTACTGGACCCTATTCCCACTTCACTTTTTAAAGAAGTATTCCTGTGGCGGAGTGTCCCGCCCCTATGTATTATTATTTGTATTTTTGTTTGCGGTGCGGATAAAAGCGCAGCGGCTTTTGTTATTATTTTTATATTTATAATTTAAAACCCCGTGAGGATGCATGACTGATCAGCTACTGATTATTTAACTAGCTGACAGTCATGCACCCTTACCAAACGCGTGCAGACTGTGGCCGAGGGGTAATAAGATAATTAACAGCTAGTTAACCCCTCGGCCAGAGTATAAGAACCGGCAGCTGTCCGTGGTGCGGGGTTGGTTGTTGGGGTGCAGAGAGGAGGTACGGGGAGATAGAGAGAAGACAAAAATTAACAATTGCTAAAATGTGCTGGATTAGCCAGCATGACACTTACTTGTTTGAAAAAAGAAAAAGGAAAAAGAAAAAGGAAAAAAGGACCAGGGGTCACAAATGGAGATTAGATAAAGGGGCATTCAGAACAGAAAATAGGAGGCACTTTTTTACACAGAGAATTGTGAGGGTCTGGAACCAACTCCCCAGTAATGTTGTTGAAGCTGACACCCTGGGATCCTTCAAGAAGCTGCTTGATGAGATTCTGGGATCAATAAGCTACTAACAACCAAACGAGCAATGGCCTCCTCTCGTTTGTAAACTTTCTTATATTCTTATGTTCTTATGTCTGTCTGATTCGTTTGGCCCTCGTGCCCTTTTGTTTTGTTGTTTTGTTAAAATCATTTGTTTTGTTTATTTGATTTATTAAATACGCTGACTGCCGATGTGTTCAGCTTCACCCGCCCATCCATTGTTTTGGTTTCTGTACTTCCTGGTCCGTGACGTCACTACACCTCACCACTGTGAGCCATCCTGCCACAATTCCCCAAAATAAACACTGCAGGTTTTAATAGTGTTAACAGTTCTCTTTTATCAGGTACTGTTCTAACTCATTCAAGACTGCTGTACTAAAACCTCTGCTCAAGAAGCCCACCTTAGATCCCAGTGTTGTTAACAACTACAGGCCTATTTCCAGTCTCCCATTTCTGTCTAAAGTCTTAGAAAGAGTAGTGGCTGAGCAACTCAACAGATTTCTGGGAGTTCATAGCATATCTGAGAAATTTCAGTCTGGGTTCAGACCTTCTCATAGCTCTGAGACAGCACTTATTCGAGTGGTAAACAATGTGTTGTTATCCCCTGACATGGGCTCACCATCAGTTCTTATATTACTAGATTTAAGTGCTGTGTTCGACACTATTGATCAATCTGTTTTAATTGATCGCTTAAAAAAATATGGTGGGATTGTTAGGTAGTGCCTTGTCTTGGATTCGATCCTATCTCTCAAACAGGCTTCAATTTGTTAAAATTGAGGAGGAGACTTCTTTTTTGTTAGAGGTTTCATGTGGAGTCCACAGGGCTCGATTTTTGGCCCAATGTGTTTTTTTTATATGCTATCTTTGGACAATATTATTTGTAGACATGGAGTTCATTTTCATTGTTACGCTGACGATACCCAGTTATATCTAGCTCTCAAACAGGGTGACACCTCTGCGCCAATTATTTTAAATGCCTGTCTTGCTGACATCATACATTTGGATGTTTAAAAACTTTTTAACGTTAAACTCAGATAAAACAGAGGTGATGATTCTGGGATCTCAGAAACGGTTTCTCTCCTGAATTTAGAGTGGAAATGAGAAACTTCGGAGTGATCTTTGACCCAGAGCTTTCTTTTGAACACACATTATAAATGTTACCAAAATCTCTTAATTTCATCTAAGAAATATCACCAAATTGTGTTCATCACCTGCAACATTAAGGCACATTTTGACAGGATGTAAGGTGGCTCTTAGCCAAGGACGGTTTACTTGGCACCATGACCAGGTGCTGCGATGTTTGGCCTTAGCATTGGAAGACAAGTGTAACATGACCAATAAGTTGCCACCTGTTCCATCAAAACATTACACACAAAAGACAACATTCCTCCACCCAGGACAGCAACCACTAAAAAAAGGTGTTAAATCCAATCCTCGCCCAGGACAACTGGAAGCTGCTAGAGACTGGAAAATGCTGGTAGATCTTGGTCAACGGCTTATTTTTCCACCTGAGATTGCCACCACTAACCTTCGACCAGATATTGTCTTGTGGTCTGGATCAGCACGCCTTGTTCACCTGGTAGAGTTAACAGTGCCATGGGAGGATGCTGTAGATGAGGCGTATGAGAGGAAGAAACTGCGGTATGCTCAACTAGCCACTGAAGCGGAACAGCGAGGATGGAGAGTCCGGGTTTACCCAGTGGAAGTGGGTTGTTTCTCAGAGACGTCGGATTCAGTGGCCAAGAGTTGCGTCGCACAGTGAAGAACTTATCTGAAGCAGCAGAGAGGAGCAGCAACTGGCTGTGGGTGAGACGGAAAGATTCTGGCTGGGGATCTCAAGCACAATAGAAAGAAAGAAACGCTGATGTACAGGTAAGTAAGCTGGGCTGAGTTGAGTGGGGGACGGAGGGGGGTGATGCTGGGACGCCAGAATCACCGTCGAGCCCTCTTGAGGTGTCGTGGGCTAGTCGACGAAACACTGAGGATGGAAGGTGCCCACTTGAAAACCCCAGAGATGTACCCTACTTAGCTCAATCCAGACGGTTGTCATGCTGATGCACTGGGGAGGCCACACTGTGGTTGATCCCCGGAGCCAGCATCGCAGCCGTTGTGTGTGCTGATGTGCCAGGGAGGCAAAATAAGCTGATCCCTGGAGCCAGCATTACACTTCAGCCATTAACACCAGACAGAAGGATATCTACATCATCATATGGAAGGAAACATAAATGGATGGAGACACATATGGAGCACATTAGTTTACTGTAAAGCTACGTCTTAGTTGGTGCTTATCTTGGCGAGAGCCGAGTTCAAATCAGCATGAAGTTTTAACATCTACTCTCGTGTAATGGAAATCATTTTTTTAAAGTATTCTTTCCCGATCAGATGCATGATTACTGTAATGCCCTATTCACTGGTACTCGTAGTCATATTATTTCTCGTCTGCACAAAATACTGCTGCTAGAGTTTTAACAGGGACTAAGAGACACCTTCACCTCCTCCACTTCCTGCTCCTCCACCACCTCCTCCTCCACCTCAACCTCCTTCACCACCCCTACCACCTCCACCTCACCTCCTGCAGTCTCTGATTGGTGGAGGTAAAAGGGTTCCAATCTTTGTTTTTTATGATTGCTTATATTTGATAATAAAGTCATTTCTCATTAATATGAATTTCAAGGGACCGGCAAACAAATGTGTATTATCAGGAGTCTAAATGCATACTGTCAGTTTTTATTGAAGTTACAGCAACACTGAAATAAGTTCCCTTTCAAGTCGAAAATAACCATCAAGGTATGGGATATTGCCGTCAGGCAGTAGCGATTGGCTGAGCTTTTATAGCAAAGCTGCCGATAGGCCTCTGCGCGAGCTGCCACGTAAGCCCGCCCCCTTGGGAGCTTACTATACGCAGCGCGCAGAGACTCACTTCCTCTTTTGTCTTCAGCATTGGTAGCGGTAGGTATTAGAGCCCGTAGCTGACTGTACTCAATAAGCTTAAAGCTTGAGAAGCTGGTTTTTGCCCCTTCTCGGAGTTTATTTCAGTTACACTCTTCGGAGTCGTTATTATTATTTAAGGATTTCATATATTGTGTATATTGTTATATATTTTATATATTTCCTTCACGCTTTGCTTGCATCGCGTTGTCTCGTGGTCTCCCGTCTTTCCTTTATTAATTAATTTTGATTATTGTGTTGTGTTTTGGGTTGTATTAAAATATATATTTTTCTGTGTGTATTGTTATATATTTGTGACGCACGTTGCGCTGGCCTTGGCCGCGCGCGTGTCTGCAGCCCCGGTCTTGCCTTGGCTAGACCACGTGTGTGTGGAGCCTGCTCTGCTGTCTCCCACGTACTGCCTGCGGTGAAAAAAAAAAAAAAAAAAAAAAAAAACGCGTGGTAGTTGTACTGTGCCCACATATACTGTGTCCCAGTCACTTAATCACCACCAGCAGTACTGCTGCAGCAAAAAACAAAACAAAAAAATCCCATTCACTACACAGAGGAAGACGACCACTAAGCCTCAATCCCCAGCACCAGCAGGTAAGTAGTGCACAGCATCAGACACTGTACCAGCACATAGCGTCTCCGCTCTGCGGGTCAGCTGACGCTTAGGCGTCTGTGCTAGAGTTCTACGCTCGGTACTCACGCTCCGGCGTGCTGCGCTTAGGCGCTTGGTGTCGGCACTTTGCCACTTGGTGCAGTGCTTCGGCGCTTTGTGCAGCGCATCAGCGCTTGGGGACTTCGGCGCATCGACGCTCGGTGCACGCACCTCGACGCTTCGGCGCTCGACGCTCGGTGCACGCACCTCGACGCGCGACGCTTCGGCGCTCGACGCTCGGCGCGTCGACGCCTCGACGCTCGGTGCACGCACCTCGACGCTCGACGCTTCGGCGCTCGACGCTCGGTGCACGCACCTCGACGCTTCGGCGCTCGACGCTCGGCACATCGACGCCTTGACGCTCGGTGCACGCACCTCGACGCTCGGCGCTTCGACGCGTCGACGCTCGGTGCACGCACCTCGACGCTCGACGCTCGATGCTCGGTGCACGCACCTCGACGCTCGACGCTCGGTGCACGCACCTCGACGCTCGGCGCTTCGACGCTCGACGCTCGGTGCACGCACCTCGACGCTCGGCGCTTCGACGCCTTGACGCTCGGTGCACGCACCTCGACGCTCGGTGCACGCACTTCGGCGCTCGCTCGGTGCACGCACCTCGACGCTCGGCGCTTCGACGCCTTGACGCTCGGTGCACGCACCTCAACGCTCGACGCTTCATCAGTGCACGTCCACGCTTCGGCAACCATGTCCGGGTTCCACCGTTGCGTCACCTGCCAGGCAAAATTGCCAGCGAGCGATCCCCATGAGACTGTGTGGCGTGTCTGGGGCCAGAGCACGCCGCATCCGCGTTGGCGGATAGGGCTTTTTGCCATCTTTGTGCTGGTTTCCAGACACGCACCCTCCGCCAAAGGGCGAAGAAAGCAGTGGGTGGGCGCTCTCCTTCCACTGGATCGTCCCACACCATTTCTGCCCCGCCGTCATCTACGGCGACGCCGCCAGGGCGGCTGCAGCTCTCCAGGAGCCCGTCCTCCCAGCTAACGGCTGGTCAGAGGTCCCCCACCAGACGCGCTCGGGAGCGCAGCCCCTCCCCTCGTAGGGTACGCCCCCGTCGGGAGTCTAGGTCGCACTCCAGATCGCCTCGACGGAGAGCACGCTCTCGTTCCCCTCGTCGGGACAGGCGATACAGAGACAGGTCGGGGGTGGCAGAGCTAACCTCCAAAATGTCTCAATTCATGGAGGTTATGATGGGGCAGCAGTCCATCCTCATGTCCTTAGCAAATGTGGTGCCTCCAGTCCCAGGACAACCGACTGGGCCCATTGCTAGTCAGCCAGTGGCCCCTCCACAACCTGCACCGGTCGTCGCTCCTCCAGTGCAGTCTCAAGGGGAGTGGGATATCGATGCGCTGTCTAGAGACGCATCTGACATCCTAGAGGGGGACAGTACAGAGGCTGAGGTAGCCTCCCAGCACTCTGAGGACGAGCTCCACGTGCTGGACACCAATGACCCTACGTGGTCTGTGGTGGACAGAGCAACCCGCCACTTGGGCGTCGAGTGGCCGATGGCGGAACCACCTCGGCGCTCCTTGTTTGAGTCGCCTTCAGCCCAGTCCAGTCAGTCCAGGATGCTTCCGGCATTCCCAGACTTTATTAAGGAGGTACAGTCCACCTGGGGGGCTCCGGCCTCTGCCCCGGCGACTTCTCGCAAGGCCTCGGCCTTTAACATGCAAGGGGCAAGTGAGGCTGGGTTGGCGTCCTTCCCACCTGTGGACGCTGCGTTCGCCGCGTTGGTGAAGACGCCAACATTATCGGGGCTGACGAAAGATCCTGCATGCCCCAATAAGCAGTGCAGGACCACTGAGGTACACCTCAAGAAGGGGTACGCTGCGGCCACAGAGGCGGTCAAGCTCTCTAATGTGGCCAGCTTGCTGACGGTCTACCAAGCAGCATTAATCAAAGACCTGCCTGAGTGCCCTTCGGCGGCCCTCAGAAGCGAGTTGGGGACCGTCAGTCAACTGCTGGTGAAGCTGGCCCAGCTCAACGCGCGGGCTCAGGGCAGGAGCATCGCGTCTCTGGTGGTGGCCAGAAGGCAGCTCTGGCTCTCGCAGGCGAGAGTGCAGGAACCTGATAAGGCCCCGTTGTTGGATGCCCCAATTACACCGGGACACACATTTGGTCCAGCGGTGGAGGAGATGCTGCAACGCTCCGCCAAGGCGCGGGAGGCGTCACAGCAAATGGCGAAAATGTGGCCAAAACCGTCGTTCCAGCCGAAGCGGCCTCAGGAACATCAGTGGCGCAGGGCGCCACCGCAGCACCAGCCACGGCCAGGGGGTACTAAGACCTCTCCCTCAAGCACAGCAGCGCGCGGTCAACCTCCTTTTTCAAGACCGCAGCGCGGAGGGTGGCGCCCTAAAGGTGGTGCCAAGCCACGCCCTCGGGGCTCTGGCCAGGCCCCTCGCGAACGAGCCCAGCCCAAACAGCCCTGAGAACACCAGGCAGCTGTTAACCCTCCCCTACACTGTCTCCCAGCTCCAGTTCTGGCAACAATGCACCAACGACATCTGGGTGCACAAAACTATATCCACCGGGTACACCCTTCAGTTCCAGTTAAAACCTCCCCCCTTTCGGGGAGTGGTCGTAACTGCAGTGAAGGACTCGGTTCAGTCCTCAGCTCTGAATGTGGAAATACAAGCATTGCTCAGCAAGCGTGCCATTCAACAAGTAGACCCTGCTCTGATCGACCAGGGGTTCTATTCCAAATACTTCCTGGTGCCCAAGAAGGACGGCGGGCTCCGTCCTATTTTAGATCTGCGAGTACTGAACAAATACCTGCGGGTGTTATCGTTCAGGATGCTTACGCACAGGCACATCATCCAGTCAGTCCGACACGGCGACTGGTTCACCACCGTGGACCTGACAGATGCGTACTTTCACGTTCCCATCTGCCCGGGTCACAGGAAGTATCTGCGTTTCGCATTCCAGAGCAGGGTATACGAGTTTTGTGTCCTTCCATTCGGCCTGTCACTAGCTCCTCGAACCTTTTCGAAATGTATGGATGCCATTCTAGCTCCCTTGCGGGCTCAAGGTGTCCGACTGCTGAATTATCTGGACGACTGGCTCGTCTGCGTGCAGTCGAAGGAGCAGGTGGCACAGCACACAGTGATGGTTACAGACCATCTTCGGCGGCTAGGTCTAAAGGTCAATTCAGAAAAGAGCCGCCTAGTGCCGAGCCAACAGACCGAATTCTTGGGTCTACATCTGGACTCAGTGTCCATGGAAGCGACCCTGTCGACACAAAGAGTTGCCTCAATAGGAGGATGGAACGCCATCAACTCGACTGACTGGTTCATGTGGAACGGGGATATAACCTTTGGTAAAAAGGCCGGATTAGGGCGCAAAAGGTTCGGATTAGGGCGCAAAAGGTTCGAGGAGCTAGTGACAGGCCGAATGGAAGGACACAAAACTCGTATACCCTGCTCTGGAATGCGAAACGCAGATACTTCCTGTGACCCGGGCAGATGGGAACGTGAAAGTACGCATCTGTCAGGTCCACGGTGGTGAACCAGTCGCCGTGTCGGACTGACTGGATGATGTGCCTGTGCGTAAGCATCCTGAACGATAACACCCGCAGGTATTTGTTCAGTACTCGCAGATCTAAAATAGGACGGAGCCCGCCGTCCTTCTTGGGCACCAGGAAGTATTTGGAATAGAACCCCTGGTCGATCAGAGCAGGGTCTACTTGTTGAATGGCACGCTTGCTGAGCAATGCTTGTATTTCCACATTCAGAGCTGAGGACTGAACCGAGTCCTTCACTGCAGTTACGACCACTCCCCGAAAGGGGGGAGGTTTTAACTGGAACTGAAGGGTGTACCCGGTGGATATAGTTTTGTGCACCCAGATGTCGTTGGTGCATTGTTGCCAGAACTGGAGCTGGGAGACAGTGTAGGGGAGGGTTAACAGCTGCCTGGTGTTCTCAGGGCTGTTTGGGCTGGGCTCGTTCGCGAGGGGCCTGGCCAGAGCCCCGAGGGCGTGGCTTGGCACCACCTTTAGGGCGCCACCCTCCGCGCTGCGGTCTTGAAAAAGGAGGTTGACCGCGCGCTGCTGTGCTTGAGGGAGAGGTCTTAGTACCCCCTGGCCGTGGCTGGTGCTGCGGTGGCGCCCTGCGCCACTGATGTTCCTGAGGCCGCTTCGGCTGGAACGACGGTTTTGGCCACATTTTCGCCATTTGCTGTGACGCCTCCCGCGCCTTGGCGGAGCGTTGCAGCATCTCCTCCACCGCTGGACCAAATGTGTGTCCCGGTGTAATTGGGGCATCCAACAACGGGGCCTTATCAGGTTCCTGCACTCTCGCCTGCGAGAGCCAGAGCTGCCTTCTGGCCACCACCAGAGACGCGATGCTCCTGCCCTGAGCCCGCGCGTTGAGCTGGGCCAGCTTCACCAGCAGTTGACTGACGGTCCCCAACTCGCTTCTCAACAGCATGGAGCTGTGTCAGCGCATGCTGGGGTTGATGGCTGCCGCCTCACAAGCCCTTCCTTTGGGCTTACTACACCAGAGACCTCTGCAGGCCTGGTTCAATGCCTTCGCGTTGCATCCGCGGAGAGACAAACACCGCAGGCTAAGGGTATCCCAAGCCTGCTGGGAAGCACTACGCTGGTGGAGAGTTCCGTCAAACCTCCGCCAAGGCGTACGCTTGGGTCCCATTTTCAGAAGGCAGGTCATCACGACCGACGCTTCCAACCACGGTTGGGGAGCAGTCTGGAACGGGACAGGGACCCGTGGAGTGTGGTCAGGACCCTGGAGGTCAGCCCACATCAACGCTCTGGAGCTCAGAGCGGTGGACCTCGCCCTCCGGCACTTCTTGCCAGTGCTTCTAGACAAGCACGTGTTAGTGCGGTCAGACAACACCACAGTAGTGGCGTATATCAATCGCCAGGGCGGATTGCGGTCCCCCAGTCTTCACCAGATGGTAACGCGGCTGTTGCTCTGGGCTCAACCGCGTTTAGCCTCTCTGCGTGCAGTTCATCTGCCGGGCAGAGTCAATTACGCAGCGGATCTCCTGTCCAGAGGAGGTCCTCTTGCGGGCGAATGGCGTCTCCACCCTCAAGTGGTGGAGCGCATCTGGGAATGGTTCGGCACAGCGCAGGTCGATCTCTTCGCTTCGCGAGAGACCACGCACTGTCCCCTATGGTTCTCGGTGAAGGACCTCGACAGCCCCCTGGGGGTGGATGCACTGGCTCACGAATGGCCGCCAGGGCTCCTGTATGCCTTTCCACCGATTCCGATGCTCCCCGCCTTCTTGGAGAAGGTCAGGGTAGAGCGAGCGACAGTGATTCTGATCGCTCCTCGGTGGCCTCGGAGAATATGGTTCCCGAGTCTAGTGCAATTACTGCACGGTCGCCCGAGGGAGCTCCCTCTGCGAGCGGACTTGTTGTCCCAAGCTCAAGGAGAGCTTTGGCATCCGAACCCCAAACTCATGCAGTTGTGGGCTTGGCCCCTGAGCGGGAGCGCCTGTCAGCCTTAGGGCTTTCGACTGCAGTTATATCGACCATCCAGAGTGCGAGAGCGCCCTCTACTAGGTCGCAGTATACGTATAAGTGGCAGTTGTTTCAGAGTTGGTGTCTGGCTGAGAGCCATGACCCAGTCTCCTGTCCTATGGCAGTAATATTGCAGTTTCTGCAGAAACTGCTGGATGAAGGGAAATCTCCTTCTACACTTAAAGTGTATTTAGCCGCCATTTCGGCTTGTCATGTACGCATTGACAGTTTATCACCTGGTTGCCATTTTTTGGCATCTCAGTTTCTGAAAGGCGCAAGACGCTTGCGGCCTCCAAGAACGACCAGTTTACCGTCGTGGAGCCTTGATGTGGTGCTAGAAGCCCTTACCAAGGCACCGTTTGAGCCTCTCCACAGTGTGGATATGAAGCTCATATCTATTAAGACTGCATTTTTGCTGGCTGTGGTATCAGCAAAACGCGTGAGCGAGTTACATGCACTTTCAGTGCATCCTTCTTGTACTCGTTTTGCAGGAGACGGTTCTAAGGTCTCCATGCGCCCTAATCCGGCCTTTTTACCAAAGGTTATATCCCCGTTCCACATGAACCAGTCAGTCGAGTTGATGGCGTTCCATCCGCCTCCTTTTTCTTCCCCAGAGGAAGAGCGGTTACACATGCTCTGCCCCGTGAGGGCATTGAGGTGTTATATTGACCGTACAAGGACTGTGAGGCAGACAGAACAGTTGTTCATATGCCATGGTTCTAGATCTTTGGGTCAGCCGCTGTCTAAACAGCGCCTTTCCCACTGGATAGTGGATGCTATTAGATTAGCGTATGAATCTGCAGGCCTTCCACCACCAGGGCAGTTGAAGGCGCATTCTACCAGGGGTATGGCGACATCCTGGGCCCTCTTTCGAGGGGTGCCGGTGTCTGATATTTGCGCGGCAGCCAGTTGGGCTACGCCGCATACTTTCATGAGGTTTTACAGGTTAAATGTACTGGATTCCTCTGCTCCACTTTTTGGAGCATCTGTTTTGCACTCTATGACGCCTCAGGATGCGGACGTATAGAGTGGTTGATAGCATGGTGTTGACTGTTCCACCTTTAAGACAGGTGTCATTACGAGCATAGACGCTGAGGCGCAGCTCCGCATATGCCTAGATGTACTGCCTACGCAGTTGCGTTATGACGTAAGTCTGTCCTACTGCCGAGAATCCTCCCTCGCGACGGCTTGGGTACACTGTTCCCATACCTTGATGGTTATTTTCGACTTGAAAGGGAACGATAGGTTGCGGATGCAACCCCGGTTCCCTGAAAGAGAAAATGACCATCAAGCCGCGTGGTCGCTTCAGAAGCCTTCACGGCCTGAAGAGCAAAAGAGGAAGAGAGTCTCTGCGCGCTGCGTATAGTAAGCTCCCAAGGGGGCGGGCTTACGTGGCAGCTCGCGCAGAGGCCTATCGGCAGCTTTGCTATAAAAGCTCAGCCAATCGCTACTGCCTGACGGCAATATCCCATACCTTGATGGTTATTTTCTCTTTCAGGGAACCGGGGTTGCATCCGCAACCTATCGTTTTCAATTACAGAACAAAGAAAGTATTATACATTTTAAAGTATTGTGCATTTTTTTGAAAATACAGTTGGGAGTGAGCGTTTGAAAATGAACTGCATTTGCAATCTGCATGTCCCATTCTAATCAAGGACAATTTTAAACCACTAAAGACGTCCTCAATATCAGGTTTTGAGCAAATCGGAAATGCTGACGACTTGCATCCACAGTTTGCTGTTCATAGTCATGTAGAAATTTTGTAGTATCAGGAAATTGGTCCCAAGTTCGTTTCAAGGAGACTTTACTGTATTGTGTGTGCTTCTCCTTCCCCCCCAGGGCACTGTGAGGGATGCCGTCGGGATTTTCCCCCAGACCTTTGTGAAGGTGATCAAGCAGCTGCCGGAGAAGGACTCAGACTCAGAGGAGAGTGAGGGAGGGAAACAGCTGAACTGCCTGCGCTGCTACTACTATGACGCAGGGACCCCACAGAGCAGGTGAGACAGTCATTTGTTTTACGAGTTTTGTAAAGTTTCATTTTCTAAGTTAATCTGTCGTGTGTCTCTTATTGTATAAGCGATTCCATAGCGTGCAGTTTGGGTGACAGAACTACAACTACTCCTACTACTGCTGCTGCTACTACTACTACTGCTACTACTCCCCGTCATATTACTACGACTACGACTACTACTACTACTACTACTACTACTAATAATAATAATAATAATAATACTACATTTGTAAATCACGTTCCATTGAAAACAATATCACCTCTTCGCAATATCATGCATAATTTATATTCAAAAACATTCTAGATCAACAATCTTTTTATTTATTTTTATCTAACCAGGTGCCTCGTTTACAAGGGGATCCTGGAAAACAATAAAAAGACAATTGCAAAGTACAAACAGCACAAGAATAAATAAGAATGAGGACTGAAGGAGAAGCATTGGCAGGAAGTTCTAATTAATTCACAAATAGGATCTTTAAAACCAGAAAGAGAAAGATGATGAAATTCCATCTTCACACTATGATGGAAACAGTTCCACATCTTCGGAACAGCCAGATTAACAGAATCCTGAGAGCGTGAACTGTAGCCAATGCCAGTCCTTTTTACCAGAGCACTTAGATAGGGAAGTACCAAACACCTTAAACACAAAACAATACCAATGAAAAAGCCTCAAGAACAAATCTGCCACAGCAAATCTCATTTATGTTCAGACTGCTTGCAAGCAAACTGGTAGCAGTCACTAACTTTAGTGTTTAAACTCATAAGAATATTTTGTTTAAAATGATAATAAAACAGATCTAATCTTCCCTAGGTTTTCAGATAATGTTTCATTTAGAAGTCGTGATGTATAATGACGCGTGTGGGAGGTCTCTTGAACCAGTTTGTGATCAAAGCCACTTGTTTGCTTGGCAGGTTGTGTCACAAGCAGGATGCTCCAGACGGCTCTCTCATAGCCATCAGCTCACCTAGTAGAAGTGGTCAGTAGTCTTCGTTGTGCGAGTAGCAGGTGTATTAATGTCCATTCAGGAGAATTTCTTCTTCTGCACCTAATGTAATGAGAGTAAAACTCACCCCTGACGGACATCAATCAGCATAATCTAGCAGCCAGACATTTCATTGAGCGAGAAAACTGTGCCATCAGCACATTTTAGCAGCTCTATTAATGAAATGAATGGGCTGGTGCTAATTTATTCTGGAAGCACTGTGACAGGACTGCATGAATGAAATCTCTTTCACTGAAATCCCTTTGCACTCCCTGACTATAACACTGCTGCTGATCTGCCCTTACAGGGACTAGAGGAGCAATGAGCAATTCATTCCTCAATTTGGACAGGCAATAATCAATAGTAGTTGATGCATTGAGAGCAATCTTGGTATTCAAAAGCAAAAAGCAAACAAATGTGTAGGCGCTTCACACACACCTTGAGATACAGTTGAGAAGGTGCATGTTATTATGCATAGGGCCATAGTTTCAAAGCATTTCTGTAATGGGCAGTGTTGTGTGATACACTGCCGTTACGAATTCTGTCCCCTGAGATGAGATGAGATGAGGTTAGAGGCTCTAAAACCATGAATGCAGCCCTCTTTGGCATTGTGGTTAAGACATGGTCTGCACGGTTTCCGGTTCATGCCCAGCCTGCGCCATGTTACATTTACTTCAGTCTTTTTTTTTTTTTTTAAAGATTCGATATAAATGCATGTGCTAGCTATATATTATATAGGAGAGCGCTCAATAATGAATTAAATCCATTGTAGCTGCCCTATACTTGTGCTACCATTAACTTACCATCCTAGTGCCACTGTGCCTATCTGCCATTGAAGATCATTTAGGGTATAGTTAGCACAATGTGGTCCCATTCTACCAGCCTCACCCCATTGTAGCTGCCCTATACTTGTGCTACCATTGCCCCTCAGTGTAATACAGAGCCACTGCAGTGCCGCTGCCTGTCTGTCTGCCATTGAAGATCATTTAGGGCAGAGTTAGCACACTGTGATCCCATTCTACCAGCCTCACCCCATTGTAGCTGCCCTATACTTGTGCTACCATTGCCCCCCTCAGTGTAATACAGAACCATTGCAGTGCCGCTGTCTGTCTGTCTGCCATTGAAGATCATTGAGGGTATAGGTAGCACACTGTGGTCCCATTCTACCAGCCTCACCCCATTGTAGCTGCCCTATACTTGTGCTACCATTGCCCCGAACCATTGCAGTGCCGCTGTCTGTCTGTCTGCCATTGAATATTATTTGGGAATGTCTGCTAGTATAGAATGTTACTTATTTTGTTCTTAGTTTTATGCTTCAATACCTTTTTTATTTTGGGTAACTTGGAAAGCCTAAATCTCAGTGTAACCCCCGCGTATGACAGAATCCCTCAGAAGTGCGTGTATTTGAATGGTGTGCTGCTTTGCTTTGCAGAGATATCTGTGTGGAAGAAGAGCTGTCGATCCAGCCCTCCTACAACGACCTGCTGACTCGAATGAGGTACCAACACACACACACAGCTTTCACTGTAAAATGTCTCACAACAGTTATCCACGGCACATCTGCAAGGCCGAGTTTTCTTCCCCCTTTCTTCATTCTATATCAGTGTGGAACTATAATAATACACTTCATGTGAAAATAAATAGGCACATTTTACAGTAGGTTTTCAATTGACACATTTTAAAAGATGATATGCAGTGAGGCTACAGTACAGTTCTATGTTAACTCAATGCTTTATTCATTTGAAAAATAATTGATTTGTTCATCACGTTGAAAATATTCATCAGCGGGTTCTGTTCATATCAGTAACAAGTTAGTACACCTCTTCAGTCTAAAAAAATCACTGGACTACCTTGTTTTACAATCCTCTAGGGGGCAGATGACTGATACACTGTGTTTACTGCAATTGAGAACATCTTAAAACCTAACCTGCAGTCTATCTGGAAGAGCTTGATTCATTGGAATTGAAACTACCCTGCAGTCTGCCATTAGTACTGTCTTCTGTTCTGACCACAGGATCAGCCCCTGTGACGCTGCTCATAGTTCATTGCAATTGATCATGTTTATCTGCAGGGTCGGCTGCAGACTCAGTTCTGTGACTGAAGGGCTCAGGAAGAGTTTTACAGAGCTCACTGCGCTTCTCAGGAAGTCTTTAAAAAGATCTAGAGGTTGTCACCTCCCCCCACAAAAAACAAAACATAACAAGCTGCTTATATTTCTGTCAGAATTCAATAGAAATGCAACAGGAGTGTGGTCGATTCTTGCAGCTATTACTGGAAATACAAGCTTCCTTTTTGACACCCAGCAGTGCAATGCATGTATACAGTATGATGTGAAGGCCGAAAAACATCAGCACTGTTGTGGACATTTTCCCTTTACAGTTTATCCAAATCCCGACCCGTTTAAAATGTAATTTAAAAAACAGCATCTCGGTGGAAAAGAAGCGCAAAATCATGTCAGGGTCCGAAAAGAAATCAGGGGCAGCTCGGATTGGCAGCCAAATGAACATGGAAACGCAGTATCAGGGCCAGCAGGGTTTTCAGCCCGGGTTGAGTGGGTTAGAATTGCAGCCTTTTATTCAAGGGGATCATCTTTAATTAGCTGATTGGACAATTGTCCAGCCAGTCTGTACAGGGATCTTATTAAGCTGGGGAGCAGTCTATCTCCAGCAGAAATAGGCTCAATATAATATCATAAATCTGTTTTGCACTTTCGTTAGCTACAGAGGTCTCAAAGTGCAGTTTTGAAGTTAAAGCAAATATGTATTTTAATTTTGAAACATCTGGCACTACACTAGGCTAAAGAACGTTTCCTGTTCCCATGTGTTATTCTCAGTAAATCTGTTAAACTTGCACAAGGGTCATGTCACCTCGGCAGGGTCATGTCCCTCGCTGAAAGCATGTCAGTCGCTTGCCATGTTTATTAACATGCTTTACCACACCTCTCTGTGCTTTACAATGCTTCCCTATGCTTTACCAGCCCTCTCTGTGCTTTACAATGCTTCCCTATGCTTTACCAGACCTCTCTGTGCTTTACAATTCTTCCACATGCCTTACCATAATTCTCTGTGCTTTACAATGCTTCCCTATGCTTTACCAGACCTCTCTGTGCTTTACAATGCTTCCCTATGCTTTAGCTTTCACTGTGCTTTATTACACTTTGCGAAACTTTTTATAAGGGAAACTGTTGAAGGTATGGGCATACCCTCCAGGTGACCAAGGAAATTAAAGAATCTCTGAAAGCATGACTTGCAAACAGAGATTTCTTTACCTAGTGTAGTACCAGACATCATGTTTGCACAACAGGTAAGATGTAGGGTATTATTGTGTTATCTATAATGTCCCTCACCACTCACCAGCATGTTTACCCTGTAGGGAGCTGTTTCACAATGAAGACCTTGCTTTGAACTATCGGGACCCGGAAGGGGACATGATTCGAATTCTGGACGACCAGGATGTAGAACTCATGGTGTCGGAGTGCAAAAGTCAAAGTGCAGCAGACAGGCCGGCCAACCAGTTTCCATGGGAACTCCACGTGACCCGAATCGATGACCTTTCCGTTTACAACACAGAGCCGTGAAGCATTTATCACAGCAAGTTTTGGAAACCAGACACAATATAGGACTTTTCTATGACTCTACATTGAGATTAAATGTAATTCATCATTTTGTTTTTAACCAGAAAACTAATGTTTTGTCCAGTGCCTTCTTTAGTGTATTGAAGAAGCACCCTAGCCCAAAACATGCATCTGCTTGACTGATTATTTAAGTTGTGGAATATTTTTTTTCATTTACTGCAAAAAGCTGCTGATAAGTGCAAAAATTAAGAATTCTCACTAACACGTATGTGATTCCCCTAGTAAAAGCATAGCAAAGTGTATCAAGCACAGTGAAAGCATGGTAAAGCACAGAGGTATGGTAAAGCATGTTAAAAACAAGCCATGCTAAACTAACCCTTATAAAAGTTTTCCCTAGTCAAAGCATAGCAAAGTGTAATAAAGCACAGTGAAAGCATAGGTGAGCATTGTAAAGACCAGCGAGGTATGGTAAAGCATGTTAAAAAAAAAAAACATGGCAAAGTGCAGTACAGTAAATGCACAGTTTAACCATGGGAAAAGCATGGAAAAACTAAAATTACTGCAAAAATACTGTGGTAAACTTTTATAAGGGTAATACTGCATCTCAATAGATGATTTGTTATGAATTTTACTGTCAGTTAAATTAAATAAATAACTAGTACCACAAAAATAAAATGGAACTATTATAATATTTACATTAAAAATATGTATTGAATGAACAGTGAGAAGTAATAATGTATTTTAATACTGGAAAAATCTGCATGCAAATTTTACATTTTCCAAACAATACAAATCTGATGTGTTTTTTTTTGTTTGTTTGTTTTTTTTACTAACTTGTCTGGTAATAAAATGTAAATTATTAACATTTGTCTTACTTTTTTTTTTTTTTTGCTAAAGGATTACCACGGAATTGTGCAAGCCCCAGACTTTGAGAATTTCTGTGTAAGGCTTCCGAATCTGATTGCTGTGGAATATAATCACTGGCAGTCAGAGCAGATGTCAGAATCTGATTGTTTGCTCTGTTGTAGATTTCTGCAGGGTTTTGTGTGTGCGCATGACCCTGTTCGCTGCGTTTGTTAGTACAGTCAAACCCGCTTATTATCATCACATTGAACTGTCCTGACCATACATGATTATAATGTGAGTCAGAGGAAGCAAGCTCCTGATAATATCATGTTGGTTAATATCACACTCTGCTTAATATTAGGGAAATGTAACAGTCATACAATTGACTTCCACCCCACTTAGTAGCACTTCAAAATACCTGCATCAGCTAAACTGTATTTTGACACATTCTGTATACACTGTACTTGTGGTCACATGACCACCCAGCTTGACTTGTTGAGGGCAGGAGTGTGTGTTCAGTGTTTCTTTGAGCATTGCTTGTTAAAATGAAAAAGTCTAAAAGATTTAAACATAGCCACAAAGGCTGCAATAATTGCTATATCCGAGAACGGAGAGACTCTTGCTTACAAATTGTTTTTGCACCTCAAAGATTCTTAAACACAGGAATTATATTTTGAGAGCCTATCACAGCTGTCAAGTAACTTGTACTGCTAAAAGTGCTTACAGGAAAGTACGAGGACTCAGAAGAGAACTTCAGCTGGTTTCAGTGTGTACGCGGTCGGTTGGTTTGTTAGGTTATTGATGAAGTTCTGATAATCTTAACTCTGCTTATTGTCACAACGTAGGTTGAGTCCCTTTCAAGTGTGATATGAAACAGGTTTGACTGCACTTCAATATACTATCAAAAGTATCACTGGACATGCACACTAGTAATTAGATTCAAGAAGTATGTTTTGATTGCTGAAACGTATACTTACTGACAGATAGGGGAGAGACTCCTGCACCTGTCAAAGTAATTGTAGCTAACAAAATAGTTAAATTTTCTCCACCAAGCACATCCATACATTATGTACTATAGGTCTCAAATGTGGAGTTTTGAAAGAAACACATGTTTTAGGAAAAATAATAATAATAATTATTATTTATTTCTTAGCAGACACCCTTATACAGGGCAACTTACAATTGTTACAAGATATCACATTTTTTTTACATACAATTACATTATTTTTTTATACATTATTTTTACATACAATTACCCATTTATACAGTTGGGTTTTTACTGAAGCAATCTAGGTAAAGTACCTTGCTCAGGGATACAGCAACAATGTCCCCCATCTGGGATTGAACCCACAACCCTCTGGTCAAGAGTCCAGAGCCCTAACCACTACTCCACACTGCTGCCCCAACTGAAATAGGTTAAAGAAATGTAAGTCATTATTTTAGACTGGCTTGTACTTCCTGTGTCACCCCTTCACTGGCTTCTTTCCAGTAACCAATGGGCTGATTCCCGTGTTGACTGATAGGCTTTTAGCCAGTAACATGCTTTGACCCAGAAGACACTACTGGCGTGAATAAAAAAATAAAATAAAATAAAAAAACAGAAAAGAAAGACCATTGCACAAAGAAACTGGAATAATTGAAATTGTAAAAAAAATGCTACTATTCAGCAGGGTTTTAAATAAATATTAAAGTGAGATTGCATCACGTGGATTAAACACGAACAGTTGGCAGTTACAGACTTCGAATACATGTTTGACAAAACGTGTATCTATCAAAACTGCACAGTTGAGACCTATGTTTGTTAGCTTCAGTTGTCTATTTGCCTTTTTAAGACCGCAATCATTTTGTAAATGTAAATTAAATCCATTAAGAGTATAGGACTCAGCCAAGAGATCAGAGTTCAAAATACAGTTCAGATAGTTTTTTTTGCTCCCTCTGTATACTGCTTACAAACCATTGAATGCACTGCTATTTCCAGTGAAAAGACTTATAGGAAGTGGCTGCTTGAATGACTAATTTGCATATTGTGCAACAGATGTAGGCAGTTGTACAAACGCCAGCTGACATCACACCTGTTTTTTATGCAAACTATAGAAGCCTGGAGGCACTGTGTACCTTTCCACCCTGGTGCTTTGCAAGGTAATAATTAATAATCGCATGGTAAAAACACAGCACAGTGTAAATGACAATGAAAGGAAGTATGGAAAGCACAGAAAAGATAATGAACCAACCCCTTCTCAAAGTGCACTGCTTTGGTATCCCCCTGGTAAAAGCACAGCAACGTGTAGTAATTTACATCAAAGAAAACAAACTCTCTTTCATAAAAACATAAGCATATAAGAAAGTTCACAAACGAGAGGAGGCCATTCAGCCCATCTTGCTCGTTTGGTTGTTAGTAGCTTATTGATCCCAGCATCTCATCAAGCAGCTTTTTGAAGGATCCCAGGGTGTCAGCTTCAACAACATTACTGGGGAGTTGGTTCCAGACTCTGACAATTCTCTGTGTAAAAAAGTGCCTCCTATTTTCTGTTCTGAATGCCCCTTTATCTAATCTCCATTTGCGACCCCTGGTCCTTGTTTCTTTTTTCAGGTCGAAAAAGTCCCCTGGATCGACATTGTCAATACCTTGAATCAGATCACTGCGTAGTCTTCTTTGTTCAAGACTGAATAGATTAAATTATTTTAGCCTGTCTGCATACGACATGCCTTTTAAACCAGGGATAATTCTGGTCGCTCTTCTTTGCACTCTTTCTAGAGCAGCAATATCCTTTTTGTAACGAGGTGACCAGAACTGAACACAATAGTCTAGATGAGGTCTTACTAATGCATTGTAAAGTTTTAACATTACTTCCCTTTATTTAAATTCAACACTTTTCACAATAATGAACAAGTCCCTTCAAAAAGTTTACAGCAGTATCCCAGGTAAAGGCAAGTAAACTGTGGTAAAGCACAGTAAGAAAAAAATAAAATAAATGCAGAATACAAAAGAGGGAAACCACGATGTTCTGAAGTGTTGTTTAAAGCGGTCAGAAGTATTGGCGTTGCTTTTTTTATTAGACAGTATATTTACTTTCTACATTTTGTTCACTTAATAACCACACAGATAGCTTGTTTGTCCTTTCCAGATGTTGTAAGACGTACAATTACAGTAACTGCAGAACACGTAAGCTAGTAGGCATTTGTACGCACTTCAGGCAGTACGGGACGATTATCTAAAGTAAACCAATAATTAGTGAAGGGGTGGGATAATAGGACATACGGTAGCCTATAGACATGTACACAAATACCCCGCCCTAGTCGTTCTGGGTTTATTAATCTATACCAAAAGCTGTTTTTTTCTGTTTGCGTTTGATTAATTCGGGAAGTTGCAAAAAAGAAAGCTTCATTATATCGACTCTCCCTCTCAGAAACCTAACGCTGCACTCACTGTACAGTAAACCTCAGTTAACGTGCGTTTCCTACTGTCTTCCAGAGGCGTGAGTAAGGGAGCAACTGATTTCTTAGAAACCACTCCTTCAAAAGCCCCCTAACTGGAACTGTCGACGTACAAGAGGAAGCGTGTATCTGAAATGTACCCGGCGATACGTGACTGGTCTGCACTACAGATCAGCGAGCACACTTCTGCTTTCTTAACACGCAGTCTCATTTCAACACAGGGTAAGAAAACTTTACTTTGTATCTCCAAAAATAATTAAGTTAGATTGATAGAAAAAAATATGTTAAGCACGTTACTGTAAGTATCGTGACAGTATATACCATTGTACAGTATATATGTAGCCATCAATAGAATTCTACTGTCTGAAATACATTATACTGTATGTTTTATTTATTTATTTATTTATTTTTTAATTTAGGGGATACAAGTTAAGAAAGATCCACCAGTTACGGGTTTTCTTTAATAGATTGATATTACATATTTAGTACCGAGTTCTCTGTACTAGACTGTATTGAATTAGCTGTCTCTCAGTTCCCCAGGACAGAGTTCTCTATACTAGACTGTATTGAATTAGCTGTCTCTCAGTTCCCCAGGACAGAGTTCTCTATACTAGACTGTATTGAATTAGCTGGCTCTCGGATCCACAGTACAGTGCCGAGTTCTCTGTACTAGACTGTATGGAATTAGCTGGCTCTCAGATCCACAGCACTGAGTTCTCTATATTAGACTGTATTGAATTAGCTGGCTCTCAGATCCCCAGGACAGAGTTCTCTATACTAGACTGTATTGAATTAGCTGGCTCTCAGATCCACAGCACTGAGTTCTCTATACTAGACTGTATTGAATTAGCTGGCTCTCAGATCCACAGTACAGCGTTCTCTATACTAGACTGTATTGAATTAACTGGCTCTCGGATCCACAGTACAGCGTTCTGTAGACTAGACTGTATTGAATTAGCTGGCTCTCGGATCCACAGTACAGCACTGAGTTCTTTGTACTAGACTGTATTGAATTAGCTGGCTCTCAGATCCACAGTACAGCGTTCTCTATACTAGACTGTATTGAATTAGCTGGCTCTCAGATCCACAGTACAGCGTTCTCTGTATTAGACTGTATTGAATTAACTAGCTCTCAGATCCACAGTACAGCGTTCTGTAGACTAGACTGTATTGAATTAGCTGGCTCTCGGATCCACAGTACAGCACTGAGTTCTCTGTACTAGACTGTATTGAATTAGCTGGCTCTCAGATCCACAGTACAGCGTTCTCTATACTAGACTGTATTGAATTAGCTGGCTCTCAGATCCACAGTACAGCGTTCTCTGTATTAGACTGTATTGAATTAACTAGCTCTCAGATCCACAGTACAGCGTTCTGTAGACTAGACTGTATTGAATTAGCTGGCTCTCGGATCCACAGTACAGCACTGAGTTCTCTGTACTAGACTGTATTGAATTAGCTGGCTCTCAGATCCACAGTACAGCGTTCTCTATACTAGACTGTATTGAATTAGCTGGCTCTCAGATCCCCAGTACAGCACTGAGTTCTCTACACTAGACTGTATTGAATTAGCTGGCTCTCAGATCCCCAGTACAGCACTGAGTTCTCTATACTAGACTTATTGAATTAACTGGATCTCAGATCCACAGTAGAGGAGGCCGGGGTTGGTTGTCACATGGGTTGGTTATCACAGTGCTCATAACTATGAAACTAGATGGCAGGTGATACGAACACTGAAATGTGTGTTCTATTGTCTGGAACTCAACCATCTTGTAATTTGGGGTAAATTCCATCTAATATAAAGGTTAGCACATATTTCATTTTTTTTTCATACCCAAAGTAAAAAATGTATACCTTGTTATTTATGTTATAACTCTTAGTAGTATTGGAGTTTGTTTGAACTGATGGCCATGTTAATAGAACCAGATACTGGCTATCTTTTGGTGTAAAAACAAAACCAGTAGGTTCTCCCAGTAGTACTGAGAGAATTAAATTGTCACGTAAAGTCAGGTTGGGGCAGGTTGTCACATAGTTTTTGGGGTTGGTTGTCACATGTAAATCCTATAGGAAGAAGTCTTATATTTTTTCTTTCTACTTTTTTTACACCAACATGTGGGATATGTCACCATATAATGCTTATTTAAGTTATTTACTGTTTGTCCTCCAGTTCTGTGGAAGCTGTGGTATTATTTTGTAGCATGGGTCAACATTTCAAATATATATAGGTCTATATTTTGTATGTTCACATAAAAAGTAAAAATACAACTTTTTCTTTCATTGTACACAGTAGAAACTTTATGTTATTTAAAAAAAAACTAAAAATGTTGCATTAGTGTCTACTGTAAAACCAAGAACATACTTTGAGACGCCCAACCCCAGTATGGGGCAGGTTGTCACAGATGACAGGTGCATTTTCAACTGTCTATAGATCATATTTGGAATAAAGTTATGCTGTAATAAAAAAAAAAAATCAATTTGTACGTGAAGAGTTATTCTTCAATATAACAAGGAACAGAACCTCACAGAATGTCACCAGACTGAGGAAAATAATAAAGATTAAAAAGTGTGACAACCAACCCCGGTCTCCCGTACAGTGCTGAGATCTCTATATTAGACTGTATTGAACTGGCTCTCAGAACCCTGTACAGCACTGAATTCTCTGTTCTCTACACTGTGTTGAATGTCCTTGCTTTCTTCAAGTGCAGATGGTTCCCAGGTATATTGTTCCAGTGATGACCCTTCTGCATACTAAGCTTCATAATCCATACTTTCACTGTGACTTATTACACTTTGTCGTGCTTTTACTGCAGGGAACTTTTATAAGGGTTAGTTTAGCATGGTTTGTTTTTTAATACACTTTACCTTACCTCTCTGTGCTTCATTGCACTTCGCTGGGCTTTTGCCTTGGGGAACTTTTATAAGGGGCATAAAAAATGCCAAGGTTGGTCCTATCTGTGTTGTTTAAACATCACGACTGGACTGTAAGCAGTGGTAGCAGCAGTGGAGACTCATGGTAATGAGAGGGGAGATTCCTGCGCTGCCCTTCACAGCACAGCAGACTACACACCAACTGCAAGCACACATTTATTTACAATCTATAAAACAAGAAGGTTAAACAAAAACCTCAAAAATACATGCTTAAACTACCGTGGCTGGTTTCTGCACACGAAAAGCTAAAGAAAGCTTTGTGAGGGTTAGACACAGGCAATCAGGCAGCTGCTGAAGTAGTGTTGCTACTAAGCACTTTTATTTAACAAATAATAACACTATGCAGTCACACTTTTGGCAGCAATCCACTGGCTCTCCTTCCTAAGCCCCACACAGGCCAGGTGCAGTCTTCTATACACCTCCATAAGTTAAACTAAACTGAATAATTAACTGGACAACCAATCAGGGCTCACGATTTTCTCCATTCTATCCACATTCTCACATGGGAAACAAATAGTTATTTCAAGGCTAAAAACGAACAAGTTCCTGGGTTTAACCCAAAATATTACACAGTCATAAAGTAAACGCATTTAAATAACACAGAAAATACTGCTATTGATGTAGCTGGTGGAATAATAATTTTGCACATTTAGAATGTAGAATATAGAAGTGAATGAAAACAAGTACTGGTACAAAATAAATACGTTATTAACATCAAATGCACTGCAGAAATAAACGCTATCTACATGACAGGGGTTTTCTCCCTGTCACAGTTTACATTGCAGCAGTGAAAAAGATGAAGTCAGGCAGGCAGTGTGGTCCAGTGGTTAAAGAAAAG
Organism: Acipenser ruthenus; assembly: GCF_902713425.1. NCBI lineage: Eukaryota > Metazoa > Chordata > Actinopteri > Acipenseriformes > Acipenseridae > Acipenser > Acipenser ruthenus. Next base: position 2,860,453 of record NC_081240.1, on the reverse strand, counting down.
GGCTTGTAACCAGGAGGTCCCTGGTTCAAATCCCTCCTCAACCACTGACTCACTGTGTGATCCTTAGCAAGTCACTTAACCTCCTTGTGCTCCGTCTTTCGGGTGAGATGTAATTGTAAGTGACTCTGCAGCTGATGCATAGTTCACACACCCTAGTCTCTGTAAGTCGCCTTGGATAAAGGCGTCTGCTAAATAAACAAATAATAACACAGATAACACACACAGCTGTGATGCGCTGATAAGGGCTGTTGAAATGTGTGCGATCTTATTGTTACAAGAGATGACATCTCATTTCGCAGTTTGTGTGAGGGGACTGCGAAGAGAAGCGGACTGCTCAAATTGTGCACAATGATTTCTGTTACAATTATAAACAACATATTCACTTCTAATTAAGCACAGAGGCGAAGTTATACTCAGGTACGTCTGTTAACAATATTACAGTGTAGAACTATGCACAGGCTGGCATCTATAGACACATGCTTAACAGTGGTTGGTTGATTACTTGTGTGTGATCTACAGCATATGTTTCTTAGTGTCCAGTGGCTACTTCTAATCAACTTGAGAGTGTATTTCTCTTGCACCTGTTGCTGTGTCAGGGGGTCTGTCATACAAAGAGTGTTTAATCTTTTTATGTAGATTCTATTTGTGGTTAAACATTTCGAATGCTTTGTCATTGACAATCTCAGTGTGAGATCTACACTCACAGTGGAATTATATGTGTAGTTGCTGCTAACAGGGTCCAATGTGACTTATGCCGTTAACCCTAACCCTAACCCTGCTCATTTAGATTGGGATCTCTTTAGTGAGAGAGGCTGTTCATTGTGGAGTAGTGGTTAGGGCTCTGGACTCTTGAGCGAAGGGTTGTGGGTTCAATCCCCAGTGGAGGACACTGCTGCTGTACCCTTGAGCAAGGTACTTTACCTAGATTGCTCCAGTAAAAACCCAACTGTATAAATGGGTAATTGTATGTAAAAATATTGTGATATCTTGTAACAATTGTAAGTTGCCCTGGATAAGGGCGTCTGCTAAGAAATAAATAATAATAATAATAATAATTTAGATTGGGATCTCTTTAGTGAGAGAGGCTGTTCATTTAGATTGGGATCTCTTTAGTGAGAGAGGCTGTTCATTTAGATTGGGATCTCTTTAGTGAGAGAGGCTGTTCATTTAGATTGGGATCTCTTTAGTGAGAGAGGCTGTTCATTTAGATTGGGATCTCTTTAGTGAGGGAGGCTATTAGTTTGTACCATTAGAAGTGCTGCTGCTTTCATTGTGTTCAGCGTCATTTCTGGGACGTTTGAGAAACTGCTGCATAATTACTGTGCTCAGCTGTACACTGTCTGACTGCAAATGCAACATAAACTGCTTGGGAAGAAGCAAATATATCAATAACTTCAACTGAAACATTAGCAGAAATCCTGCATTTATTTAATTTAATTTAATTTAATTTAATTTAAAAAATGAAGTTATAATTATAAAGTGCATTAATATAATTGCCTATTGTGATCTCCTTGCAATCACTCCCTCCTGTTGTCTAATGGTACATACTGTCAGCGCAGGCACTAGCTGATGTCAATGTTACATTTGAAATAACCCCAAGCACCTCACAGCAGCGCTCGTGTAAATGAACTGATCCCCGGTCTGGGGAGCCCTGCTTCGTCAGGGTCATGTGGGAGAGAATGTGTGTATGTGCTGCGGCCCCTTGAAACCATCCCGCGGCCCCCAAGGGTCCCTGAGCCCGAGTTTGGGAACCCCTAGCTTAGCATTTGGGTCGTTCCATAGCCGAAGTTACAGATTTAGATACTGTCTTTCTTTTTTTCATGAAAACATTTCTTTATGTCACACAGTACATTTTGACATGTATAGTGCAACAGTCAGTTCTGTATTCTTAGCCATGGCAGACGATCTGGATGTTACAAACTTTGAGGTGAGATTCAGAAGGTCTTTTACATCAGAAACACTTGCTGAGAAAAACCTCTATCTGCATTTAGATGGAGAAACAAGGTATAGGATTTGTCTAGTTTAGGAAACATGGAATATATAAGATGACATACGGGTCCAAATTATTATCATCGCTAGTCTGGCTTTGGACTGTTAAAGTGTCCCAGAACACCCTGCAGTGTTTATAAGAAGCGCATCACGTTGCCTGTGCTGTGTCCTGTGCTGTCTGTATTGCAGTGTTATATTTTTAAACATACCGCCAGCTCTTATGACAGAAAACCAACTCGAGACATCTATTAATATGGGATAATATATTCTGAACCATGTATTGGCCTATGTATATAGAAATCTATAGAAGGGGAGTGTAAATGCTAAGTGCATGTTATTACATAGTAATTACTAAGTCGTTACACATTAACTACAGTGTGAGTTATGTAATGATTCTGTAATAATAAACATTAATGGGTACAATGGGATACGTTGAGAATTAAGCAGTAATGACATAGGGATTAAATATAATAAGGAGAGTAATTTAGAGGAGGACCAGCGATATGTTGCTAGTGTGGATTCTAAAGCCTTGGTTAGCAGTCTGTAATGTTGTTGAAGCTGACACCCTGGGATCCTTAAAGAAGCTGCCTGATGAGATTCAATCATCTAATAACAACCAAACGAGCAAGATGGGCTGAATGGCCTCCTCTCATTTGTAAAGTTTCTTATGTTCTTATGTTCTTATGTTTAAAGGGGATCGGTGATAATGTTGCATGTGCTAATAAGAGGAAAGAATGGATTGAAGGTCTTGATTAGCAGTCATTTAAGGGGGATCGGTGATAATGCTACTGGTGCTGATAAAACACTAAACAATGATGAAGTGGGTTTGAAGCCTCAGTGGTTTCTTTAGTCACAGCGTTTCTCCAACCCCAGCAGCATTTCAAATTGTGCTTAGGGGAGGATTTTCCTTTCCTGCTAATAAACATTTCTGAGAATTGCGTCCAACTGCTTCCTGATTCTTTGGTAGTTTTTTTCACCAGCATATGAAAATAGATGACTGTTGTAAAAATAAAAATAGGATTGGTAGATATACATTTGTTTTTTCTTCTTTTTTTGAGTGGCAAGGCTCTGCATATTGTTGTCTGTTTAGCATGGTGTTTTTGGCTTTTATTAGACACTTCCATTCTTTAAATTTTTCAGTCCCTCAATTTCTTCAAGTTGCTCCTTGGTTGCTCTATTGCTGAAACACCCCTTTAAATGTTAATGACAGAGTCTGATCCCCTCAACAACTTCCTATAGGGCAACTAGGAGCCAAAGTGAAGGCGTTGACAGGACTGAAAAAAATGTAAGTTTATAAAAAAAACACAAACACCATGTTAAACTGACATTAATAAGCACAGTCTCTCTCTCTCTCTCTCTCTCTCTCTCTCTCTCTCTCTCTCTCTCTCTCTCTCTCTCTCTCTCTTGCTCTCTCTCTCTCTCTGTCTCTCTCTCTCTCTCTCTCGCTCTCTCTCGCTCTCGCTCTCGCTCTCTCTCTCTATTCATCTTACCAAGTGGTAGTTAAAAATCTGGCGAAGGCAAAGGGTACCCTTTGTCTTAACTCAGTTAATTCACCATAACTCAGTTAACTCAGTTAATTCACATGCCTTAAATATTGGTACCCTTTGCCTTAACTCAGTTAATTCACCAGATTTTTAACTACCACATGGTAAGATGAATGAGTGTTCAACACACTCACAAGAGGTATAATTGCCATGCAAGTATAGTGTTTCAAACTATATTTATACCACTTAATACATTGGTAAATAACATTGTTGCAAATAGAGGGTATGTAAACTTTTGACGACAACTATATGTATATAAAGTGTGTTTGAAAATAAACACAGGTGGTACTTCTCGGCTTTTGATGCCTACACTCATTTATTTCCATTTAAATCTATTAATGTGCTTCTGATGTTATTCACTACATCGTTAATGATGTATCAATCTGCTATTCCTTTCTATTTAAACCTTCAGGCATCGTGGTATCCAGTCTATTCATCCATTTATTTTTCTTTATTCTTCTGTATTGTATATTATCTAATTGTTTTTCTTAATTACACATTGTAGGTCATTCATGTTGTGTTTATTTTTTGTAAAGTGTTGAACTATTGGTTTCCATTTTTTATTTCTCATGGTTGGTAGGTGAGTCTGTATTATTTTATATAAAGCTATACCTGTGTCTCCTATGTATTTTTTTTGTTGTTACATTTTTGGCAAAATATACCATAAACAAGGTTGCTAGTTTCTTATGACTGTATTTATTTTTTCTATTCGAAACGTTTATCTTTACAAATATATTTGCACACTTTACATATACTCTTAAGGGTTTTAATATGCTTTAATGTGTCTATGATCTACGCTGTTTGTATGTGTTTATGATACGTTTATGTATATATAAGCAGAGTATACACACCTATCTACCCATCCTATTTGTTTCTGAGTTTATCTATTTGAGAATAAGCGATGGCCCAATGAGATCCTGAGAGTTGTCTGCACTCACAGTACAACAGCCATCTATTTTTATATGCTGGTGAAAAAAACAACAATTGGGAAGCAGTTGGACGCAGTGCTCTAGAAATAGTTTTTAGCAGAAGAGAAAAACCATATGCTAAGCACAATTTGAAATGGTCTTGGGTAGGGGTGAAATGCTGTGACTAAAACAGGCAGAAAGTGTTTTGAAAGTAATTACTCTTATAGAAAAATACTGTGGTGCTGATTTAAAGAAAGTAAACATGATGACAAAAAATGAAACCATAGTAACACTTAGTCATCTCTGAATCATCGACGGGTAAGACCTTCGTTTTAGCTTTATTATTGTTTGAGGAAAACTTTCTTCATTGTTTTATGAAATAAGATAAGCAACATTTTCTTAATAATACAAATCATTTTGGCACTTATAATATCATATAATGTGTTATTGTTTGATCAAATTCAGCTTTTTATAATTCTGCTTGTGTGCAGAGTGCAATGCTACTATGGAAAAACTACCTCTAAGGCATCATATGAGAAGATTCAGATATCAATCTCAAACTGAGGGCTCTAGCCAAAACTTTAGTCCACTTGACTTATTTTCTTCTAAATGGCACTGATGTGCACCAGCTGAAGTGCTTGTCTGCTTGACTCAGTTTCTTCTAGTGCCACCTCAATAACATTGATGCAAGCACTTTCTTTTTGCTTTAGATCAGAATTGTGGAGAGTTGGAGGTGATGGCTGATTACATTTCCCCCTCTCTCTTATAGGTACTGAGTGAAGCCCGATACAGAGAGCTTGAGAGACGACAGTGAGAGAATCTATTCATCTTGCCTTAGCACCACTTCTCCTTTTCTGGGTTTGAGGGGAAATGACTGTGATTAAGAGCGTCACTGCCACCCTGATAACATTATGTGTGATCTGTGGGGCCAACTCACCAGATAAGGGTAGGGTGAATCTCACACCTTTCCACTTGACTAGTTTTATAAAGAGCTCTGGTTCCACCCTGTTACACTCACTACAGCACAGAAGGTTATAAGACAGCAGGCATCTACCAGTAGAATTTATCCCACAAATACTCTAAATATAATCAGCATGACATTGTATTGGACCATTTTCACAACTTCTGTTTTTCATGACAGATTTAAAGACTGTTGTTTTGTTAAGGACTGTTTCTGGTTTTCAGTTCACAAAACCTTTTTCAGCTGTCATACACAGGGTTATACATTTATTCTCAGTTCTCAAAGAACTGTTCAACCTACGATAATTCCTATAAACAAAACAGTTATTATAAAAAACAGTAAGTACCTTCACATTGCATTTCCCCTGTTTGCAGTCCTGCTGAGCGGTTATAATTGCAATTACTCTTACTGGTTTTTATTTATCTTTTGTAAGTCTGTGTTAAGGTTGCTTTTGCTTGACTTCAGAAATGCTTTTTCGTAGTTTCCATAGATACGTAACATGGGCTAGCTGAGCTAAAATGCCTTTTTAGAAATAAGAGCCAGCGCCATCTAGTGATGTGCCACTTTGGATTTCTTTAATTTTTCAGGCAGTACACTCGCCATGCACTAGATGGCGCTTCCTAATATAAAGATGGTCCAGCCTCCAAGACTTCTCAAAAAGCAAACACTGTTGAATAATTGATAGCGACAAGAAAAAGTCTAATGATAGCAAACATACATAGATAAATGCTCTTCAAGATATCCTTTGTGTTTCGTGGGCAGTGACAATGTTGCTAGTGCTAATGGATCTGGGTTTAAATGGTTCTTTGGTCTCCACAGACGGGCTCTTGTCACACAGTCTGCAGTGCTACAATGACTACACGTCCTACACTGTCTGTACCTGGAGAGAGAGTGTGGAGGCACACAGACTGCGACCCATGAAGCTCTACCGCATCACCTTCATTGACACACGGTACTGTGCATATTGGAGAGGCTTCTTATACACACGCACACACACATACATTTATTAAACCGTCTTGTGATTCCGTAAAACACCGTCACATGACAGATTATAGTTTGCACCTAGTGCCCTAGTCTATATTCATAGCAATGGTCCATATACTTTATTTCTACCATAGGCTGGTAGAATGGGACCACAGTGTGCTAACTATTCCTTAAATGATCTTCAATGACAGACAGACAGACAGACAGAGGCACCACATTAGCTATGCAATGGTTCTGCACTATATCTTGGCTGTATCTCATCATTTTCTTTTCCGACTAACCCATCCCATCTTTTCTCTTGCAGGATTGATTTCGAATGCAAGCAAATCAGCCCACTTGAAAACGTCTCTGCGTCTGTGATTGGCTGGAGATGCTTGGAGAACAGCACCTATTTTGGAGTTGGAATCAAAGAGCGGTACATTTTCGAACCGGCAGTGCCAATTCCAATGCTGAGGAAGAGCGTAAATCTGTCTGAGAATGGTGAGACAACATGCTTATATACCTGACACTCTGACTCAACATGCATTCACTTCAGGAATACAGTCTGCTGCTAGATCCATAGTGATTTAATATCCAGTTACATGAATTTCATATGATTCTCTGTTGCTGTTTTCTTGTCTTTATTTCCCAGACTTATTAACTAACGTTCTTTTCCAACCACGACGGCTGCTTCTAAAAAGACTCAGAGACTCTGAGAAGGTTTTAGAAATGCAGTCATTCTAAAATGCACATTATAAATCACGTCAGAAATCAGCCAATCACAGTGCAGTAGTTGCCAAAATTCCATCGTATTCTGTGTACAGATGCCATCCTTTTGTAAAATGTTTGAATAGCTTGATACTAGTTTCTCCAAAGAAAATATTACCAAAATTTTAAAAACCCACATTTCTCCTGCTGCACTTTTGTTCTGAATAATAGTCTCACCACGACACAGCGCCTGTATGCCTGCACACATCATTCAGGGACAGTGGCAGGTCCATTCTGGACTGCACCATTACACAACTAGGGAAGGGGGGTGATAAAAGTTATGTTTTATAAAAATAAAATATTTTTTTATTTTGAAGCTATTCCTGAGTACAGTCTTGATTTGTGTCATTCGTTTGTAAATGTTCTTATGTTCTTATTTATAATAAGTTAATACGTCATGCGTAGGGTGTCTCTCATTGTATAAGACGTCACTTCACACAGTTTGAGCAGACAGATCCAGTTTGCACAGCTTCCCAGCTCTCTCGCCCACACTGCGTGCCATTACATCTCTTATACAATAAGAGGCACCCGACGTATTCACTTATAAACAGGGTTGTTAATAGTTTATAGTTTAAATGCTAGAATGTTTCATACACATTTTAACCGTCAAAAATTTGCATGCCGAACAGCCCTTAGCCTTGGTATTTACATAGTAGTAACTGTACAGAGTAAGGCATTAGTTCAGTCTAAATATGCTTGTGTTCATTCTTTAAATGCTGTGCTCATAGTCCTTATCTAAATGTATTTTATTGTGATTTGTATTTGCTTTGTATTGTACAGTGCTTTGAGATACTTTTTGTATCAGTTCAATTAAAACGGAAACTCTTCTCTTCACAAATATTCTATTATGTGTTATTTTTTAGTCAGACCACGACCTCCGCGTGACCTGCATGCTAACCTGAGCGAGGAAGGTGACATCACCTTGAGCTGGCAGACAGATTACCCGCCCGGCAACCGTCTCCATGGGCGACTCCAATACCAGATCAGCTACAAGAGGGCCTTCCAGGATTGGCAGGTACCGTGGCAACGCACAGACTGGCACCATGAGGGGTTGGGGCTTGAAGAGTGGAGGTGGAGGAGTGGCCTGCTTAATAGTCTGAGAAAACCCAGACTGTATCCTAAATTGCAGCCTTATGAGGGTTCCAGAGGTCTCCCCTGGTAAAGGCACAGCTGCATGCTGTGTAGTGGGGTCCTGTCTGTCCAAAGTTTCTGGTCTTTGCTGGGAATTCCATAGGGAGCTTCAACTGGCTCTGGTGCCAAAGTTTCTGGTCTTTGCTGGGAATTCCATAGGGAGCTTCAACTGGCTCTGGTGCTACCAGGAGTTATGAGGGCAAACCGTCAGGGATTGTTTCATAGCGCCCCCTACGGGCCAAGCAGCTCAAGCTGACACCTGCAAGGCTGGCCTTTGTCCTCCAGAGGCTGGTAGATCACATTCGCTGTAGAGTGTGGAAAGAGGCGATTGGCTTCAGTTCCAAGCTGTTTGGGGAGTGTTGCAGTGAAGGAGCGGGATTGGTCAGTCTAAATTGGAGAGAAAAATAATTGGACACTTTAAAATAAAATAAGAATGGAAGAGAGGAGAACAGCCTTATATACGTTGTTGTTTTTGTCTGCAGAGCTCAGAGCTGGTTCTGATTTCAGAAGACGTGACCCGGTTTGTGTTTGGAACGTCACTTCTCATAGCGGAGAGTGAGTATGAGGCACGAGTGAGAGCCAGGCTTCAAGATAATGGAAAGTGGAGTGAGTGGAGCCCCCTCGTGGATTGGAAGACTGCAAGAGGTGAGTCTGAAACACAGAATAAACATCTTCAGCAGAAATGAAAAAAAATATATATTCTTTATTTAAAAAAAAACATCTAGAATTTGTGCTTTACCAGGTTCTCTAAGGTAAACACATTTTTTAAATTAACACTATTAAAAAAACCCAACAATAAACGCACCTAATCCAGTAATCCATCGCGTATCCGCGCGTCACATATCCCCCCTAAACGTTTATCTGCCATGATCAGGCTCTTCAGCAACTTTTGTTTATTACTGAACAGAGAAGATTAGTTCAGAGATTGTAGATCTTACCAAAGTTTTTGTACACTGTGTTGTATGTAGTCTGTGTGCAACCATTGCTGGTAGTGTCACGTCAGCTGTTCAGTCTGTTGATAAGTAAATCAATCCTGTTTGCCTGCGGGGGGCGTATCAACTTCAACCTCTGTCTCGCTCTCCTGCCTGTCACTCAGCAGTGATTGCACGCACCCACACGGCAGACGGCCCCTCTGTCACAAGCATGAACACCCTATCCTTCAAACAAGGGATTTAGGGAAGCTCTGTATTAAAAGCTGAATCTCAAAACAATAATTGTGTGAATATAGTAAGTGTTTCAGCTGCGTGTAATGATATGTAAATTCATTTATCTGACCTTTTACATAGCTGCCCTTACTCTGGTTCCACCTCTGCTGTTTTTTTCTTCCTTTTGATAGAATAAAACACAAGGCAAACCCTTTTAGTTTGTCTTGTAAGTTTAAAAAATACTGTTTATTAATACATGTAAATGCACATTATACCCCCTGGTGGGCCAAGGTAAGAATTGCAGTTTAACAGTGTTCTATTAACACTGCATGTGTGAAGCACACATATCAATATAAATAATCACGTCATGTATTTCATTTTGAAGCAAGTCTTACCAATGATGTCTCAAAGTAGTTTCTTACCAAAGTTTAAAAATCAGTTTTCTCACCTATTATTAGCTGACGCAATATGATCGCTGGTTCCTGTTTTCTTCGGTTGAAGATATTGGGGTTCTTTGTATTTTCAACTTGCAGAATGTGCTGATATTTCAGACAATGCTTTCTGTCAGACCAGGTGACCTAAAGCAAAGGTACCAGGGTGAAGCAGTCTGTTGAGTTGCATTTGAAATCTTTCAGAATGCATTTAAACACATAAAAAGGAGAACCAGTAATAATTTTAAAGTAGCTTCAACCTTACTTTAGTTTTGTTAGTCCCATCTTTTTTGAAATGTTTGCAGTTGTTCTCAGTATTTGCAGTTACTCAAATACAATTTTTAAAATTTTTAAAAAGGCTTTCTTGATGTCTGATTCAAGAAATAATGTTTGGCATAGATTTGTATATGTTTCTTTTATTGTTACTATAAGTTAGTCCATGGTGTGTAGGGTGTCTCTTATTGTATAAGAGAATTGTGCAGAATGATGTTTTATACAATAAGAGACACTCTACACACCACATATGACCTTATTTTAAATCACGTGAATGAAGATTGTACACAGGAATAGCATCACCCTAGTACTCTGTATTGCTTTGATTCATCTTTAAAAGACACAGTCTAGTGTACTGTATATGCATTGCAGTGTGTGTCATATAGTCCTGCTGTACATGTCTAAACATTTAAATACTGTGCAGAATCTTGCAAACCTTCAGTGACTGTAGGGTTGGGTTTCATTTAACATGGGGCATGAACCGGTTAAAAGGCTAAACAATCTGTCTGTTTTATTGTCCAGCGGAGAATGCAGACCCTCAAAACCTACAGTGTGATTACGATGGACTGCAAGAGGTCATCTGCACCTGGGAGGTCAGGAGAGAGCTGGCAGAATCTCTGAAATCCAACCTTACCTACCGCGATGGCCCCTCGGGAGAGTGAGTATTGAACAGCATCTGAATAGACCTGTTATTAACCCCTAGACTAGCCACACTGCTTCATTCACTCCCAGTCATTAACCACTAGACTAGCCATACTGCTTCCCTCTCTCCCAGTCATTAACCACTAGACTAGCCACACTGTTTCCCTCCCTCCCAGTCATTAACCACTAGACTAACCACACTGCTTCCCTCTCTCCCAGTCATTAACCCTAGATTAGCCACACTGTTTCCCTCTCTCCCAGTCATTAACCACTAGACTAGCCACACTGTTCCCCTCCCTCCCAGTCATTAACCACTAGACTAGCCATACTGCTTCCCTCTCTCCCAGTCATTAACCAGTAGACTAGCCACACTGTTTCCCTCCCAGCCCCTCCTCATCTCTAACCTCTAGAGCCACACTGCTTCCCTCCAAGTCTAGGCTCTGAGCACCATTATTTACTGTGTTTTACAGAGAGAAGGTGTGCAGTCCAGAAGTGGTGAGATCCGATCCAGAAGAGCCAGTTGTCTTCTTTCAGTGCAAATTCCCCACGACGAATTTCTCTGAGGTCCAGATCAGCGTGAAACCAGCAGAAGAGCACAAGGAGATCATAGCCAGCCATAACAGTGAGCTTCCAGCACTTCTAATCAGGCGTCTGAATGCACAGGACAGATCAGCACTAATACATTACTCACTGGGAATCAGTGGGGTCACAGTCTTTATCACCACTTTACAGATTGATGGATTATGTAAAACGTGTTCTCCAGTTGACTGTACTTAACCTGTTATAAACAGGGCATCAGTAGAAGGCAGTATTATTTGTTATTATTATTTGTTTATTTAGCAGACGCCTTTATCCAAGGCGACTTACAGAGACTAGGGTGTGTGAACTATGCATCAGCTGCAGAGTCACTTACAACTACGTCTCACCCGAAAGACAGAGCACAAGGAGGTTAAGTGACTTGCTCAGGGTCACACAATGAGTCAGTGGCTGGTGGGATTTGAACCGGGGACCTCCTGGTTACAAGCCCTTTTCTTTAACCACTGGACCACAGTATTGCACTGTACTCAATGGTCCTCATCGGTTTGGTATACTTAAACTGCCCGTCGCGTCTCAGTGAAATAGCAGATACACGACTTTAATCCACCCCCCCGTTGTGGGAGAGAAGGAAAACAAAAGCAATCAAGTGAACCAAGAAAACATTGGAAAAAGAGTGTGAAGGAGAGGAAGAACTAGGAACTAGGGAGAAAGTTGCAATTAGTGGGAGTTAACACATAGTTTAAGTTAATCAGGATTATCAGGATCATTTTCAACAAGGCATTGACATACAACCATCTTTATCAAGCAAATAAACCATTACTAAGTACAGCAAGTTCTCACAGATTGTTTGTATGGTAGTTCTCTTTGTTTGGCATTAAAAAGAAATCAGGGCTGGGTATCATGTAATTAACACCTCCATGCTCCTCCCTGCATCACCACGCCTCGCTGTATATTCATTGCAGTTACCGTGATGGTTCATTCATAACTCATCCATAACCAATATGTCGTCAGAGATACAGTACATATTGCCTAAACAGCGCAGTGCCATACTACAATGCTGCACTTCTGGTCATACGTAGCTGACAAACTAATTGAAAAGGTCATTAGCTACCCTAGTTAGGGGTGTAACAACACACTCATGTCACGATACGATATGCATCACGATATGAGGGCCCGATCCGATGTGTATCACGATACATGTGATGGTCCTGATGGGCTGCTTTCATTATGCTTAACAAGGTTGTTAAGAGACAAAACTGATATGAGTTACGGAAAGTATGTATTCAGGAAACACAGTTATTCATTCCACTTTAAAGAGTAAGTAGTGGGGTTCCAAAAACTATGACGTTACACGTCCCCACGTTTAAATAATGCACCAGTCATTTTTATTTTAACATCCTGACAACTTTTTACACTTATAACTTCAAAATGTCCACTCTAGTGCACTGGTAGCGTAAGGATTATTGCCCACATTGTCAGGTAAGACAATAATAACGATCCATGATGTGGTACGGAACAGAAAAGCCAGAGCACTTGTTATTATGTTTTTTTGGGGTATTTAGAGGTCAGATCTCAAACCCCAGTGCACTAGAGCAGCCATTTTGAAAAGAGCTTAAAAGTTATAAGTGTAAAAAGTTGTCAGGATGTTAACAATGAACAGTAAAATTACAGATACGTTATTTAAACAGTTGTAGCAACACGTGGGGATGTATGATGCTATTTTTTTCAGAAACCCGCTACTTACTCTTAAGAAGAGTATGTATTCAGGAAACACACTTATTAGGGCAGCAGTGTGGAGTAGTGGTTAGGGCTCTGGACTCTTGACCGGAGGGTCGTGGGTTCAGTCCCTGGTGGGGGACACTTCTGCTGTATCCTTGAGGAAGGTACTTTACCTAGATTGCTCCAGTAAAAAAAAACAATTGTATAAATGGGTAATTGTATGTAAAAATAATGTGATATCTGTATAATGGATATGGATGTCTGCTAAGAAATAAATAATAATAATAATAATAATAATAATTCATCCACCTGGTGAACTACAATGAGCTAAGCTGTGCTTTTGGTCTTGTATCATGATACACGTGATACAGACCTATATTAGGATATGATATTTTGTGCAAGGAAAGTGTCTTGATTCATCAATACACAATGCATTGTTACAGCCCTAATTCTAATGCATGTACCAATGTGTAAAGGAGTATGGCTAGTATTGTCTCTCTCCCTCTTTCAGTTAAGGTCTGGCCTCCGACCAACGTCTCTGTTGAGCTGGTGAATAAAGATCATGTTCTGAGCTGGAAAGCTGTGGCTCTGCGTTATCCGTCCATCCAGACGAAAACTGAAATCCGCTATAAGCCAGCCGAGGATCCCTGGGAGGTAATGAACTGGCCTCGGGGTCCAGCTGTTGTGTGTTAGGGTTTAAAGTGGGCGTAACTTGCATGCAAATGTAAATCTGTGCCTTAACTTCAAGGAAGCAAGTTGCTGTGCGTCACACATTTGAATGGTTTTAAAACAAGCTCTCAGTTTGCGGAAAGCAGGATGTTTGTGCGCTTGGTCTGATTTCTTGTAGTCCGACCTTGGAATTCTGCGGGAGGTTATGAATGAAAGGGTACAAAGGCTATCAATTTGGATCATATATACTGGAATAGAGAAAATGGTACCATAGTAAAAGCACAGCAAAGTGTAGCACAGTGTTAACTAAAGCACAGGGAAGCATTGTAAAGCACAGAGAGGTATGGTAAAGCATAGGGAAGCATTGTAAAGCACAGAGAGGTATGGTAAACCATAGGGAAGCATTGCAAAGCACAGAGAGGTATGGTAAAGCATAGGGAAGCATTGTAAAGCACAGAGAGGTATGGTAAAGCATATGGAAGCATTGTAAAGCACAGAGAGGTACGGTAAAGCATAGGGAAGCATTGCAAAGCACAGAGAGGTATGGTAAAGCATGGGGAAGCATTGTAAAGCACAGAGAGGTATGGTAAAGCATAGGGAAGCATTGCAAAGCACAGAGAGGTATGGTAAAGCATAGGGAAGCATTGTAAAGCACAGAGAGGTACGGTAAAGCATAGGGAAGCATTGCAAAGCACAGAGAGGTATGGTAATGCTTCAGCCCTGACACAACGTCTTTTTATAAAAGTACTTGAGAGACATCAAAGTCTCACTTGAACTCCAGAATCATTTTGTTTTTAAGCACAGTAAATAGATCAGACAGAAGGATTTGGTAAATTCTTGAGTGGTTCGATCAGGGTTGGGGGAATCATACTGGAATCCAGTCTAATGGTTATACTGTGTTCCAGACAGCGCTGGTTGTAGAGGCCTTGCAGGGGGCGTCCAGTCTGTCCCTCTCAGCGGTCAAGCTCCGCCCCTCCACCAGATACACCGCGGAGGTGAGGATGACCACCATCCCCAAAAACTGTCCGCAGTGCTACAAGGGGCCGTGGAGCGACTGGAGCCAGGAGGTCAGCTGGGAGACACAGGCAGGTCAGAGGCATCCCCTTTCTGACTGATGACCTTCTCATCTGCATTCCTGTTTACATTTACACTGACAGAAACTCACACTAGCCCTGCTGCTGCACCTAGTCCTGGGGTTCAGAGCTCCCCTCAATGAAGTCTAGTATTATTAATATTGAAATGATCAGGAGCCATGAGTTTGAGCAGGGTTAGAAACTCACACTAGCCCTGCTGCTGCACCCAGGGTTTCAGAACTACCATCAATCAGTAATATTATTTAAATCCTTCAGTGACCAGGAGTTTCAGCCATCCCTGCTAAACACATTGTTCCTTCCCTTATAGCTGCATGAATAACAGACCTAACAGTCAGACTGATTCAAGTGTGAACCATTCAGAGCGGATTTAGCAGGGGTACTGATTGTTCAAACTCCTGGTACCTGGACGTTTCTGACCCTGCTTTCCCTTTTCTGTTCTCCTTTCTGTTCCCATTCCCATTCCCTCTCTACTGAGTTTTGTTTTTGGAGTTCTAGCCAGGGAATAGCGGGATTTAGCCCAGCCTCGCCAGAGTTATGTTGACCCGGATTGGGATTTATCCAAGATCTCAGGGATAGCATACTGTTTACTGGGATCTGGAACCAATCAGGAAAAATATCTGCTGGTATTCCCTTCCCACCGGCCACTGTATAAAACTCTACCCTGTTCTTGCACTGCAGATTCCATGGTTCCAGCCTATCTGATCGTGCTGCTGTGTTCCATTGCTGTTCCTGTTTTGTTGGTGTATGGATGCAAGATAGGCAAACGGTCAGTAAAATAAAGAGTGCTGTAATTCAGACAGACACCCTCCTGCTACTAGCTGCAGCAGAATATATCAGCTGTTTGTGGTGCTCCTGATAATCAGTCTTTGTGAACAAGCAATTTGGTACAGGCTTGAAATGCCACAGCTGTTTTAACTATGCACTGTATTCATCTTCTTTAGATTCATGTTGTAGATCACTGTCTGCTTCAGTCGTCACATACTGTTCACTTAAGCTTAGCAGTTAACAGCACCCCTGTGACCTCAATAGAGCTCTGAAACATATCTTCTCTCTAAGTACAGCTGGTACACCAAAGTATAAGCACAAACCTGTCCCCCTGCAACACTGTGAGAAATACATCAGTTAATTATAGAATAAACGTGGGGGGGAAAAACTTGTGGGGAGAGTGTTGCAGGGGGACAGGTTAATGGTTACACTTTGGGTAATACGTTTGTTAAAGGGTGCAATGATGTTGCTAATCAGAGGTAAGGCATAGATTTGAAAGCCTCTGGTAACACTCTTCAATATCCTGAGCGATGGTGTCTCATTGTGTTTCAGGTTGAAGAATAAATGGGACGACACGATTCCCAGCCCTCTAAACAGCAAAGTCCTGGCAGACAGACAGGGGGTAAGCCTTCCTCTGATTGTCTCTCAATTTCCAGTGGAAAGATGCACTGTATTATTACATTTGATAACTGAAGTTCTATTACTGGACCTTTCACTGCCACATTGTTTAACCTCTTGTCATACCAATAATTCAGACCACATGCTTTGACATAGGATCTTATATGGCTGCCATCTTGAGCTCATGTGAGGTTTTCAGTTTCTTCTGTATGTAGACAGTACACCTTTGTTTCTTAGTATTTGGTTAAGAGCTTCTATTACCGGTGGTGTCCAGTAAAAACAAGCCCTTTGAATGCCACATTGTTTAAACTCTGGCCATATCAATGATTCAGAACACATTCTTTGACATAGATTATTTCTATTTGGTACACTGCTTTATTCTATGATTCTATTAATAAGGAGACCTTGACATATTTCTACTTGGTGCAGAGCTGTATTCCAGGATTATCTCAAGTTCAATTACAGTTGGTGTCCAGTAGAAATTAACCTTTTCATTGCCACAGTGTTTTAGCCATAGGAATGAGAGACCACCTTGCATTTATTATGTGTTTATTTAGCAGACGCCTTTATCCAAGGCGACTTACAGAGACTAGTGTGTGAACTATGCATCAGCTGCAGAGTCACTTACAATTCCGTCTCACCCAAAAGACGGAGCACAAGGAGGTTAAGTGACTTGCTCAGGGTCACACAATGAGTCAGTGGCTGAGGTGGGATTTGAACCGGGGACCTCCTGGTTACAAGCCCTTTTCCTCAACCACTGGACCACACAGCCTGTAAAGGAAAGGAAAGCTTTTAAAACGACGCTATTTTAAAGTGTGTATCTGATATGAAAATGCTCTGTTTCTATGTGTTCCTCTCTGTCTCTCCACAGGCAGCACATGGTCGTCCCCTGTTCTCTCAGGACAGTATGGAGAACCCCTGTATCAGCAAGGTGCAGATCTTGGAGTGTCCGCTAGCCTCATGGTACGGACATGCATGATATACACTGATGGAGCAACTTGGTTAGGGTTTGAAATACCACAGTTAACTAAGCGTTTGCATTGTTTAGAATCACTTTGTATGTACTGTTCTGTTTCAAGAAATACACCAGTATGAAACAAATGTGCTATTTATTAGATGACTCATGTTTACATACAGTATTGTGAGATCAGAAATCAACCAATCACAGTGAATTATTTGCCAAAACTCCAGCACATCATGTGCTGTGTACAGATGTCATCCCGTACATAGAACACCACACCTAATTCCAATGTTCACAAATCTAAATAATAATAATAAAAATAAAAACATACATTCTGTGGCTTATCTAGCCAATGTAGAGTGCTGACACAGATCAAGCTGCAGGGAACACATTGTGGCAATAGGGGGCGCTGATGAATCCCATGTGTGCATATCACACAGACACTAGCTTGTTTTGCATTGTATCATGCAGTGATGTTATGTGTTGTGGGCTTTTGTTTTATTTATTGCGTCATGACCACAATGCTGTATATATCCTTGAGTGGATATATCTACCTTGAGTGGCTATATCCCCAAGCAACTTCACCCCAGCTCTGTATATTAAAATGTAATGAGGTCGGTGTCTTCATTAACAGTATGATAAAGTAGAATCTGATTGTATGTACCTGTTTTATGCTAACCCACAGACATTGAAGTGAAATAATAAAATATATACTGAAAACAAAGCCACAAATATGCAATTCTGTGGTTCCTCCACTAGAGGGTGATCAATCACTTTTTAAACGTAACAGCACAGTGTTTATCAAACTCATTCAGACAGCTTTCCTGCATTCCAGTATCCATATCTGGTTTTACTTATATATATTTTTCTACCATACACAAAATGGCAAAATAACTGTAAAAACGATTAAAACAGAAAAACCGGAAGCAATAGAAAGGAAATAGTATCATAAACATATAGTAAAAAAACTTAAAACAATCAAATAGTCAACACTTTGGCTATAGTTGAATTGATAAAGTTATTTTAGTATTTTGAGTGCTGTGGATGAAATATCTTATACATAAACTACTGTGGGTTTTGTATGGGTGAAAACTGATCAATTCATGACTTTAAAAATAAAGGTTAAAATTGACAAACAAACATGTTTTGGCTAGTGTCTTTATCAGTGTACTGAAGTAGTTACCTATTTTGTACAATGGAATGTTTTTTCCCAGCATAAACTAGTTTAATTTCACACGCTACAGAAATCCAAATCTGTGTATGGTGACATATCCTGTGGCAGCGGAGTGATCTGATTGGTTGATAAGGTTGTGATGGTGTATAATTCTCGATTTCTGTCTGCATTACTCCAATAGCTACATTTTCACAAAAAAAAAACCTGAAATGCGGTAGAAAGTCACATACAACCACAGGTCACAAGTCCCGGAACCCTATTGAAACGTTTCTAAGCCACTAAAATTGACGCCTGTTACGGCACCTGATTCCAGTTTGAGGCAGTGAGCAGAGATCTGTGATATAAGTTAATGCATCATGTGTAGGGTGTCTCTATTGTGTGTAGGCGTCATGTCACTGCAGTTTCTGGCTGTTCAAACTGTGTGAAATGACATCTCTTAAGAGACATCTCAGTAGGAGACACGACAGACTTGCTTATAATACATCACACAATGAAGATTGTACTCGGGAATATCTTTAAAATTAAAAAAAATCTGTATTTTTGTAAAACATAACTTTTGTCCCATGTAGCCTACAGGTGCTGTGTGGTGGTGGTGTCATGTAAAAAGAAATGTGCTGCCAGAGAAACGTGTATTTTTAAAAGTTTGGAGAGATTTTGGTAATATAATCTTAAGAGAAGTTCATTGAAATTTAAAGAAAGAGTGCAGTAATAGGATGATCCATTTTACAAACGGTACCGAGTATATGTGGTTTTTTTTTTGTTTTGTTTTGATTTTGTGGTGTTTTATGTATGGGATGACATCTGAACACGGGATAAGAGGCACTGGGAGTTTGGCAGATACTCTGATTGGTTGAGTTCTGATATGTGATGTATAATCCGGCACTGGTCTGTCTCCCACAGGACTGAGGAAAAGATGATGACTGAAGACGGGCTGTACCAACAGTTTGCAGGGAGGGACTTTACAGTGAAGGGCCTGGTTAAGGCACTGGCCTACTGGCCACTCAACGACCAACACTCTCATACTCTCGCAAAAGAGAGCTCGCCTTTTCATTTCAGTGGGCCCTACATCATGTGTCCACGCTCCAGTTCTCTCCCAGACGTGATCCTAGCATCCAGACGGGATTCTGAAGTAAACAGAGGAACTAACTTGGGATACGTCTCCACCCAACCTCAGTCACCTCACCAGAGCCTGTCCCTCATTGCAGGAAGCCTTTCTGGCATTCCTCACAAGATAAACGGGTACATTGACGCTTCTTTACTGACAGGAACAAGGAGAGCAGAATCGGAAGAGTTGAACCCAGAAAAGGGGAAGGCCGATTCTTCTGGCTACATCCCTGACATGGATTTGTTTCAAGGACCTCCGAACGGATTTTCTCTTAAGCCGGAAGTTCAGTGCATTGGGGATTTGGCTTTCCAGGATGGGTATATTCTCGGACCCCTTCCTGATTTGGACTTGCCAGGGAAGGCTGTAGATCTTTCAGGGCTGGATGTGGGTGAGAGGGTTCCTGAGGTGATGGGGAGCTGTGAGGCTAACCAGCCTTCAATCTCACTTCCAAACAGCATCATCCAGAGTCATTCAATCCAACCAGGCGGGTATGCAGGGGAAAAGGATTGCCTCTCGCAACCAGACCTCCCCACCATGCCTCTTCTTATGAAGCAGGTTGGGGACTATTGTTTCATCCCAGACCCCCAGGGACGAGACTGGGGTTCATCTCCTCCTTCTGGGATCTACGCTCCCAATCCTGCCTCCTGCACCAGTCCTGAGAAAGGACACCCCAAGCAAAGCAAGCCTGTGACTAATCCCTATGTTGTGCTGGACAAAACCGTTCGGTGTTGAGTGCTTTCTCTTCCTACTCTCATAGCGCGGGATCACCCCACCCCACGTCATATACACATGTTACATCTTTCTACTCCAAGCTCAAAAGCTTTAATTTTTGTTTAGAAAGGAACAATTTACAGAATAAAGATACCAAACCCCAAATTGTGTAGGGACTTTATAAATAGGCTTAAGTTGTTTTTTGAAATGGTTTTAAATTGTAATGTTACTGTTCTAATGACGATTTGGAGTAATTCGCTTTGAGAATCTAACACATGGTTACACTGGTGAAGGCACTAGCCAAAATGTGTCTGCTTGACTGATCAGGTGACCTGCTTGCCTCCTCATAACTTGCAGAAATACTAAAACAAAAAATTTAAAACATGTTTTGATTAGACTTTAACAATGTTACTAGTTTTATTTTTTTCTACTCAATACTGAGTTTTATTTTATGCAAAAGCACAAAACACTTTAGCCTGCAATAATTTCTGTCCAAAGACTGTTTTCCTTGTGTGTGGGCACATTTCACTGTATGAAGAATAATGTACTTACAGTATTTTATTACATTTTTTTGTGAAACTTTTTTTAACAGTTAATATCACATTGAATATTTATACTTTACAGTTTTAATAAACATTTAAAAATACAAGCAAGTGTAGTTCTATTTTTTTCTCATTTCTATTTCAGTTGAAACTGTGGGTTTCCATTGTCTCCTCTGAACAGCCTCCTGGTAACATGTCCTGCTGTGTCCAATGCCATCTCATTGTCATAATGAGATGTTGTTGAATGTTATTCACAGTCTCACTCTGCCCCTTTTTCAGTTATGTGTGTAAATATGAGGATATTGGGACCTACACTATGTTAGGGGCTGTTTGAAGGAATGTTTTAAGATCTGTTATTTTAAGGACTGTTATTTTAAGGATTGGTTTGTTAGAAAGTTTATAAGCATTCTCTTCTTCTTCGTTACATGAACTGCAAATTTGATTTAATTATTCAAAAGAGGATTTCACAAAACAGTCCCAAACAAAACATTCCTTAAAAATCCTTTCAGAGCCCATTATAATTATTGTTCTAATAATGTTCTTATAATAAAGTTTGATAAACAAATCCGTTTAAAAAAAAAACAAAAAACTTGGAGGTAGGGGAAATATATTTGTGTTAAAGCCTACAGGTGAAGCACTGCCAATTGATTTACTGTGTTAGCCAATTACACTCCCTTACTGCAGCAGTTCCCCTCATCAGCTCAGGTGAACTGAAGGTCAGTGGGCGTCCTCCGATCCCCAAGCCAGTCTTTACATCCAGGAGCTGGACAGCAGATGTTGGAGGACAAAGGCAGCTCAACGTGGGTATGCCCAGTAGGGTATGTATGACTCACCCTACACATCACATAGTTGTGCCTTTACCAGGTGAGTCACCCATATTAGGTAAATAATAATGATATGAAGCATCTATTTAGTATCAATGTGTGTGTGTTTGCCTATTCCGTTGACCCTTGCCCAATGTATCATGCAGCTCTCTGTATGAATCCAGCTCACTCCTCAGCTCACTCACTCTCTCCCGTATCTTCTTAGCAACCTCCTGTCTGCTTCCGTTATAGAGAGAGGAGATATCAAAGACAGCCCGCGCTCCAGTGGCTAAGCTTTCTACATTCATGCCTGACTTTCCCATTTGGCCAGTTAGTAAACTCTTTGCTGTTTTTTTCAGAGCTGGATTGTTCAATACCTTAATAACGTTGTTGCCACTAATGAAACTGGTAGGTTTTGATTTCATGTCTTCCAGCGCACCTGTCTGGTCTGACAAACCTTTCTGCTCAGTTTCTCTGGCCTCCAAACATGCTTTAACATAGGCTAGCTCTTCTGCATACTTCTGGAAGATTTTTCTCACTTTCTTCTCGTCCAAGGCGCGGCGGGTTGTTTCTGCGATGCTAACTATAGGCCCCCTGGGACCACCTGCTTTCCTGACCACTGCCGCGGCTGCTGTAAGTGCTGTGGAGGCACCCCCAGTGTAAGGAGAGAGGGCGAGCCCGGACATGGCAAGAGTCTTACTCAGAGCACCAGCAGATCTGCCAATGGTCTTGGTCAAGGTAGTGCTCTTGTGTGTATCAACCATACTGTCTGCAATGCTTTCCAGTTCCTGGAGATAGCCCTGTAGCTTTCCCTCTCGCTCAGAGAACAGCTTTGTGAAGACATCGGCGCTCCTGTTCATCAGCGAATGAAACAAAATGCAAAGGAGATGTAAATACTTTTTGTTAAATGTTTTTTTTTTAAGTTCTTGTTTTTCTACCCAGTTTGAAATTCCCTAATTCAAATGAAAGACAGCGGGCTGCCTCTGTTTCTGCTGACAAGCAAATTGCCTCTTTCACCAGCCGAAAGCAACAAACCCTCCATTGAGCTCAAGAGCAGCTATAATGGGGTGAGGCTGCTATTGGTAGAATGCAGTCACAGTATGATAACTGTACCCCTCCCAAATGATCTTGAATGGCAACGCAGACAGACAGACAGACAGTGGGACTATAATGGCAGAGGTTCTGTATTACACTGAGGGACAATTGTAGCACATGTATAGGGCAGCTACAATGGGGTGAAGCTGGTAGAATGGGACCACAGTGTGCTGACTATACCCTCAATGATCTTCAATGGCAGACAGACAGACAGCGGCACTGCAATGGCTCTGTATTACACTGAGGGGCAATGGTAGCACAAGTATAGGGCAGCTACAATGGGGTGAAGCTGGTAGAATGGGACCACAGTATCCTAACTACAGACAGCTACTCTTTATCGGGATGCCTTGGGAGAAGTCAAAATATTCTGAATAAGCGACTACCAATTAAACGAGAGGAGAGGCTTTTGAGACGATCTTAGTGAATAGAAAAATAATGAAATAAATACATCATTTAAAATACAATTCAGTTTTTTTATTCTTAAACAAAACAAATCACTTTTTTATTTCTACATCAAACAAGAAAGAATGAAGTCCCATCTTATCATAAGGTGAGGCACCTGTGATGTTGACATGCCAACTTTTCAGAAAGATTAAGTGATGTACCTGCTCTCCTCCAGCTGTTCTGTATGCCCAGGCTTTTGTTTCAGGTCATCTGTTTCCATGTCAATTTCCATTCCACTGTTTTGGGCCATTATGCCTTTCTGTTTGTGTATCTAAAACAATAAGAGCCACATAAGTATTACAGTTTATGGCCCCTTCTTTCTCAGACTCCCATAGTAAAAGCAGGACAATGTATAAAAGCATAGTGGAAGCATGGTAAAGCATAAGTACATATTGTAAAGCCCAGAGAGGTATGGTAGATCTAGATATAAACATAGACACAGATCTAGACATAGACACAGATATGGACACATGTACAGAATAGATACAGACATAGACATAGACATAGATATAGATATAGACATAGATGTATAAAAAAACGACGACACTGAGGCAGAGAATGTGCCATTTTATAACATGAGATGCTAGCTTAGCTGCAGGGTGCCCGAATGACATTGAAAAAGTGAAGCGAAGGTCCTTGAGCACAAACCCGTTTCCCTTTCTCCCTGCAGGAGGGAAGTAACCGAGGAAGGAGAGAGAGAGAGAGAGAGAGAGAGAGAGAGAGAGAGAGAGAGAGAGAGGATGGGGGTGGGTGCGTGGGGGAGGGATCAGCAAACACGTCAACCACGTCGTGTGTCTGGCAGCAAGCACGTGACACTATAAGACAGAGGGAGAGAGAAGTACTGTAATACTTTATGATAGGCCAGTACTGTGCAGAAGATAGTGGTAAATCCAGCCAGTGAGCCTGTGTGGCAAGGCAGTTTTAGGTCCAGTATCCAGTAAGAAGAGGATTATTTGACTGTCTGCTGCAGTAAATCACAGGTAAGTGAGCACTGCAAATGGACACTTGACCATAATTCTCTATTCTTTGCAATGCTTACCTATGCTTAACCATGCTTTCAATGTGCTTTTTTACACTGTGTTTTTTTAAATATGCTTTACCATGCCTCTCTGTGCTTTACAATGCTTCCCTATGCTTTACCACACCTCTCTGTGCTTTACAATGCTTCCCTATGCTTTACCAGACCTCTCTGTGCTTTACAATGCTTCCCTATGCTTTACCATGCTATCACTATGCTTTATCACACTTTAATATGCTTTTACTATGGGAAGCTTTTATGAGGGGAGTTTTTTTAACTTGTCACTTTTTAAAAGCCTATGATAATTACTGTACATTTTCATTTAAATGTATATCCCCAAACATTGTCTGGTATTTGCAATCTTTCTGAATGGTTCTTGTTGTAATTACTTTTGTGCTGCTAGCATGTAATAATTGCACAGCTCTCATAGTTTTTGCTCTTTGGTTTTTAAAAGCTGCTATGAGGTAATACACATGTCCTAGGGATTGTCTGTGTTGAGGAGCTTTGACCTGGGTTCAGCAGCAACTCTTCCATTCTAGTAGAAGAATTCAAATCAATCGCCAGCACATCTAGTCTGCAGTTACTGTGCATGGACAGCAAGACCAAAGGAAACTTGATTAAAAAAAATGGTTAGAGAGCTAAAAGTAAAGTTATGCTAAGACTGTGATGGACCCTACCTAAAATACTTTCGTTGCGGCCACTGTTGGGGAATAGCATATTACATGTAATGCGTTGATGTAATCTGATTACATCGTTCAGTAACTTGCAACTAATCTGATTACATTTTCCAGTAACCTTTAACTGTAATGGTTCCTTTTTCAGACAAGTAATGAAATGTGTTAATGGATTACGTTTTATGTGAAAAATAACGCAGTTACTTTTGTTAAGAATTATAAAATGACTATGGGAAATGCATATTGTGGAAACTTCAACAGTGCAAGGCAAACCTTACATGTCACACGAACACCCTTTTCATCTTGTTAGAAATGTCAGAGGAGGGAACGAGTGGGTTTGATAGCTGGATACTCAAAGAATATTTCGAGCTGCAGCCTGGAATTTCCCCCAAACTGGAATTTTTTTTTTTCTGTAAAATGTAAACTGTGCCTGAGAAGTAACTGCTTACATTTTTTTAAAGTAATTAAGTTAGTGTAACAGGTTACAATGTGGTTCAGGTAACTTGCAACTGTAACAGAATGCTTTTTAACAACACTGGTTTGGTTGTGGTCAGCACAACAATGGAACCCTGATGGAAAGGGTGCAGTAAAGGCTAACAGGCTCAGGAATGAACAACACAAGAAAGTGAGAGAGAAGCGAGAGGAGGACAAGGGGTTAGAGAGAGAGAGAGAGGGGTTTCTAGACAGAGCGAGACAGAACTGAGGGAGGTGTGTACGCTCCTCTGGGAGGACAAGGGGTTAGAGAGAGAGAGAGGGGTTTCTAGACAGAGCGAGACAGAGCTGAGGGAGGTGTGTACGCTCCTCTGGGAGGACAAGGGGTTAGAGAGAGAGAGAGAGGGGTTTCTAGACAGCGAGACAGAGCTGAGGGAGGTGTGTACGCTCCTCTGGGAGGACAAAGGGTTGGTGAGAGAGAGAGGGGTTTCTAGACAGAGCGAGACAGAGCTGAGGGCAGACTGCTCCTCTGGGAACTCACCCCTCTGCACCCACTGTGAACTGGAGAGTTTATCTAACGTAACATCAAAGTCACTTTCCATATGTGCCCCCAGGCCTACATCTGGGTATCAGTCAGCTATATTGAGTTGTCCTTCCGAGCTCAAATAGCAGTCTCGTCTATTGATTGGCTGTCAACACACATTTATATAATATTGCCTTGAGAGCTGATATACTGTACAACTCATCAGAAAATAAGCAACACCATTGTAATGCAAGTGTTACAACAGATATAGAAAAATAATGACCTTTCTGCCACCAGGCTAAATAAGTGATCTGTAGCTCAACATACAAAGTTGGGGCTAAGCTTAATATTTCTGCATTTCAAGTTTACTGTTTTAGGACTGCTTTTAAGGACTGTGTATACAATTTCTATTAGATTCAATTTATTTTAAATAAACCTTTAAGTGGATAAAAAAGTAATTTGAAGATGGAGAGCCCTGTTCATAAAACTTTATGAACGGTTTAAGGAACTATTTTAAGGACTGTTTTTCTAAATCCCATTTTGATTTATTAAACTAAGTTCATGGCATTGTTTTTGAGAGGGTTTTTATTAATTGAATATTCATTATTTTGATTTTTTAAAAGCACTATTGAACCTAAGATCATTTTTATAAACAGTCCTTAAAGTGTAATAAATAGGACCTATTATAAACCTGGAGGTGATTTATAGTATAAATATGACTATTTTCATAATGAGGAAAACTGCTAAAAATTAACGTTACAAAAATGTATATATATATATAGCCGTAGCACCTAGTTATCAACAGAAATGAAGGAATGATCAGTTACCTTACTCCTGGAAGAAGCACATTTAAAGGAATCATCTACTTGTTTATGTTATTATTATTATTTATTTCTTAGAATCTTACAACTTACAATTGTTACAAGATATCACATCTTTTATACATACAATTACTTTATTTTTTTACACATTATTTTTACATACAATTATCCATTCACACAGGTTTTTTACTGGAGCAATCTAGGTAAAGTACCTTGCTCAAGGGTACATTAGCAGTGTCCCTCACCTGGGATTGAACCCACGACCCTCTGGTCAAGAGTCCAGAGCCCTAACCACTACTCCACACTGCTGCCCTTATGTTCTTAAGTACATGTAACTCTACCTGTATTCACAATATAATCTTACTAACTTACTCCAACAGTTTATAGTTCATTTTGATTGTCCTTTCTCTATAATGAACCCCTCTATATAACGAACAAAAGGCTTGGACCCCAACAGGTTTGTTATAGCGAGGATGTACTTTATTTTAAATGGTGACTGTATTTATATTAGAGGTGGGATTTTCGAGAAATATATTGCTCAAATATAGTACTCAAATCCAACGCCAGACAATACTCTCCTCTACATACTGGTGTACATAAGCCTTCCAGACATTGCCACAAGTCAATATTTATTAAGCTTACTCATTTCAGTATAATAAGATTTTGTTTTCATTTCAGAACTTTGCTCTTTGAAACATATAATGTAAGCACCCTTCCTCACACAGACCCAGAACTCACAGCAGAGGAAGCTGGTTTAGTTTGGCGTCCTTGTTTTCTAGCTCCGAGTCACAAACACATTATGAAATCCTGACGCACTGTTTCTTCCTGTTTCTGTGAACGAGGCACTGCAGCTTTTCTGTTCCCCCGAGGTGACTTGTTTTAATGTCTGGGTGAATTGACTTCAGAACTCCTTCTCCCTCTTCAGCAAAAATACTCGGTACTCCAGGGTGATTGCATAGTTCTGTAAAATCATCTCATAAAAACCTGTGTCTTTTCCATGACTTACGTAACATTATACCAACAAACACAGCACCCATACACCAGTGGGACTGTTATGTTCGATCCTGGATTTAAAAAAGTAATTTTTGCTTAAAAACTATTATGAATAAAAAATAATCCATATTTCTGTGATTTATTATAAGTTACTACGTTGTGTTAATGGTGTCTCTCTTGTCATTTCACACAGTTTGCATAGCCAGAACCACTCAGCTTGTCTCTTGTAATGACCCTCAAAAGAGTCATTGACATTCAGGTAATCAAAAAGTATAGATTATTATTTCAAGAAAATGCCCACCAATGAGGAGGGAATTGTATTTTAAACCTAATGTGTCTCTCTTTCTCTCAGCTCCTATGCTGCCTTGCTGAAGAGTGGCCCAGTTTGAATCAAGACCCCATGAACACTTCCTGTTATGTGGGCCTGTCTGGAAAACCAACCACCCACCAACGCTAGCTTCCCTTTGACACTTGCCCTTTCTGTGACCTCCACGGTGTACGCCCTCATCTTCATCCCCTTGGGGTTGACCTTTAACCTGCTGGTCCTTGCCGTCAACTTCCGGCAACAGGCGTCCATGAAAATGCCTGACATCTACTTTTCCAACATGGCGCTTGCTAGTTTGGTGTTAAACTCCGTAGCCATTGGACGACTGCTGAGTTGTGATTGGGCGCTGCAGGGTGAGCCCTGCCTTGGCTTCTTTGTCCTTTTCAATGTGTCATCTCTGGCGTTCATTTATTCCTCCACGTTACTAGGCCTGGACTACTTTATTGAGCTCACATTTTCCTACACTCATCTTTCCAGCGCTTACAAGACGCGTTGTGTTTGTGAATTCATCTGGGGGGGCTCAGCTCTGGCCAGCCTATCTTCTCTTCTCTCCTACGCCTGCGCCAAGGTAGCTGACAGCACCCAAAAATGCGCCAAGCTGCACCCCCGTGAATTGGGCGATGCCATCTTGTTTTTTGTAGGCTTCCTGATACCTGGGGCTGCAGTTCTCTATTCTCTAGTCCTCATATATCATTTGAGAAAGGATCCCCAGCCTTTCCTAAACCCCCAGCCCTCCCTCTGGTGCCTTCTCTTGGTCACAGTGCCCCTGACCTTTCTCCTCTGGCTCCCCAATCATGGTTCTCTCTTCCTGGATCTGGTCCAATCGCTAGGCCCCTGGGAGTGGGCCATGGACCCTGGGACTTTGACTCACATTAAGAAGGCCTCTGAAATCCTGTCTTACTCTTACAGCTGGGCCATCACTCTCCTCTACCTCACTCTCAGGAAGAGTTTTCGGGTGAGGTGCAGGAGGGTACTGTCAGAGGCGGGGTGCTACTTCAAACGGGTTTTGGGGAACTGATATAGAGGGGTACAGGTTGGCTAGCAATAGGGGCAACAACAATAACAAAATCAGCTGCTTGTTGGACCTTTCAAGAGTGGTCTTATAGACAGACAGACAGACAAAATATCTAGGTGAGTTAAAATAATGAGATTTCATCTTGAAGCTTTCCAGAGTGCTTCGGCAGAAACATCTCGATCAGAAAACTGTAAAGCAACAGGCTGCTGCAGCTCAACTTGGATTCAGTGCTGCACTGAATCCAACGTTGTATGTACACCTACCTGTTTACACACTAGTTTCTTTTGAAATGTTTATTTCATTTTTTGAAGTAGTGCTTTATATGTGGTAAGTTAGAAAATAAATCCTTATATGTTTAATTGCTCATATAAATACAGTGTTCTGGCTGTGCAGATGTTTGATATGATGTGCTTGAATAAAACTTTTGAGTTGTATCCAATAGTGTATCTTTCATTTAAATACTGATGTTATTATTATTATTATTTATTTCTTAGCAGACGCCCTTATCCAGGGCGACTTACAATTGTTACAAGATATCACATTATACATTATTTCACATTATACAGCTATCACATTATTTTACATACAATTACCCATTTATACAGTTGGGTTTTTACTGGAGCAATCTAGGTAAAGTACCTTGCTCAAGGGTACAACAGCAGTGTCCCCCACTGGGGATTGAACCCACAACCCTCCGGTCCAGAGTCCAGAGCCCTAACAACTACTCCACACTGCTGCCCTTTTGTTTGCCCCTGTTGTTTAAAATGTAACCGTCATAATGACTGCCGGAGGAGGTTTTAGGTATAAGTATAACCGTGGCGGTTCTAGTGTTAAAAGCCATGTTTTATCTTCTTAAAGTGGTTGTTGCTAACACAATAATTTCATTAATCTTCCCTCATCTGCAAGTCATTTCTCTGTACAGGTCTGAAAAGTGCAGTTTTGAAAGAAACTCCTCAGCAGTGTCTTAGAGGCCAAAGCATGTTACTGGTTGAAAGCATGTTAGTCAACAGATGAATCAGCTGGTTAAACAGAGATTTATTTAACTTAGTGTAGTACCAGATACACACATTAAAAAGAGGCCACTATAACATGCGGTTGTCTCAAAACTGCACATGCGAGGCCTATCTAAAGAATGGAAGTGCACAGCTGGTAAGATTCATGATCCCAGTAAAAGTGCGACTGGTGTCCCTTGTCTTTGTTTGAAGATCTGTTGCTTCTTTGCTTGTGTTTCATACTTCAGTTTGGCAGATATTTCTAATAAACCACTATAGACGTTTCTTCCTGTACTGTACCTCAGTTTCTTCTAATGGTTTAGCTGCAGTCAGGTCATGTGATGTACCGCACAGGAATTGATTAGATACCAAAAAAAAATAAAAGTAAAGATGTTTTTTTTTTGACAGCGTTGTACTTGAAAAATCTGATTATATCAAAAACAAAGAACCACGAGATCTTCAACATAAGAAAAAGGGAAGCAGTGATAATTCTGGGAGTGCTGATAAGATGGTTAGCACTCCTTTAACTGTGTCCTACTCCTACTGCCATTCTCCACATATAGATTTCTAGACTCCCTAAGTAATTATAGCTAACAAAACAGTTCCATAAATTGTCCCTGCCATGCTATGGCCAAAGTTTTGCATTACCTGATAGAATTAACTAATTTGCTTCATAAAGTCAAATGAAACCTGCTGAATAATGTTACACTAACATATTGAATTACATACCGCTTTGTAGTTGTTCCAAATACTTAACATAAAACTGACCAAAATTGAAAAATGTGACATTTCCAAATCTAATATGAAATTGTACTATTATTATGACTTCCGGTAGACTTTTGAGATATCATTTTGCAGTTTCTTTGTAGGTAATGCAAAACTTTTGGCCATAGCTGTACATGCAAACACACAAACACACATATATGCACTCTCACACACACATCCTTGGAATCCAGATTTCATCTGAGACAGAGAAGTAGAGAAAAACAAGCTAATAAAGAGAAAGTACAGTATTATTTATTAAACCTTTTGGATAATACTGTCACAGGACCAAACATAGTGTACAAAACTCTCCTGAATGATTTTAGTTATTTATTAATTTTATTATTTGTATTTCATGTAACAAAACATAACTAGAAAACAGAATTGAAGAATAACACATTTGTAGTACAGTCAAGTTATCAATATATATATTTAAAACATGATATAATAACAGTTCAAGTTTATTCACCTCCGAAGAAAACAAAGGAAACAGTGACATCTAGTGGTGAACAGAACCTAGACACAACCAGACACTTGTGCTATTTAAGTATTTGCAATCAATAAAAACGACATATTGAACTTTTTAATGCTGAAACACCTGTTCAGTTGTGAGTGTTTACAATTGCAAAAACACTAACCTGACATAAATTAAACAGTACAAATTAGGCTGCTTCAGCCCCAAGTGTAAAAACAAATAATTCACCTTGTTTCGCTCTGCAGGTGGTGCCATTTTACCCCCTAACGTTCATACAAAGTTATGTGAGATTGAACATTCCTTTCACCTGAGGAGTGGAGAGGACAGACAGGGAGTTCTATACAGATGTTTTCTTAAAACAAAAAACAGTCTAGTTCAGCTGGCAGATTGTTACAGGGGAATCAGAACAATAAAGCCCGAGCCCAGGATAGAGCGGCTCAGTGAATGTGGTTTGGAATCTGTAAAGGAGGGTCATTGTGTCAGAGACGCCATAAAATGACAGAGTGCCAGCATTGAAGTCCAGATACACTCCTATTCTGGGGGAGTAGGGGGCAGATATTTCAATACCATTGTAATTGTGTAGGGCAGAGTAACTGAAATCAGTGCAGTACAAACTCCAGGACTTGTCATTGAATCCAAGACCACAGGAAGCATCCTCTCCTTTCCTGCTGATTCCTTTATATGTAACACCTATTAAAGCCACCCCACTCCACTCAATCTCCCAGTAACAGCGAGTTCCAGACAAACCCTCTCTGCAAAGCACATGGGCCCGGCTGTCAAATCTCTCTGGGTGGTTAGGATATGGCCGGGTCTCTCTCCTGCGTGTGACCTTTCTGTTCCCTTCAGACAGACAGAGCGTTCTATTCGCTGTGTTGGGGTCCAGTGTGAGCTGACAGGAATCTGATTGAAGAGAAGAGGATGGGTAGAGGAGAGGGTTAGAAAATTCAAATCACTGAGAAAATCTCCACTAGTTTTGAATGGTACAGAACCAACACAGAGAGAGACAGATAAATACATATTGCAGCAGCTTCTTTATAAGAGGCATTAAGGTACATAAGGGAGTGTGACAGGATGGACGTAGTGGTGACGTCAGGCCAGAATGTGGGAAGAAAAACACACAGGTAGGTACTGCAGGCAAAAGGTGCAGCGTGTGCCATTTATTTTTAACATACATATATATACATATATATATATATATATATTGTAAAGTAGCGGGTTTTGAGAAACAGCAGGGAGGGGGTTAAAACCTCCCTGCGCGAGAATCATGTGCGGAATGCACATTTTGTTTAATTGTTTTATTATTTTGTTAATTTGTTTATTGTTTAATTATCACCCGCACCTGGGTACTATTGTAAATTAATGCCAGGCGCGGGGTATTTAGGACGTGCAGCTTGGCTGTACGGGGCTGCTGAGTAGAAGGAGACAGAAGACGTGCTCTGTTTCCGAGCAGTCCTGAGTAAGTGCTGTGTTAAGTTCGTTTGGTTTTTGCTAGCAGGTAAACGGCTTAGCCGTCCTGCAAGGTAGTGAGGGAAAAACCTGTTTAGTTAGCGCTCCAGTGGGAGTTAGGTGTTTATTTTGTGTTTGTTTTATTTTGTGTGTTTATTAAAAATTAGCGCGTCAGCGCTTAAAAACTCCATTTCCTGTGTGCTGGGTCGTAATTTTAAAGGGGCAACGAACCCGAGTGAGTGCCGGGCCGTTACAATATATATATATATATATATATATATATATATGTGTGTGTGTGTACACACACATATACATATATATATACACACACACACACATATATATATATATATATATATATATATATATATATTCCTTATCAGCCTGAACGCACTCTGAGATCTGCAAATGCTGGCCCTTTATGTATGGGGGTGAATGGTAAAAGGATGGGAGAGGCTGCTTTCTGTTTTAATGCCCCCACACTCTGGAACTCCTTACCCCCTTTTATCAGAGATTCACCTTCAATTGCAATCTTCAAATCTCAATTAAAAACATACCTTTTTAATATAGCTTTTCCATAACATTTTTATGTTTTATTGTTACTTCTGTTTTTAATAACTGTACTCTTTTCTTACTGTTTATTATTGTATTTTTGTATTTTTTTCTTCTGTATGTAAAGTGCTTTGAATTGTATTGTACATGAATTGCGCAATATAAATAAAGGTTTATTATTATTATTATTATTATTATTATTATTATTTTAATGAGCAATCCATCCCACAAGTGCAGTGATACTGCAATATACATTTACTACCAGCACAGGATGACTGGGAGGGATAGCTGTTCATTTTACCCCACAACTGGTTTCACATGCATTGTACATGTATTAAAAGATGGGATGATTATCTATTCAGGGATACCAAGATATTTAGGGAGAGAAAGGTTTGAGTGGAAAAACAGGCAACAAATGCCCCTCCCCCAGTCATTCTGCATGTATTCATCTGAACCAATACTTGTTGGAGAGGAGTGTAGATTAATGGCTTCACAATTACTAATAAATAATAACAATGTAGTGACACATATGTCAATCAAATGTTTAAGTGAAAACAGACTTACATTTTAAAAACTCAGCTCTGTTCCTTGGTCCTGGAGCCTGCATACTGTAAATTGTAACTTCATTCACTGGGTAGAAAAAAGAGAGAAAAATAGAATTGAAACATGTGGATTAATAACTACCAATGACTGCAATACTGAATCTTCATAATTAGTTATTTTATGTAGTTTTTTGGTCATAATTATAAAGTCAAAGTGCATCTCAGTTTAATACCCAGCTATGTTTTGTCAACAGAAATTTTTCAGTCTAATTTATACTACATCTCCAGACACTCTTTTGTTGAGGCATTAGGTCAAAAAAGAGAGAATGTCTCTGTAGATAAAATGTTTTACTGGAAGAAAAGCCTAAACTTCTGAACGTCTGTCACTGCTCCTAGCCCCCAGGATATAAACTGCTGTTTCATTCACTAAATAAAATACAGAAAACTGTTTATCTATCTATCTATCTATCTATCTATCTATCTATCTATCTATCTATCTATCTATCTATATATATATATATATATATAAATATAGATATATATAGATATAGATATAGATATATAAATTTAATCGTTGCCAATTATTTGTATTATTTTCTCCCAATTTGGAATGGACAATTATTATTTTGAAGCTCATCTCACTGCTACCATGCCTGCGCTGACTCGGTAGGGTGAAGACGAACACACGCTGTCCTCCGAAACGTGTGCCGTCAGCCGACCGGTTTTTTTTCACACTGCGGACTCACCATGCAGCCACCGAAGAGCTACAGTGTCGGAGGACAATGCAGCTCTCAGGCAGCTTACAGGCAAGCCCGCAGGCTACCGGCCAGACTACAGGGGTCGCTGGTGCGCAGTGAGCCGTTGCCACCTTGGCCGACCTAAACCCTCCCCACCACCCGGGCGACTCTTGGCCAATTGTGCACCGCCCCCTGGGAGCTCCCGTCCACGGTCGGCTGTGGAATAGCCTAGACTCGAACCGGCGACGTCCAGGCTATAGAGCGCATCCTGCACTCCACATGGAGCGCCTTTACCGGATGCGCCACTCGGGAGCATAGAAAACTGTTTTAAACCAATGACTTTACTGTAGAGGATTTGGAATACAAACATAAGAACATAAGAACATAAGGAAGTTTACAAACGAGAGGAGGCCATTCAGCCCATCTTGCTCATTTGGTTGTTAGTAGCTTATTGATCCCAGAATCTCATCAAGCAGCTTCTTAAAGGATCTCAGGGTGTCAGCTTCAACAACATTATTGGGGAGTTGGTTCCCCTTTATCTAATCACCATTTGTGACCACTGGTCCTTGTTTCTTTTTTAGGTCAAAAAAGTCCAATGGGTCGATATTGTATATACCTTTTAGGATTTTGAATGCTTAAATCAGATCACCGCGTAGTCTTCTTTGTTCAAGACTGAATAGATTCAATTCTTTTAGCCTGTCTGCATACGACATGCCTTTTAAACCTGGGATAATTCTGGTTGCTCATCTTTGCACTCTGTCTAGAGCAGCAATATCCTTTTTTGTAACGAGG
This sequence comes from Acipenser ruthenus, assembly GCF_902713425.1. Classification (NCBI taxonomy): domain Eukaryota; kingdom Metazoa; phylum Chordata; class Actinopteri; order Acipenseriformes; family Acipenseridae; genus Acipenser; species Acipenser ruthenus. The sequence continues at coordinate 2,825,362 of NC_081240.1, read as the reverse complement.
TGACCAGAACTGAACACAATATTATAGGTGAGGTCTTACTAATGCATTGTAGAGTTTTAACATTACTTCCCTTGATTTAAATTCAACACTTCTCACAATGTATCCGAGCATCTTGTTGGCTATTTTATAGCTTCCCCACATTGTCTAGATGAAGACATTTCTGAGTCAACATAAACTCCTAGGTCTTTTTCATAGATTCCTTCTTCAATTTCAGTATCTCCCATATGATATTTATAATGAACATTTTTGTTGCCTGCATGCAGTACTTTACACTTTACTCTATTAAATGCCATTTGCCATGTGTCTGCCCAGTTCTGAATGCTGTCTAGATCATTTTGAATGACCTTTGCTGCAGCAACAGTGTTTGCCACTCCTCCTATTTTTGTGTTGTCTGCAAATTTAACACGTTTGCTTGCTATACCAAAATCTAGATCATTAATGTAGATTAGGAATAGCAGAGGACCTAATACTGATCCCTGTGGTACACCACTGGTTACCTCACTCCATTTTGAGGTTTCTCCTCTAATCAGGAGAATCTAACATGACCATGACCTCCAATTCCTCTACATCGTTGATTAGAAAGTGTAGGACTAGAAGTTAGCATTCTATATGGCATGAATGTGTTGTTTAATGTTTGAATCCCTCTGTCTCTGTTTGAATGCTATTGTGTTGTTTTCTCATGTAATGCCTTTAGAAACTCTCTTCCTTCCTGCTATCATCACTTGCGATGTCACTGTAAATGAGATGGGGTGTTTCAATTTGGGGAAATCATTTGAAATAAAATATCTGCAATATTCATATAGCCAGCAATCTGCAAGAAGTCTTTATTAATGTCTTACAGGTCCTGTCCCTCTACAAGCCATGATCTATTTAAGAAATCTCTATCAAAGGAATCTATTTCACACCAACCTGTTGTGGTTATGTTGACTAATCCCCCCTTGCAGAAGTCCTCAATATGGTCTTTAAGTTCAGATACAGCTTTCCTTACAGCCCCAAAAGAGATGTCTGTATTGACAATAACGCTGGGTAAGTCTTCAGCTTCAGGATGGGCACAGAGGGACTGGAAATTCTACAACAGAAGAGTTTTTCAATGAAACAGAATGGGGTACAAAACATTCCTGGGGAAAACCAAGGATTCATTCAATTGGTGAGGTTTCTCTGAAACCGTCCCAGATATCTACTTGAGATTTTCTAACAAGCAGTGATGCTACCTGTAGAAAATTGATGTGATCCTCTGTCTCTGAAAGCTGTTTCAGCTCAGCGTTTCTCCTCCTTAGCTCATCAATCCCCTGCTCCAGTTCCTTCATGAGTCCTTCAGCCTGATTCACTGCAGCCTTCTCGTTAGCTCCAATCAGCTCAATAACCTCAGTGTGGATCATCTCAATGGATCGGATCAGCTCAGTAAAGATCTTCTCACTTTCCTTTATTTCTATGCATGCAGATCTCTGAGTGAAAGAACACAGTAGGGGAGACATATTTGCAACTTAAATAAATAAAGTATTGCTGTTCTTTAAACTTCTGTAGATTTATCAGTTTAGAAATATTTTCTTATAGATGTTGGATTACACTAAAGAATAACATAATATAAAGTTACTGTAGTTTGTGTCTTCAGTCTAATCTAAAACTGTGTTATACCCACTTTCAGTGACTCCACAGCCTGTTTCAACTCCTCGACTTCTTTCAGTCTCTCCTGGATGCTCTGTTCTATTTCTCTCTGTGTCTCTCCCAGCTGCTTCTGTGTAGAAACACAGTGACGCAGTGACATTTCTGATGGGGCATTGAGTGATATACTATCACACTCAAAACAGGATATTTCAGAGCAGGCTGTTTTATTCACACCTCTCCCCTTAATATGGAATTAGATTAACCCTTAGCGGTACATTCTTTCAGCGCGTGCCAGGCGTGTCAGGTCCAATTTTTAGAAGCACTGTTTAAAAGTATTTTTTTTCACAGTATAACAGGTTTAAAAGGCACTGCATATCAACAGGACACTCAGTACTGCATCTCCAGCCCCGCCCCACCCCACCCCTTGTTCGCTATATTATTCAAATGCCTCTTAATAATGGTACATACCGATAAATCATCTCTTGATCACTCGTTTTATCACCAATCTCCTCAATAATGCGATCCAAGTCATTATTTTATTACTATAACATCTAAAAAAAGCTCTGCAAATGTCTGTGATGTTCTTTGAGCGCTGGATGCGGAAGCAACTATCTTGTTTGTTTATGTCCATGTTATCTATGTGGTGTTGGGTCTATCAGTATTCATGAGATACGCCCTTTTATTTATTTTATTTTATTCGGCTTCTCTCTGCTCCTATCGGTCTCACTTGGCTATTGAATGGTTTTCTCAGCTTTTTCCGGAGAAAAAACGACTAGAGACCTGTTTTTTGTGTCTTTTTGATGATGTTGGACCGGAAAGGGAAAATTGCTATGCCGGACCAGATCCGACATAGGACCGCAAAGGGTTAACGGGCCACGCTTTATTTTAAGGGACACCTATTAACTATTAACAACGAGCTAATAAACATGCTAATACACATTATTTATTTTTCTGTTAATTGTTAGTTAATATGCCTATTAACTATTAACAACTAGCTAATAAGCATGTTAATAAAAAACATTATTGTTTGTTTTTCTATTAATTGTTAGTTAGTACATAGTATAGCTGTCCAACTAGCCTCTGCCTGTCAACTCCTGCTAATTGTACTGTACCGTCCCCCTGGACCTCTCATTCACTTTCTCGGTAAACTCGACTATCTACTATCCTCCCTTCCCTCTCTTTCTACCCCAACTGTCCTATTAGGTGATTTCAATATCCATCTCTCCAACCCCAGCCACTCTGCCGGATTCCTCCCTCTCCTTCAGTCCTTCAACTTCTCTCTCTCTCCATCCCCTCCTACCCACAAACTGGCCATCAACTGGACCTCACCTTCTCCAGGGCCTGTCACCCCTCCACCCTCTCTGTCACCCCCCTGGACCTCTCTGATCACTATTTAATCTCTTTTTCTCTGTCGCTCCCATCTCTCCCTGCTCCTCCTACCCCCACTGTCACCTCTCGCCGCAACCTCTGCTCGACCCTCTCCAATATAGCTTCCGCTCTGCTCACTCCACTGAAACCTCCCTCTTGTCTGTCACTAACTCACCAAACACTGCCCGAGCTGCCTCTCTCTCCTCTTTCCTAATTCTCCTCAACCTCTCTGCTGCCTTTGACACTGTGGATCACTCTATTATACTATCCTTTCTCGCTGACCTGGGAATCTCTGGCACTGCTCTGGCCTGGTTCTCCTCCTACCTCTCCAACCGCACTTACCAGATAACCTGGCATGGAGCAACCTCCACACCTCACCCTCTCTAAACAGGAGTCCCCCAAGAGTCTTGGGTCCTCTCCTGTTCTCTCTCTACATCTGCTTCCTGGGCCCCTCATCGCATTCTATGGTTTCTCATACCATTTCTATGCTTATGATGCTCAGATTTTCCTCTCCTTCCCCCCCTCTGACTCGACCATCCCATGTTCTTATGTTCTTATGTGCATGACTTAATAATACAGTAAAGAGTTGACTATTAACATAGTAGTTATGTAGGGTATTTACTGTTAGCAGATATCATTAATACAACATTAATAAATAGCCTACTATATACTAACTAACAATTAACAGAAAAATAAATAATGTTTTTATTAACATGTCTATTAGCTAGTAATAATCAATAGGCATATTAATTAACAAAAAACAGAAAAAAATGTTTATTAACATGTTTATTAGCACATTGTTAATAGTTAATAAGTGTCCCTTAAAATAATGTGTGACCGATTAACGATACACACATTATGTAAACACATGCCCTAGTGCCTGCTAAAAATCAATAATAATAGAATGTAGCAAACTACATTATTGTTTTTCACTGTCTCTTTACCTCCTTATGATGTTTTCAGTGATTCGGAGCAGTCTTATTGCAATACTCAATTCTTATTCTAATGAGTCTGTGTTATGAGGCCTTAACCTGAGTTCAGAAGCTGATCTTCAGTCTTGTTGCCAGTCATAGACATCTGCAGACAGGCTAGATCAGACAACAAGCCTGCATAGTGGCAAAAGCCAGCGCCATCTAGGGCACAGCTGACAGCAATTCAACAGAAAACTTGCTTTACAGCACCTATCCACTAGATGGCACTGGCTCTTACTACTAACTGAGAATTGTTGCTGATCAAGCAGGTATTACATTACATATGCTTATGACAGACGACTAGACAACTGATGATGCTTTCCCTTTAATGTATATTATATTTAATATTTATTTGGGCCAAATGTTTTTGTTTTGGTTTATTTGTTGAAATGAGGTACCCAGTTCAACTATGATATGTTATCTACCATATATGACAATACAATATATTCAAAATAGTCAAATTGAAAAGTAATTGAACCAAATGAAAAAAATCCAATACACCACAAACTACAAATAAGTATAACTCTAATATATAATAGTTTAGGCAGAGATACTAGCATAGGTGTCAATACAGTAGTACAATCAATCTAATCTAATTGATCTAATATGAAACTATCTAACATTTTAAACAGACACATTAAATATCCTGGTCAATCCTTATCTTCTAGGCTAGCTACAAAGAAATGGTTCAAACCCTTACCTGTTTCCTAGTCCTTTCTGTCTCAGCTGAGACTGTATCATGGCTCTTGTGCTCGCCGTCTGCACACAACCAGCAAATACATGTCTGATCGATTCTACAGAAGACCTCCAAAACTCGATGGTGTTCAGCACAAAGCTTCTGCTCCAGATTTCCAATTGCATTGATCAGCTGGTGCGTCTTGAATGCAGCAACCTCATAGTGTGGCTTGACGTGTGTTTCACAGTAAGAGGCCAGGCACGTCAAACAGGATTTCACAGCTTTGAACTTTCTCCCAGTGCAGAAATCACACGGCACATCTCCAGGTCCAGCATAACTTTGAGCAAGAAGACTGAGCCATGTCTTCTTTAATTTCTCTACAACTTCAGCCAGCATGGTGTTTCTGCACAGATCAGGCCTTGGGGTAAAGGCCTTTCTGCACTGGGGGCAGCTGTAGACACCTGTATGATCAGTCTGATCCCAGCAGTTCTTAATACACCCCATACAGTAACTGTGTCCACATGGAATAGCGACCGGGTCCTTCAATATCTCCTGGCACACTGGACAGCTAAGCTGTTCCTTGGCTAGCAGAATATTTCCTTCTGACATTTTTGCTGCAGTGAGACAGAGAGTAACGGAACTTAACTGTGTTTCTGACTTCCTGGAATTGTGTTTAGCTGAAGAGGCGGGGTTTTGGACTGAGGCCAGGTTTAGAAAAGCAGGCTGAGCAGAAACTGCTGAATCAGTGTGAGAGGGGAGGGGAGGAGAGGAGACAGTTGTGAGTGGGACTGTCACAGTAACCCTTCCACACCTATCCCTCTTTTTCCCATCACACCCCACAGCTTATTCTATGAAACTGTTTCTAAATCTCCCAAAATATTAGTATCATATTGACTGTGACAGGCTTTCACTCCTGCATAGCTTTGAGTTATAAAAGCGGACATGGGAAATGGGGAATTTGATATTGCAGGAATAACATATAAAATATACAGGGCTTGAATTGAATTTGTGTGTTGGGGGGGGATTTCCCCACTATGCTTCAGCTACACCGCACTAGCAGCGGTGGAACAACAATTTGGACAGACCGCGTCCAGCTTCACACACATCATGAGGCTGAAGGAGAGATGGAGGCAATCAGCTGAGTCCTTGGAGGAACTGGGCAATGATGTAACCATGTTAATAGACAAGGAATACCCAGAGCTGTCCAACAAAGCTAAGGACAAGAAAGGGAGGGATGTGTTTATTGGGGCAATAACACCAGGGAAGCTACAGCAGTGGACAGTGTGGCTGTTTGCCAGGGCTGGCCAACAGACCTGAAGCCAGGGACCCTGTTCGACGTCCCCGTGTGCTGGAACTGCGGGGTACAGGGCCAGGTTAGCCTAGGGGTGCGGGGTCCGGCCTGCGATATACAGCTTACTCCCGCAACGAACCAAGACACTGCGATGGTGGGACTGCTCAGCCAGGGTAGCCACATGCACGTGCCCTGCATGGTCGGTGGGGTACAATACAGAGCCCTGGTTGACACCGGCACCACCATCACACTCATTATTATTATTATTATTATTATTATTTATTTCTTAGCAGACGCCCTTATCCAGGGCGACTTACAATTGTTACAAGATATCACATTATACATTATTTCACATTATACAGATATCACATTATTTTTACATACAATTACCCATTTATACAGTTGGGTTTTTACTGGAGCAATGTAGGTAAAGTACCTTGCTCAAGGGTACAACAGCAGTGTCCCCCACTGGGGATTGAACCCACAACCCTCTGGTCAAGAGTCCAGAGCCCTAACCACTACTCCACACTGCTGCCCTACTACTCCACACTGCTGCCCTACTACTCCACACTCATTCTGCCTGTACTATTTCCATGCTATACGGAAGCCAGCGAATCCTCGTGGGTGCCGACCGAGGACTGCCTCAGGATAGTCTCCAGCCAACTCATGCCCATGCAGGACCTCAAGGAGCTTGAAGTTTGGCTCGCAGACATTGGGGAGGAGTGCATGCGGCCATGGGGGCCACGCTAGATCTAGCATAGCAACAGCTGAGGATAGAAGTGGGGGGTCAACCCGCTACTGCTGCAACCTGGAGGGGGAGAAGCTTGCCAAGCCAGGGGCATCGCCTCGACAACCACCAGCTCATACGCCTGTTCATCAGCCAACCGGCTCCCCAGCTTACCTGCCTTCTCCACAGACAACCTGGCTCACCAGCTCGCCACGTGCTTAACAGCAAACCAGCTCGCATGCCTGCTCGACAGCCAAACCGGCTCGCCAGCTCGCCCACCTGCTCGACTGCCACCCAGCTCACCAGCTCACTGTCTGCTCATCAACCCAATTGCCGGGCTGCTTGCCAGCCAGTCCAACAGCCCCCTTCGCACTGCATGTAGGGGCTCGAAGGTAAGTAGCACCACCAACTGAAGGGATTCCTGGAGGAGTATGTTTTGTCCTGAAGACTGCACGCTGACTAGTTTGGTCCAGCACCACATCACCACAAGGGATGTGCCGCCTAGCCGCGAACATGCTCGCCGGCTTCCGCTGCCAAAAGGGAGGCCGTGGAGGGCATTATCTGGGAGATGGCAACCGATGGAGTGATAGAGCCATCTGACAGCCCCAGGGCAGCTCCCATAGTGCTCTCGCCAAAGAAGAATGGCAGCCTTCGGTTTTGTGTCGACTACCAGAGAATGTGGTCACGAAGAAGGATGCCTACCCGCTTCCCCACATTGATGAGGCCGCAAACAAAATCACGGGCTCCCGCTGGTTCAGCTCCCTTGACCTGCACAGTGGCTACTGACAGGTTGAGCTAGCCCCCGAGGCCTGGCCGAAGACAACTTTCACCACAGGGCACGGCCTCTGGCAGTTCACGTGATGCCATTCGGGCTGTGCAATGCCCCCGCCACTTTTGAGCGTCTTATGGCCCGCTTGGCCTGCGTGGTCTACCTGGACGACTTGCTCATCCATACAGCGACCTACGAGTAGGCCATTGCCAACCTCAGGAAGGTGCTGGACAAGATCCGGGCCATTGGCCTGAAGCTGCACCAGGGAAAGTACCACCTAATGGGCCAGGAGACCCATTTCCTCGGTCACGTGGTGGGGGCCTAAGAGGTTGCCACGCTGGAGGCAGTGCAGGGGTGGCTAATACTGATGTCAGTCCTCCAAGTGAGGGGCTTACTCAGGCTGGCCTCCTACTATCAGCGGTTCGTACAGGGGTTCGCTGACATCGCCCACCCACTGCACTCCATCACCAAGAAGGGGAAGCGGTTTAACTGGACCGAGGAATGTGACAGTGCATCCAACTCTGACATGCACTGACCCAAGTCCGACATCACTGGTGTCGGTGCCGAGCAGGAAAGGTAGTGCTGGGTCTGCGAGAACCTGGTCCTGAAGGAGGTGGGCAACCATGCTGGGGAGCGAGTGAGCATGACTTCCACCAGTGTTGACGGAGGTCCGGTGGGGAGGATCTGGCCTAGCTTCAGAAGGACGAGGGATACTGGCAAATGCCGTTTGGACTGCATGGAGCCCTGGCTGCCTTTCAGAGACTGATGGACCAGGTCCTTGCACCCCATCAGAAGTATGCCACTGCGTGTATTGATATGATGTAGTGATTTTTAGCTTGACCTGGAGAGAGCATATTGTTAGGCTTTCGGCTGTCCTACAGTCTCTAAGGGAGGCGAGGCTGATGGCCAATCTGGGCAAGTGTGCATTTGGCAAACATGATCCTGAAAACCAAGTCTCAGGTGAGATCACTACTGGCGTTAGCGGGCTTTTATCACTGCTTTGTCCCAGAGTATTCCCCTGGTGGATCTAACCAAGACTGCTCCAAAATTAATTAGTGGACAGGCCCCAGCTATCATTTCACCAGATTTCAGTAAAGAGTTTATTCGCCAAACTGTTGCCTCCCATATTAGTCTGGGGGCGGTCCTGTCCTGAGAAGCTGTTGGAGACACCCTATTAGAACACCCTATTATTTATATGAGCAAGAAAATGGCTCCCAGGGAAATAAATTACTCTGTCATTGAGAAAGAGTGTTTGGCCATTAAATGGGCTACACACGCGCTTCGCTGTTACTTATTGGTACATTCCATTTCTCTTGTCATGGGCCATGCCCCTTTAACGTGGTTACATATGATGAGGAACACGAACGCCCAGATAACTCGGTGGTATCTGGCGCAGCAACCCTTCCACTACCAAGTAAAGAATCATGTGGGTAAGGAGCACCAAAATGCTAATTTTTTTCAAGGGAGTGGGGACAATTGGGGATTTAGGGTTAGTCGAGTGTTCCTTCGGCATTATTTGAGGGGTGAGATATGTAACAGAGAGAGAAGGAATTTGAGCTGCAAATCTCCCTCCCGACCAGAAAGGGCGCTGTGTAAGGTTGGTGGCATGCTTTCCCGTAGGTGGGGCAACTCGAAGGTGACGGTAACTGGAAGTTCGGCCATTTTGGAGAAAGTGCGTAGAGGCGAGTTTGCTAAATAACTCCATTGTGGTCAGCTGCGGGGCAGGCAGCGATTGGATAAACTGTGACCGTTTGGTAATACAAAGGGGGCACAGCTACTTGAGTTTGGCCCCTTATACTGATGTGACTAACATGCCACAGAGCTGTGTTTTGTTTGTGTTTTTGTTGCAGAGGATTAGGAGATGGGAGCTGCACTATCCTCACTGCACATCATCACACCACACCACAATTCCCTGGGTGAAGAACACAATTTCATACACCATGTTGTTTTCTGTTTGGGACTGAAACCCGCCGTATACCCCTCCCCGATACTATCGCTGGTAGAGGGGCGGGTTTATTATTTTGTGTTTGCTATAAATACGGACTGTTTTTGTACTTGAAATCACTGGCTGGACATTACCCTCACATAATAAGAATGCTGTTGTTGAAGCTTGTTGAAGCTTGTTGTTGTTGTAATGTTGTTGAAGCTGACACCCTGGGATCCTTCAAGAAGCTGCTTGATGAGATTCTGGCAGGTGCTTCTGTTTTCAAGAAGGCACCAGTTGCTTAGGATTTTTCAAAAGGAACAATCTCTAAAGTGATGTGTCTCTCTCTATGTATGGGTCATTCTGACTTGACTGCAGATTTCCACCCCCAATACAACACAACCTGAAGGAATTAGAGGCTGGTAATCATTGAGGAATGGTCCCGTATCGTTCCAGCACAATTTAAAAAGCACCTTGCAGAATCGCTACCTGCCGTGTCGAATCAGTGCCACGCTGGCTGCCCATGGATGCCCTATACCACATTGACAGTGCTATGGCAAGTGTTTTGTACAAATAATAAAACAACTTTTTCAGTAAGCAGATTAATTTAAAATAACAAATAAATGACCCATAAAATGAAGTGTAAATCAATTGTGTTTAATGTGATTTGTTCTGATTTGTTTACAGCTAATATATATTTCATTTAGTGCATATTTCTTATAACCTATGAAACATTTCTAACACATTTGTAAATGCTGTTACTACCATGTATTACTTGTTCCTAAATGTATCGTAGAAACATTATTAAATCAGAGGTTCAAATAACTGGTACGCCGGTACCAATAAAGAGAAATGCAGACTTCCATAATGTTCATTAAGACACAAAGGTGTACCGTCAGTACATTTTTAACAGAAAAGCTTTTTCATAAAGGCAGCGAGGGTGCTCATGCTTGCAAGGCATTTTTCCCGTCTCTTTGTCATCGATCTCTGGGACGGTTCCAATTTAACTACAGTCCCTCCCTGCTAGCGCTATCATTGGCCTGCTTCAAGTTTTTATTAAAAAATGGAGAGTGACATATGAAACCACTCCAGTTAATAAGATCAAGAATGTTCTTTTAATGGCCACTTGAAACAACCAATGATAGTTTAAAAAGTACATTTCCTTAGCCATTTTACTCAATATATTTTTCACCCTCAGTTATATCCTTTTATTAATACTGTTGTGCCATCAAAACACTAGACCACTAAAAGTAACAAAGTGTTTGGGTTTTTGCTTTTGAATCCCAAGGGTGGCAAAATAATTTGTTAAAAATTATAATAACCAGCAATCCAAACTACTTAAAGATTCATAAACTATTGTTGTGGCCTCTGACAGAATTGTTTGATCTATAGACAGTGACTTGGATGATGACCCATCATTTTGGTGCATACGAAACCATTTCTGCTGGTACTTATATGAGGACCTAGTGTTATATCATTTATTAAGTATTTATAACACATTAGTAAAAGTTGTTACTACCCTGTATTACTTGTTCTATAATGTATTATAAAAACATTATAACTCATCTTTTAAGCATATATAACGTTAATAAAAAAATTAAAAATGACATCTTCATATAAAGTGGTACCATAAACTTCAGCAACAAATTCAAACGCTATTCAGCTAATAGGATTCTACTGTATACAGAAATCTGCTAGAAACTATACTGACATGCCTTTGACATGGCTAGTATTGTGAACTGCTATTTACACGACCTTACATTGATAGGGATTGGAACTGACAAAATAATCCCATGAATCTCACTTGCTGTGCACTTCCATTCATTATATAGGTGTCAAATGTGCAGTGTTGAAAGAAAAAACTGCTATAGTAAACATATAGCACCCTGAGAATAAGGCATAGAAACTGACAACTTTCTTTAGCCTAAAGTAGCACCAGATGTCATGTTTTTCAAAACTGCACATTTGAGACCTATGTAGCCCATGGAAGTGCAATATAGGTACACATTGTGGAATTATTTAGTTAGCTACAAACACTAGAACCGCCAGGTTTATGCTACTACCTAGAACCGCCAGCAGTAGTCATTTTGCCGGGTACATTTTAAACAGCTTCGATATGAAAATGAAACACAAACTATCAGATACAACTCAAAATTTTCAAAAGAAGATATTGTGTAAACAGATGTAAACTGCTATATATACATACAAAATTGTGAAAACGAAGTCATTATTTACAAAAATAACATAAAAGGCTTTTTTTTCACATTACCCTACTGTAAAGCACGACTTCAAAAAAATGAAAAACTATAATAAAATAAACATTTCAAAACAAAATATTGTGTAACCAGCTGTAAACTGGTTATATGTAGGCCTACATACACAATTGTAAAATATAAATAATTATTTATAAAAAATAACATAAAAAAGAAAATAACTGAGTTCCCATTGTGTAACAGGAATGCGCATTCAGGGAAACATACTTCAAAGTAGGCCCCATATTCGCACAGATGTAACGCTTATCAACTTGTCGTGTGCATTTACCACATACTGCTCTTTCACACTGGGCACAGATATCAGAAGTTTTATTTTTACTGCATTTAGTTACCTGGCATTGTTGTCTGTTGTGTGTGTCACTTGATGGCTGCGCACTATATCCAGGTTGAGCTGCGTTTACCTGCCGCTTTGCAGTTTTCTGATCAAAAACTTTCTGCCAAATCGCAGTGGCTAGCATCATAAGAGATCTCTCCTACTGATGTTTTCCCCGGTGCATTCATTGTACAAAACTAAGGAATTGATGGCAGTCATGTCCAGTACATTGTCAAATACAGCAACTCGACACTGGTGATTGCTTTCACTGAGTACTACGTTTGCGCAGATGGTGGAAACGCTCTTCTTCTTTGTTTACTGTTGCAACCAGGCTGTTTATTTTTCTTCAACTTGACAACACATTGTCTCTGACCAGCGGGGCGACTTTCATCTTTGCACAGGTAGGGGTAGGGTCCGCTGCCAGAACTTGATCCCAAATTTGACAGGTTTCTTTGGCCAGCGACACAGTGCTCTTGTCGGAAACAGCTGCTTGTCCATGTAGTGTTTTATGTTTAGCTTGAAACAGGCAATGTTGTTTTCAATGAAGTCGTTCCAAATTTCTGATGCCAAGGCAAATATATCTGTAGTTGCTCCCAAATCAAAACGCAAAAATATCAAGATTTCTTGTATTAGTAACATTATAATACAGCAGACTATATATGCTCACGTAGACAGCCAGACGACAGTTCTGCAAGTAATTGATAGGATTACAATAGATATTTGGATAACACATATCTAGATGTCAAGAGCAATAGTCTATTCAAATGCATACTGCTGTAAACTCAGCGGAGGTACAGATAACAAACTGGCTTGTATACATATAAAAAAATAGCGTGTTGCAGGTTATATTATTAATAAACGCATGTATTGTAACAAGCCGTCAAAATGACTACTTTTGGCAGTTCTAGGTAGAAGTGCTCATAACTTTTTTATTTTTGCGATTCTGACTTTCAAACGCCGTCAGTCTATTTAATACATGTATTTAGGAAAAGCCAGGAACAGACTACCGCGGATCTTTAATACACACAGAGTAATTTAAATTTTAAAAGTGAAAACCATCAAAATGACTACCATGGCGGTTCTACTTACTATGGGGATTCTATCACTGTGCAGAGATGCCAACTAAGTCTGCCTCTTTGTGCTATTTATGTGTTTGTAATCAATAAATACTCAGGACATACTGAACATTTTATGCTGAAACAGCTGTCAAGTTGTGTGTGTTTACAATTACAGAAACACTAACCTGACAGAGATTAAACAGTAAAAATGAGGCTGCCTCAGCCCCAAGTGTAAAAACAAATAATTTGCCTCATTTCACTCTGCAGGTGGTGCCATTTTAACCCCTAACTTTCATAACAAAGCTGTGTCAGATTGAACATTCCCTTCAGAGAAGACAGACAGGGAGTCCAATGACAAAGGTTTTCTTAAAACACAAAAAAGTCTAGTTCAGCTGGCAGATTGTTACAGGGGAATCACAGTAATGAAGCCAAAACCCAGGATAGAGAGGTGCAATGAATGTGGTTTGGAATCTGTGCAGGAGGGTCATTGTGTCAGACACTCCATAAAATGACAGAGTGCCGGCATTAAAGTCCAGATACACTCCTATTTTGGGGGAGCGGGGGGCAGTTATTGCAGTTCTCTTATTATTGTGCTGTGCATAGTAACTGGAACTAGAGCAGAACAAACTCCAGGATTTGTCATTGCATCCAAGGGCACAGCAACGATCCCCTCCTTTCCTGCTGATTCCTTTATATGTGACTCCTATATCAGCCCCTTCCCCACTCCACTCAATCTCCCAGTAACAGCGAGTCCCATACAAACACTCTCTACAAAGCACTTGGGCCAGTCTGCCAAATCTCTCTGGGTGCTCAGGATATGGCTGGGTCTCTCTCTTACGTGTGACCTTTCTGTTCCCTTCAGACAGACAGAGCTCTCTATATGCTGTGTTGGAGTCCAGTGTGAGCTGACAGGAATCTGATTGAAGAGAAGAGGACGGTTAGAGTAGAGATGGTTAGGAAAGTCAAATCACTGAGAAAATCTCCACTAGGTTTGAATGCAGAACCAACAAAAAGAGAGACAGATAAATAAATATTACAGCAGGTTATTTTTATAATGGCTGTTTATGACATATGGCTACAACATAAAAACAGAAGAGGCATTGAGGTTCAAAGGTACAAAAGTGAGTAATATGATTATTTCTATTATTTTGGGAGAGTTTGTGTGTATTCATTTTGCAGCTGACAATCAATGCACAAAGTAATGATGCTATTCATTGTAAAATATTATACACTCCCCTTCAACAAGTAGTGGGACAGATGAATACATGCAGAATGACTGGGAGTGGGGCATTTGTTGCCATTTTCCCCACTCAGACCTTTTTCTCCCTAAATATATGTGTATCTCTGAATAGTGTTAGCTCTTTTCAAAATGGAGTGACACATCTTTCAATCAAATGTTTCAGTGAAAACAGACTTACATTTTAGAAACCCAGCTCTGTTCCTTGGCTGTGGAGCCTGCAGACTGTAAACTGTAATTTCATTCACTTGGTACAAAAAAAGAGAGAAATTAATACACAACACACACAAGACTCCAAACAGCAATCTGAAAAGAAAAATATATTTTTCATGGCATTCCACTGTGTAAAAATCAGTACTTGAAAATGTTCACGATTATAATGAATATGTATTCATTCCATATCGATGCAGCAGCCAAAGTCAATGTGAACACGTCTGCCACTGCACTGAAGTCTTGTGTTCGTTCCTCTCCATCAGATATCTTTGCCCAACAGTATGGTGTCTATATTAGGACATCCTTGTGCATTACACATACAACAGTCATTGTTTGCTCAATCCTCAAATCACTCCCTCCTCCCTGCTTCAAATCACTCAAATCACTCCTTCCTCCCTGCTTTTAGGTGTATACTGCAAATACACCTAAAAGCTTAGTAAAGCGCACATACTAATACAAAAATATTCTCCACACACCATTTTTAGCACTATGAAAAGCATTAAATGGGAGGCTGTGACAGAGATCGAATGATTCTTGAGTGTTAGATCTCCTTCCCGACCTGCGAGGACGCTGAGTAAAGGGACTGGATGGCCCGACAGTTCATTCCCAGGGTTAGGTGGAAGTCGGCCATCTAGAAAGGAGACTGAGCTATGGTACACTAAATCATTGACCCAGAAGTTTAATGGTGTGGCATCCGCAGATTGGAGAAGTGGGTGCGCTTGTTAACCAAGGGGTCATGGTTGACGGTATATAAATGGGACGCAGTGAGGTGATCTGTTCCTTGTGATGGTTATGCTAAGAACCGAAAGGACTGATACTGTGATTATGACCGTGAGTGTTTTGTTTGTTTTGTCTGTCTGTCTAAGCATACTGTTTGTTTGTTTATTAAGACTAGACGGCTAACACGATCTGGAGTTGTCGCCCACGGCCAGCACTAAACCCAGACTACCCTGCACATTATATCACAGATAAATTGTACTTCACAGCGAGCACTACAGCACGCACTTTAGACTGGTGACGGTGTTTGTATCTTGTGTGTGTTTGTACTGGACTATTGTTTTTATTGTTTACGGGACTGCAACCCATAATTATTCCCTGTGCAATACACATCGCTGTGTATTGCCAGTCCTCCTATTATTTACTGTTGGGTCATCAGACCATTTGGATTACAAATAAAACAGAAACCTTTTCACCCGTACTTTGTTGTCTGTCTTTTCTTGTTGGATTACTGCACCTGCACTTCACCTGCTCTGCTAATTACCACTTTGCCACAGAGGCGTAACATGATTATTATACAGTGTATGTTAATAATAATACTAATAATACTAATACGACTACTACGCCTACTACTACTATTAATAATAATAATAATAATAATAATAATAATAATAATAATAATCTTTTAGAATAGCATTGGAGAGTAACTAGGCTTGCTATTTTCAAAGTTTCTAAAGGTTTGAATTAAATTTAAGCACATTTAGCAATGATTTATGTTTTTAATTTCACATTAAGCCTTTTAATATGTCTGATTTCTGGCGAATACGATTTTTGACTTCAAATCATAAAACGTGTCAAAAATATTTTGATATTTGCCCCAAACACTAAAATATAATGGCAATAAGTTACATTTTTTAAAATATATTTTATGACAATTTGTAAAAGTCAGGAAAAAGAGAGGTTTCAATTTTAACAGAACCGAAGAAAAGTAAAACTGACCATGTCATCTTCCTCGCTTGACTCCCTTGCCTTAAGTTCTGTGCTGCAGGCACACACGTAGGGATGTTCCCATTAAAACACTCAATTAAAAAAATAAATAAAAATCAAACCCAAAAAAATCATGGATCTTGTTCTTGTTTACGCAGAGAAATACAAACAGACAATTTCACTAAACCTTCGAAAGGCACAGTACCTTACTTGGATTGGTGCAGAAATTCAGTGCCTTGTAGCCTGTACATGAGAGCAACAAAATGCAAAAAACCCATGTTAGTGTAGGGAAAAATGTGGGAACTTTTACTAAAAAACAGGTATCCAGATCTCGGAAACTGCACAAGGTGGCTTCATGAAACCCCCCACACTTTCACAGTATTGCAAGTCAATGGAAACATGCAAATCTGTGGGCAATTCTGACAAACCCTGCCAAAGTTATTAAACTACAAAGGACTGGAGAGGAGGGCCATAATACAAAATTATTGACCCATGAGAAGACTATTGTTACTGACAGGGGGCTATAATGCCCAAAGCCACTGGAGGTGTCTTCCTGAGGGGCATTTAATTTTCCACTAAGGTTGAGTCTGAAGTACATATTTAATATATATCAGTCAAGAAAATAAGTGAGGCAAGGTTGGATAATAAATACAACTTTATATATTTTGATTAAATATAGCTGATACAGCAGAAGTAAATACATAAATAACATACACAATGTTTTTGAAGTTCATACCATATAGTTAGCAAGGTTTTCCTCCGTCTCCGCCTGGTTTGCTGACTGCTGCATAATCCAGTTTATACCCCGCCCGTCATATTTGTTTTCGTCGAGTTGAATTTGTCTGAATTTCAGAAAGTCAGAAAACAGTGACAGTGATGTTTTAATCACCATTTTAGTGTTTGGAGCATCTTTCTTTTGTAGTATGTTTTGCAATTTATTTTCTGTTAATTCACAGAATCTGTGTTCAGCCATTTTCTCTTGTGAAGAGTGTAGGGGAGACAGGCATTCCTTTGAAAAGGGACGGGACTGACAGTGATGTGAACCAATCACGTGACAGACAGAGACTATTGACCGGTGGTGTAAGGATGTTAGGGCAATAGTTAAATTTATTTTTCCTCCTATGATGAGGTTTTAACCAATCACGGCTGTTCACGACCACCCTAGAAGACATGCAAGAACTGCCCCTGTGTGCATTTCTGTGTTGTATGTTGCGTGTGCTGTGTTAATGTTGGTGTATAGAGATGGCTGCACGGGATATAAATGGGCGTGTGCAGCACGAGTATTTAAAATGTATAATTGTATTTAGGCACGGGGATTGCACTTCACTTCACATGCATTTAAAAATTTTAATATGTGAGCACGAGGTTGCACATAATTAATTCACGTGCTGGGATTCAAGTGAAAAATTAATTAGAAATTGAATCCCGGCACAACAGTATATATATTACTAGAGGCACGAAACAATTACATCCCAAAAGTAGACAAATGTAAATCTAAAACAAAATGGACAAAATGGTTTAATAGATCAATTAAAAAAAATATTCAGCGAAAAAAGGCACTTTACAGAGCGTTTAAAAGGGACCAAAAACAAAGTACACAGAAAGAATTCTTGGAACTGCAAACACAAGTCAAAAAGGAAGTTAGAAAGGCCAAGAGAGAGATAGAAATCAATATTGCTAAGGGGGCTAAAACCAATTCCAAAATTTCCAATATTATACTAGCAAGAGAACATTCAAAGAGGAGGTTAAATGTCTAAGAGACACAAAGGGCAAAATCATAGATGAAGAAAAAAAAATAGCAATTATATTAAATGATTACTTTTCACAAGTTTTTACAAAGGAGGACACGGACAACATGCCCGACATGTCGACCTGTTCCTATCCAGTTTTAAATAACTTTAGCATAACAGAGGCAGAAGTGTTAAAGGGACTAGGAGCTCTTAAAATAAACAAATCCCCTGGGCCGGATGAGATCCTCCCAATAGTACTCAAAGAAATGAAAGAAGTTATTTACAAGCCGCTAACCAAGATCATGCAACAGTCTCTTGACACAGGGGTTGTACCGACAGACTGGAAAATTGCAAACGTAATACAAAAAGGGAGACAAAACCGAACCAGGTAACTACAGACCAATAAGCCTGAATTCTATTATATGTAAACTTATGGAAACTATAATAAGATCCAAAATGGAAAATTACCTATATGGTAACAATATCCTGGGAGACAGCCAGCATGGTTTTAGGACAGGGAGATCGTGTCTAACTAACCTACTTGACTTTTTTGAGGATGCAACATTGAAAATAGATAATTGCAACGCATACAACATGGTTTATTTAGATTTCCAGAAAGCTTTTGACAAAGTCCCGCATAAAAGATTAATTCTCAAACTGAACGCAGTAGGGATTCAAGGAAATGCATGCACATGGATTAGGGAGTGGTTAACAGGTAGAAAACAGAAAGTACTGATTAGAGGAGAAACCTCGAAATGGAGTGAGGTAACCAGTGGTGTACCACAGGGATCAGTATTAGGTCTTCTGCTATTCCTAATCTACATTAATGATTTAGATTCTGGTATAGTAAGCAAACTCGTTAAATTTGCAGACGAAACAAAAATAGGAGGAGTGGCAAACACTGTTGCAGCAGCAAAGGTCATTCAAAATTATCTAGACAGCATTCAGAACTGGACAGACACATGGCAAATGAAATTTAATAGAGAAAAGTGTAAAGTATTGCATGCGGGCAATAAAAATGTGCATTATAAATATCATATGGGAGATACTGAAATTGAAGAAGGGAACTATGAAAAAGACCTAAGAGTTTATGTTGACTCAGAAATGTCTTCCTCTAGTCAATGTGGGGAAGCTATAAAAAGGCCAACAAGATGCTCAGATATATTGTGAGGAGTGTTGAATTTAAATCAAGGGAAGTAACGTTAAAACTTTACAATGCATTAGTAAGACCTCACCTAGAATATTGTGTTCAGTTCTGGTCACCTCGTTACAAAAAGGATATTGCTGCTCTAAAAAGAGTGCAAAGAAGAGCAACTAGAATTATCCCGGGTTTAAAAGGCATGTCGTATGCAGACAGGCTAAAAGAATTGAATCTATTCAGTCTTGAACAAAGAAGACTACGCGGCGATCTGATTCAAACATTCAAAATCCTAAAAGGTATAGACAATGTCAACCCAGGGGACTTCTTTGACTTGAAAAAAGAAACAAGGACCAGGGGTCACAAATGGAGATTAGATAAAGGGGCATTCAGAACAGAAAATAGGAAGCACTTTTTTACACAGAGAATTGTGAGGGTCTGGAACCAACTCCCCAGTAATGTTGTTGAAGCTGACACCCTGGGATCCTTCAAGAAGCTGCATGATGAGATTCTGGGATCAATAAGCTACTAACAACCAAACGAGCAAGATGGGCTGAATGGCTTCCTCTCGTTTGTAAACTTTCTTATGTTCTTATGTTCTTATAGGTGCACGTTTCACTCACTCTGGGTTGTGTGTTCGGTGAGTGGAGAACGAGTGTGGGGAAGGAGAAACTAAAAAGTAAAACTAAGGAAAAAGTAAATATAAGTTTGTTTGACTCACCGTGTTTGTTTGTCTGTTCATCCACCATTTGTTTAAGTGTTAATCCGTTTTGTTTGTCTATTTATTTTGGCCTCAAGTGCCGTGTCCTGTTTTCTGTTTAAACGTTTTATTTTGTTTAATAAACGTGCTGAGCGCAGCCATTGCAGCTCAGTTTCACTACTCACTACTGCCTCTGTGTGTGATTCTTTTCTGGTCTGACGTCATCACTGCAGATAGCCTGTCACAATAATTAATTCACGTGCTGGGATTCAAGTGAATAATTAATTAGTAATTGAATCCCGGCACAACAGTATATACAGATGCACATTTCATTCACTCTGGGTTGTGTGTTCGTGAGTGGAGAACGGGTGTGGAGACGAGGTATTCAGAAAGAAATAACAATTGCTATTGCGCACTGGAAGCACCAGCGCGGTACTTGTTTGTCTGTTCGTCCACTTTGTTTGTCTATTTACTTTGGCCAACGCGCCTGTGACAGGAATACAGAGGTTGAGACTCTCGAGACGGCAGCTCCACCCCCTCTGGCTCTCGTGATGGCAGCTCCACCCCCTCTGGCTCTCGGGACGGCAGCTCCACCTCCTCTGTCTTTCGGGACGGCAGCTCCACTTCTTCTTGCTTTTGGGACGACAGCTCCACCTCTTCCGGCTCTCGGAACGGCAGCTCCACCTCTTCTGGCTCTCGGGACGGCAGCTCCACCCCCTCTGGCTCTCGGGATGGCAGCAGCAGGGGAACCAGCAGGCATGCTCCCTCTGCTGGTGGCGGCGATGGAGGCAAAACCAGCAGGCACTCTCCCTCTGCTGGTGGAGGTGGGAGCGACACACAGTCCTCCCACGGCGGTGGAGGCGGAACCAGCAGGAACTCTCCCTCTGGTGGTGAATACCTGGACTGTGGACATTCGGCCTTCCCCCTCTTGGGCTCTGGACGCACCGACTCCCCCCTCTTGGGCTCTGGACGCACCTACTCCCTCCTCTTGGGCTCTGGATGCACCGACTTCCCCCTCTTGGGCTCTGGACATTCGGGCTCCTCCCACTCAGGCGCAGGACGTTCGGGCTCCTCCCACTCAGGTGCAGGACGTTCGGGATCCTCCCACTCAGGCGCAGGACGTTCGGGCTCCTCCCACGCCAGGTCTGTGTCCTGTAACACCTCCGGGCAGTGGTGCTCCTCATGCCCATACTGCATGCACTGGGTGCACCACTCCTCTTCCTCCCATGTCTTCCTTCCTCTCTGCCTCCTTCTCCTCCCCTCTGTTTGGGTGGGGCAGATGGCCACTGTGTGCCCATATGCTCCACAGCCGGGTCACAACTCTGCCGCGAGCCTTTTTAAAAACAACTCCCAGTCGTCATCTGCCTCCTCCTGGGCCAGGGCGTAGGAGCATCCTGCCCAGTTGTGGCCGTAGACCTCGCAGCGCCCACACCAGTCCACTGGTGGCACCTTTGGACAGGATCTCCAGTGGTGATCCTCCTTCCCACACCAGGAGCACCAGGGGAAAAGGCTGGCTACGTCCTCCAGCTGGGGTGGCAGCAGCTTTTGATGCTGCTGACGCTGCAGCCACTGCCTGCTTCTTCTGCCCTTTTTTTTTTTTTTTTTTTTAAACTCACAAAACTCAAAAAACACAAAAAAAATACTGCCCTGAGCCTCCAGGTGGCGTTATCCCACTCTGACAACCACTGTGACAGGATGACAGAGGTTGAGACTCAGAGACAGTGTGAAAGTTCAAAAAAATAAAGCTTTTAATACTCAAAAATACAAAATAAACCTGCACGAGGGCCAAACAAAAAGGTTTTAAACAGAAATAATAGACAATAAGCACAAAACAAAACTTACAAAGATACGGCTTCCAGGCTGGGCATTGCCTTCACTGGTTTGCAAAAACGAAAAAAAACCAGCACACGCAGAAAAACACAGTTGCTTCCTTTCCTTCTAGAACTCTCCCCCAAATGGGAGGCTGAGGCCTCCTTTTATGCCAGGTGGCTGGATGATAATTGAATAATTAATTGTTTGATTGCTCCCACCTGACGCAATCAACCTGGGCAGGGAGGAGAATTTAACTCCATCCCTGCCAGTATTTCCAAAGGCAGAGCCCTGCTCTGCCACAGCGCCGTTTTGTTTCTTCAGTCTGTGTTTTCTGTTTTGTACAACCTTTTTATTTGCAAGAAACCGGCGCAAGCAAGTGCCTTCATCATTTCACCGTCCTGTGTGTGTTTCCTTTCCTGGGTCTGACGTAATCACTGAGCCAGCCGTGTGTCACTGCTTTACCTAATTTTGGCAGTTGTTGCGGACCACCTGGCGTTTACTCACGGACCACAAGTTGTCCATGGACCACAGGTTGGGAACCACTGCTGTAGAGGATTTGGAATACAAACATGACCATGACCTCCAATTCCTATAAATCTTTGATAAGAAAGTGCAGGACTATAAGTTAGCATTCTACATGGAATTAATGTGTTGTTTAATGTTTGAATCCATGTCTCTGTTTGAATGCTATTGTGTTGTTACACATGTAATGTATACCTGGACATATGGGGAAATCATTTCAAATAAATCATTTACAATATTCGTATATCCAACAATCTGCAAGAGGTCTTTATTAATTTCTTGCAAGTCCTGTCCCTCCTCAAGCCATGGTCTATTTGAGAAATCTCTACCAAAGGAATCTATTTCACACCAACCTGTTTTGGTTATTTTGAATAATTCCCCCTTGCAGAAGTCCTCAATATGGTCTTTAAGATGTGATACAGCTTTTCTCACAGCCCCAAAAGAGATGTCTGTATTGACAGTAACGCTGGGTAAGTCTCCAGCTTCAGGAGGGGCACAGAAAAGCTGGAAATTCTACAACAGGAAAGTGGAGAAAAGGAGTTTTCAGTGAAACAGAATGGGGTCCAAAACATTCCTGGGGAAAAGCAAGGATTCATTCAATTGGAGAGGTCTGTCTGAAACCGTCCCATTATGGACTTGAGATTTTCTAACAAGCAGTGATGTTACCTGTAGAAAATGGATGTGATCCTCTGTCTCTGAAAGCTGTCTCAGCTCAGCATTTCTCCTCCTTAGCTCAGCAATCTCCTGCTCCAGTTTCTTCATGAGTCCTTCAGCCTGATTCACTGCAGCCTTCTCGTTAGCTCCAATCAGCTCAATAACCTCAGTGTGGATCTTCTCAATGGATCGGATCAGCTCAGTAAAGATCTTCTCACTTTCCTTTATTTCTATGCATGCAGATCTCTGAATGAAAGAACATAGTTCATTTATCAGTTTAGAAATCTTCTCTTATGGATGTTGGATTACACTAAAGACAAATATAGAAAAGTAGTTTGCGTCTTCAGTATGATCTGAAACAGTGTTATATATTTGGGGATATCTGTAAATTAAGCTAGTTCCATTTATTCTACAAATAATAATAATAATAATAATAATAATAATAATAATAATAATAATAATAATAATAATAGAACCCTCTTGTCAATACCCACTTTCAGTGACTGAACAGCCTGTTTCAGCTCCTCCACTTCTTTCAGTCTCTCCTGGATTATCTGTTGTATTTCTGTCTGTGTCTCTCTTAGCTGCTTCTGTGTAGAAACACAGTGACAAGGTGACATTTCTGATGGGGCATTGAGTGACATCCTATCCCACCCAACATTTCAGAGCAGGCTGTGTTATTCACACTTCTCCCAGCAAGAACATAAGAACATAAGAAAGGTTACAAATGAGAGGAGGCCATTCTGCCCGTCTTGCTCGTTTGGTTGTTAGTAGCAGCAATATCCTTTTTGTAACGAGGTGACCACAACTGAACACAATATTCTAGGTGAGGTCTTACTAATGCATTGTAAAGTTTTAACATTACTTCCCTTGATTTAAATTCAACACTTCTCACAATATATCGGAGCATCTTGTTGGCCTTTTTTAGAGCTTCCCCAAATTGTCTAGATGAAGACATTTCTGAGTCAACATAAACTCCTAGATCTTTTTCATAGATTCCTTCTTCAATTTCAGTGTCTCCCATATGGTATTTATAATGGACATCTTTATTGCCTGCGTGCACTTTTCTCTAATAAATGTAATCCACACTGAAACATATGTAAGAAATAAAGAAATTGCATTATTGTTATATTTTTCACTTCCCATTATAGTGTATGCGGGGCGGACGCGGCACGGGAGGCGCTGATTTTTCTTTTCGCTTACGGAGCAAACTTTTTATTTAGCGCATTGCTGTCAACCAATGAGAATACATAAGCAAGCTGCACCATACACAGATGCATGTAACATATAGGCTATGACTGTATATGCTATGTAGCCTAACTACTACACACATAGATGGGGTAGAGGACATCTACTATGCAATGAGTAGCCTATGTATTTATGTAGAATGCATTTGCCTAATGACATATCTTACTGCCAGCTGACCTCTCCAGCGGCCAGCCTACTAATAAGATTATCATTTTTCACGGATTGTGCAACCAGCTTCATCAAGGGACGGTAACCAAGTCCATCCAGGTCTTAGAGATGGAATGGTAAATGTACAACCTATTATTAATTGAATAACTAACGAAATAAATCAGAAGGAAAACAGTTCTGGACGCTGGTGAGAGAGAAACGGCAAAATTGTTTCAGTTCCTGAGTTCGGTTACCTATTCGTTTTCATTCTGATTATTTGTTTAGGCTACAACGCATCCATCAGCTTAATAAAGTCTGATAGGCTAGCGAATGTCAGTGCAGTGTGATACCATAAAAAATGAGTGGTTGCATTTGCTGTCAATCAGCCCAAGTTTTTTTTTGGATCAGCCGTTCGTACATTTTTTTTTAAAGGCGCTGTAGTTATACAATGTAGTTAATACAACTGTGTGCACAAGTCCCTCCCCCCCTTCCCCCCGAACCTCCAGAAGATTAGGTACCACCGGCAGACCTGCGTCAGTCAAACGGTAATTAAATTAGTCAGTGTAGCAGGGCGGTAGAGCGCCCTGCTGTGTAAATGTGTGTGTTTATTTTAGAACAGGGTTTCCCCCTCTGCCCATGTTATTTTGTATTTTGTGTTTGTTTATGTATTTATTATTTAGATTTGTCGGCGAAGCGCCGTATGTTTTGTTTTATAAATATGACGGCGTAGCCGAATGTTTATTTTGGTTAGAAGCATGAATGGGAAACCCCATCCACAGTAATTGAAAAACATGTGCAGATTGTGGCCGAGGGGTAATAGAATAATTGCTAGCTAGTTAAACCCCTCGGCCACGGTATAAAAAGCCTGCAGCTCTCCAGCTCGTGGTGGGTGTACGAGAGGAGCGTAGAGAGCGAGGAGGAGAGAGAGAGCGAAACTGAATAAAAATAGACATAGGAACAGTGAAGGCAATCTGCTCAGCCTGACCTGTGTTGTTTCATTTATTTTGTGTTCGTGATTTGTTTAACTATTTATTTTGCTCTGTGAGCACAGTTTCTTTTTGTTAAAATATTTGATTTATTTTTGTATTTAAATAAACGGCGGCCAGCCGATTCTTTCTTTTGAACTGCAGTGCTTGGTGTCAGTGTTTTTCCCGCCCCTGCTTCTGCCGTGACGTCACCGCTCAGCCAGCCTGCCACAGTCAGGATTTGTGAAATTGAATAAAATGGTTTGCTTTGCTTTGAACACCAAATGTCAGTTAACAAAAATGAACAACCATAAGTACGAATTAAAGTATATATTATATTAAAAGTTCAAGTCCTTTGCTTTGTATTTCCTTTTTTGTTTTTAAGTGTTCTAAACTTAATCTTTTTTTTGCACAACAGTGTATTTGGTTATTGGATCTTCTGTTAAAAATAAAAAAAGATTGTTCCTTATTTTTCGAAAATAAAATGTCAATGCACTAATAAGAAATCAGGTTGCCAATTGCATCACTGTGACTACTCACCTTTAAAAAATTACCATTTCCACCCTCTCTCGAAAAAAAATCCTGGCTACGCCACTGTTGCCAGGGTTTATTATTTAAAAATACGTAAGTGCAGAGTTTATTTCAAACTTTCAAAACTTAATAACATAACCAAAGAGTGTCTAAGACCCTTCACCGTTATATTTGTTCTCGTGTGAGACTTTCACTTTTTCAGTCAGCGAAAATATGTGCTAAAAACAGAGTGAATTTGAGCCTTGTTAAAATGGCAAAAAGACAGCTACGTTTGGAGTTTTTCTCCAACAAAAAAGCTAAACCACCAATGCCAGAGACATCAACAGAAACCGAACCTGGGGGGGGCCTGTGTCCCACCAGTTTTTCAAGCCACGAGTCGCCAATGCCTTTGCTGCTGCAACAGTGTTTGCCACTCCTCCTAGATTCCTTCTTCAATTTTAGTGTCTCCCATAAAGGTGATATGTCCCATAAGGTTTCAATAATACACATATTAAAATAATGGAAAAACTTTGCAACCTTAGTGTCAATTGAAAATATCACCTCTGCTTAACCTGTAAAATGTACACAAAAGCACCTTTTCTAAAAAACAAAACAAAAAAAAAACCCCAAAAAAACATACTATTCTATTTGACTCAAGAGTGACTTACAAGCTGGTTTAGAGGAGGGGGTCGCTCGGGTCCCTACAGCTGAAACTACCTTGGGGAATAGAAACAAGCTGGATAGGGTCTGCTTTTAGATCAAGTAGAATACATAGAACACTACGCTAGCACATCAAACAGACAAAATAATAGAAAATGAATTACCAGCAGCTACCTGCACATTGCACATTGCACATAGTGAGCAGTACCTGTGGTAGAATGCTGCATCGGGTCGGGCACCTGCGGATGCCTGTGGGTGACCCACAAAAGCAGGTCGGGTTTGGGTCGGAATGCAAACTTTTTCGCGGTTTTCGGTTCGGGTCAAAAAAATGTAAATTTCGGGTCTGAATTTGAATCACCAAAAATGTTTTCATTTTAGCGTACTCGTCTGTAACCCTTTCCCAAATAACCTATTAGAAGGTAACTGTACCGGTATGTCCTGCACTAAAAAATAGGCAATTAGGGAGGAGTCAGCTGACTAAGCTGTGTTCTCGCTTGTTTTGATAAGTCGCAAGATCCTTTTATCACGTCTGCTTGGTGATATTAAAAATGTTTGTGAACGAGGTGAAAACAAAAGACAGCGCAGGGTTTATATCATGTAGTGGATAATAGTTAGAGAGGTAAATCAGAAGTATGGAATTCTTCTGGAATCATTGCGAATGAAAATAATGAACATGTTTTTGTGAACGACAGCCACAAAACTGGAACATCTCTGGGAAAGCACAGGTGTAGCTCGCTTTCAACTAGTGGCATGAAAGGAATAGACAGGTATTTTATAGTAAAGTAAGTAGAGATAGTTAATATGCTACAATGTTAAAATATATCCAGACCAGGTTCCGGCCTGGGTAGAGCAGGCTAGTGTGAAAGGGGCTTAAGTTTTGAAAGGTTTAATTTAAAAAAAAAAAAAAAAGGACAAACCTTAAAGGCTTTATTAATAAATGCTAATGGCTAATTCACTTTATAATATTTGAAACAAGTGTTAATAGAAATATATTTAGCTTAAAGAGCTATGGCTTGTCCATTCTTAAATGTGGAATGATTGTGTTAAAAACGGGGGTCTCCAATCCTGGTCCTGGAGGGCCGGTCCTTGTTTCTGTTCTAACTGTACACTAAATGTATTAATTGGACACATTAAGATTCTAATAAGCACTTAATTGGTCTAATTAAGTAATTTAGTGTACGGTTAGAACAAAAACCAGGAGGGACACTGGCCCTCCAGGACCAGGACTGGAGACCCCTGGTTTCAAAGAAAGGCATGGATGGATAATGTTCTACTTGAGATTGCAGTACACTTAGAGAAGTTCTGGTTATCTGTTATCTGTAAGGTGAAACTTTTAAAAGTTTACTTTATTGCATTACTATTAGATTGTGTTGTACACATTACAGTAAGTAACAGAGCAGCCATATTTTTAGTCAAGTAAACACCCAGGCCAGTGTTTTTTTTTCCCTGAATAATTTTCACCTGTTTCTTTCATGATATTTTGTGTGTGTGTGTGTGTGTGTGTGTGTGTGTGTGTGTGTGTGTGTGTGTGTGTGTGTGTGTGTGTGTGTGTGTGTGTGTGTGTGTGTGTGTGTGTGTGTGTCAGTCTCCCTGTGTGTGTGTGCTGGGTTAGGGTTAGGGTTAAAACCTCCGTCCCCCAAGTCCATTTGGCTGCCACCCTTCACCTCCCCTCTTCCAGAATCCGAGTCACCACTGCTCAACTACAAATTCATGATTGTACAGTCGCATTTACATGTACACAAAAAATACATTTACCTTAATATTGACTTAATAAAACTGTATTTATAGATTAATTCTAGTGTATATTTCCATATTATTAAAAGGTACATAATTTAAGTATTTTACACTAATATTGAATAACTTTTACCCTAATTTAAAATACAAATGTAATATTAAGGTACATTTACCATAAAAATACTGTGTGTTTTTTTTTTACAGTACACTAAACAGAAGCTATTTTAAACGGTATTGTTACAAATTTGCAAATGGGCTTTGTTAAATAATTTTTTCACAGTATTTAGGAACACAAAATATTATTTAATATTACTATGGTGTGAAAGATGGCGACAATCATTTTAAAAACAAGGCGAGGTGGACTCGCTCTTCGTAACACTGGAATTTGTCCTGTTTGTATGTATTGTGTATCTGCTCTTGCTCTAAAACCTGAACATTCATTGGTTAAAAATACAAATAATGTATATTTTAGTATCTATGGCTGCTGAACGAGTGCATCTCCACTTGTTTGCCATGTGCTAATCAGGACTTGCACCCCTGCACTATACATGTGTTATGTGTGTTTGTTTTTAAGGCACAGTGACTTTGGCACTTCTCCTGAGACAATCATTTTATGTCATTGTATCAGTCAGATGTGGCACAGCCCGCTGTGGTTGCTGCTGAAGTAAACAGGCGGTGCTTCAAATGGGCAAATGTTCCAGCACAAGAAATGCCACAGAATGCAATTGAAACACTGTGGCATTGCAGTGCACCAATCTATCCGAATATCGCCCGGCTAATGAGAATTATTGCTACGCTGCGTATCATCTGCTACGGCAAAGAGATCCTTCAGCACTCTCCGGCGAATTAAGAACATGCTCAACTGTGGGAGAAAATGGGCTGACTAGATTAACATTACTGGCAGTGCATCAGAGTCAGCGCATCTCGGTAGAGATGTGATTGACACTCTTGCACTCTTGCCCTGACGCCTTGATTTTGTACTTTAATATTTTCTGGACCTCTGCTACTTGGCAGGTAACCTGAGCCCCCTGAAGGAAAATTAGAAGGGCCTGGGAAGTTGAGAGTTGCTGAATGTTTTTAAAATAGAAATAAATGAAAAACTTATGCTGTCTATATTTTGTCCTTATTTTTCATATGATAAACTTAGTATTTTTAGGAAAGATTAGCAATGCGGCCACCAGTAAGTTTTCAAGCACTGGAAATTAGCTGAAGAAACCAAGGCTGTCAAAGGTATTTTATTTTGGCTTAATTTTGGCTTTTACAACAGAAAGAAATGTGCCTACAGCATGCCTGCAAAGATGGCACGTTGGATATGCACTTAAGTTTATTTTCCATCTGTTTACTGTCATGCCATGTATTTAATTTAGAAACTTTTCATTTCCATTTACACACACATTGGAGTTCAAACATGTTGACACATATTTAGACACAGTGCTGCACTTTTAATCAGGTGCTTAATAAGGTGCTTATGCAACATAAATAAAGCGATCAATAATTGATGTGCTTTGATTAATTAACCTGAATGCTTGCTGCGCCGTAATTTTCTGAAAACAAAGACAGTGCGAGCGAGTGTCGAAATGTCTAGTTGTAATAAAATGAAAATGAATAGCATGCTGTTGTAATAGCATTACAGTACATTACTAGAAGACTGGTTCTACCTCCTCTACGCTCCCCTGCCTCCAGAGCCCGCTCCTTCTCCACCCACGCTCCGCAGTGGTGGAATGACCTTCCTACAGATGTCAGGACTGCCCAGTCCCTGACCACCTTCCGACACCTCCTCAAGACTCACCTCTTCAGACAGCACCTGTAGAACTCCTCTGTTTTTCCCCTGGGACACTTATCACCCTTCCTTAAATGCGCTTTACTTGCTCTTATCTGCCCCCTATTTTACTGCATTTAATCCTGTACTTCAGAGTACTGTAATCTGCCAAGTGTTTAATCTGTAGTATTTTGTATTTAATCATATCCTGATGTAACTATCACTGACACTGTTATCTGCTGTACTTGCTTGAACCAAAGTCATTGTATTTATCTTGCTCTTAATTGTATTATTACTTGTACTGTGATACTTGAAATGTATTTGCTTACGATTGTATGTCGCCCTGGATAAGGGTGTCTGCTAAGAAATAAATAATAATAATAATAATAATAATAATAATAATAACAGTGGGATTTGTATAATTATTTGTTTCCAAGATGTCGTTTGAATATTGTCAGGAAAATATATTTGCTTTGTATTTTTATTATTATATGGCGATCATTTAAGTGGTTATTTGTGAGATGTATCAGTTGATTGGTGCAAGAGTAGTGTTGCAGCGTTCTGTTCCTGTATGTTAAGTGTGACTGGATAGTCAAATTTGCATGACCATTTAAACAACCCCCCCCCCCCCCACCACCATTACACACATCATGGTGCCCTGTGGCCCCGCAAGGTTTGGATATTGCCTTACCTGGCCCGCCAAAGAATGTAATTGAATACCAGATGTAGATGTTGTTATAATGAGGTGTGACTGTAAAGCTTACTTCCTAAACATCCCAAATCATTAGAAATAATAGAAACAAACTCATAATCATAATCTTTGAAACTGAACAGAAAAGGGTGTGTCTGGTTTGAACTCTTTAGATAAACAACAGAAATCTTTCTTAAGCTTAGCTTCTAGGATAGCTACAAAGAAATTGTATAAACCCTTACCTGTTTCCGAGTCCTTTCTATCTCAGTTAAGACTGTATCGTGGCTCTTGTGTTCCTTGTCTGCACACAACCAGCAAATACACGTCTGATCAGTTCTACAAAAGACCTCACATAATCGCTGGTGTTCGGCACAAAGCTTCTGCTCCAGATTTCCAATTGCAGTGACCAGTTTGTGCCTCTTTAATGGAGTAACCTCACTGTGTGGCTTGACGTGGGTTTCACAGTAAGAGGCCAGGCACGTGAAACAGGATTTCACAGCTTTGAACTTTCTCCCAGTGCAGAAATCACACGGCACATCTCCAGGTCCTGCATAACTTTGAGTAGGAGGAGGATTAAGCCCTGTCTTCTTTAATTTTTCCACAACTTCAGCCAGAATGATGTTTCTGCCCAGAACAGGCCTTGGGGTAAAGGTCTTTCTGCACTGGGGGCAGCTGTAGACACCTGTATGATCAGTCTGATCCCAGCAGTTCTTAATACACCCCATACAGTAACTGTGACCACATGGAATAGTGACTGGGCCCTTCAATATCTCCAGACACACCGGACAACTAAAATGATCCTCCGACCACAAGTTTGAAGCCATTCTTGCTGCAGTGAGAGCTGATTTCACAACAAACAAAACCTAACAGTGCTTCTGAATTCTTGGAGTTGTGTATAGTTCTAAGAGGTGGGGTTTTGGACTGAGGCCAGGTTTAGACAAGCAGGCTGAGCAGAAACTGCTGCTGAAACAGGGGGGGGGGGGGAGGAGGAGAGAGTTGCGAATGGGATTGTCACAGTAACCCTTTCACACATATCTCTCTCTTTTTTCCATCACACCCCTCATTTAAGATGAAAGATTGATTCAGGACAGCATATTATATGAAACTGTTTCTAAATACCCCAAAATATTAGTATCATATAGCTACTCTATAGCTTTGAGTTATAAAAGCTGATGAGGGAAATGTGGAGCTATCTTGATAGATAGATAGATAGATAGATAGATAGATAGATAGATATAATGAATTACCACATTACATGCAAGTAAATATAAGCTTATTAAACATTTGCAGTAAACAGTGTAAATGACATACAATCGAAAAGCTAAATTCAAAATGTAATGTAAGAGTTTGTGTTATAGTTGTATTACTGATTTATAAACTGAGCTGCTGTAGCTTTAATAGAATGATGTAATGTGCTGCAGTGCTTGCTGGGACAGTGGAGGAGTTGTGGGGAGGGATGTAGTACAAGCAGAAGTCAGTGCGTTACTTTGGCAGCTTCAAACCTAAACTAATCTACATTAATGATTTAGATTCTGGTATAGTAAGCAAACTCGTTAAATTTGCAGACGACACAAAAATAGGACGAGTGACAAACACTGTTGAAGCAGCAAAGGTCATTCAAAATGATCTAGACAGCATTCAGAATTGGGCAGACACATGGCAAATGAAATTTAATAGAGAAAAGTGTAAAGTATTGCATGCGGGCAATAAAAATGTGCATTATAAATATCATATGGGAGATAGTGAAATTGAAGAAGGGAACTATGAAAAAGACCTAGGAGTTTATGTTGACTCAGAAATGTCTTCATCTAGACAATGTGGGGAAGCTATAAAAAAGGCTAACAAGATGCTCGGATATATTGTGAGAAGTGTTGAATTTAAATCAAGGGAAGTAATGTTAAAACTCTACAATGCATTAGTAAGACCTCACCTAGAATATTGTGTTCAGTTCTGGTCACCTCGTTACAAAAAGGATATTGCTGCTCTAGAAAGAGTGCAAAGAAGAGCAACCAGTATTATCCCAGGTTTAAAAGGCATGTCGTATGCAGACAGGCTAAAATAATTGAATCTATTCAGTCTTGAACAAAGAAGACTACGCGGCGATCTGATTCAAACATTCAAAATCCTAAAAGGTATAGACAATGTCAACCCGGGGGACTTTTGACTTGAAAAAAGAAAAAAGGACCAAGGGTCATAAATGGAGATTAGATAAAGGGGCATTCAGAACAGAAAATAGGAGGCACTTTTTTATACAGAGAATTGTGAGGGTCTGGAACCAACTCCCCAGTAATGTTGTTGAAGCTGACACCCTGGGATCCTTCAAGAAGCTGCATGATGAGATTCTGGGATCAATAAATTACTAACAACCAAACGAGCAAGATGGGCTGAATGGCCTCCTCTCGTTTGTAAACTTTATGTTCTTATGTTCTTATGTTCTTAATTATAGATAATTTACAAGCAATAGCAAACATTAAAACATTTAATACAAAAATCAATTAAAATGCAATACAATACAGGGTACAAACATTACTTAATATTAAGATGTGAACGACAGATTATAAAAGTGTGTCTTCAGTCATGCTTTAAAAACTGCAACACTTTGTGCCTCCCTTACGGAAACAGCAGCCAATTGCATGATTCGGGGGCCCTAAAGCCAAATGCTCTAGCGCCTGTGTTCGTTTTTGATATCTTAGGGGCAGTAAGCAATCCTGCGTCCTGGGATCGCAGAGGTCATCTCGGTCAGCGCTTTTCAACCAGTACCGGACCGCAGAGCCAAAAATAATTACGTTGGAAGAATAATGAGTTATTTTTGGAAGGTTAAATTGAAAAAATATATATTTATGTAAAACATAAAACACATGTTATCAGCATATTTGTATTAGTCTTATCCAGACACAACCGGCCTATTTGTACCTAACAATGTACGCAAAAATTTTGACGGTTTCAAATACTTTGCCCACACAAAACACACTGTGGCAGCCGCTTAGCAAAGGAGCACAATCAGCACATCCTCCTCCCTCCCCGGCACCCTCACACGCTTGCATGACACCTTGTGGGCGCAGACGCAGTGAGATGCCAATAGACGCTGTGCAAGAAGCTGAACTACCCATTTTATCATGCAAAGCAAAAACGGTGAGCTGTGGAAATACCTGTCTTGATTATAAAAAAAAATAAAACACATTTTATTGCGTTTCTTTTTTTGCTTTCAGATTACTAAATGATTATTATTTTTACTGTTGAATTTAATTTTAAATTAAAATATGTCTAAGTGTTTGATGGACAAGTTCCTCAAAGCGGTAACCAAGGATCCAGTTTCAGCGAAACGTGACTATAGTGATTCAGAAGAGGATGATGGACAAGAATCTCGAAAAAAACAAAAGAAGGCATCTTTCACAAGATGACGATTACTTGAAGTTCAGGTTTACAGTTGATGACAATGGAGACGTGCCGCTGCCACAGTGTGTTGTGTGTGGAGAAGTTTTAAGTAATGAAGCCATGAAACCTTCCTGTTGTTGCGCCACCTGAGCATTAAATACAAGAATTTTGTGGAAAAGCCATCCAGTCCTTCCAACTAATTCTTCCAAATTTAAGGGTGAGTTAAGCTTCACATTTCTTTATTTTATTTTATTTTTGATTAGGAAATAAAAATGTATTTCAAAGCTATCTTAAGTGTTTTTTTTTAAAAAAAAAAAAAAACTTAATAGGGGCCGGGAAGCAAAGAGCTGACTAATTTAAAAGCCAGTCCGCGGAATCAAAAAGGTTGAAAAGTGCTCGTCTAGGTATATATGGGATTAAAATATCATTTAAATATGAAGGAGCCAAACCGTTTAATGCTTTGTAAGTAATAAGCATGACCTTAAAAATCAACCCTAAACTTTACAGGGAGCCAACGTAGGGCTGTCAATACCGGTGTAATGTGATCATGTCTTCTCCTTCTTGTTAAAACCCTGGCAGCAGTGTTTTGCACAAGCTGCAGTCAGGAAAACAAATATCTGGGCCATTATGACTTGACTGCAGATTCCCATCCCCAATACAACACATCCTGAAGGAATTAGAGGCTGGTAATCATTGAGGAATGGTCCTGTATTCCTCCAGCACAATTTAAAAAGCATCTTGTGTGCATTTATTTGTACAGATAATGAAAACCTTCAAACATTTTTAGTAAAATTAATTTAAAATACAAAACAAATGACCCATACAATGAACTGCAAATATTTTTGTGTTTAATGTGATTTGTACCGATTTGTTTACAGCTAATATATGTTTTATATTTTCATTTACTGTATATTTCTTATATCATCTTATCTTTAAGTATTTATAACACATTAGTAAATGCTGTTACTGCCATGTATTACTTGTTCTATAATGCATTATAAAAACAGTACAGTGCATATTTAAGCATCTATAACATGTTAATAAACTATTTAAAATGACACCTTCATAGTGTTACCATAGTGTTACCATAAATTTCAGCAACAAGTTCAAACGCTATTCAGCTAATAGGATTCTACTGTATACAGGAATCTGCTAGAAACTACACTGACATGCCTTTGACATGGCAAGTATTTTGAACTGCTATTTAATAGGTAAAGTGGCCATATGGCTTAGTGTTCAGGGGGACAATTAACAGTCAACTCACAACCCAATGCATTCTGGTAAGCGTAGTCCTGCTTCTCTTAAAGGAAAGAATGGTACCTGAGACAGGTAAAACGGACCAGAATGCATTGTGAGTTGAAAAGCTTGAACTGTCCCAAACTGTCCCGCTGAACACGGATGTAGCTGTCAAAATAATTCCATGAATCTCATCTGCTGTGTAATTCCATTCATTATATAGGTCTCAAATGTGCAGTGTTGAAAGAAACACCTGCTATAGTAAACATGCACCCGGAGAATAAGGCATAGAAACTGAGAATTTCTTTAACCTAAAGTAGTACCAAATACCATGTTTTTCAAAACTGCAAATTTGAGAGCTATGTAGCCAATGGAAGTGCAATATAGGTACACATTGTAGAATTATTTAGTTAGCTACAATCACCTTAAGAGATACTTATGTACATGCTGTGGGAATTCTAGCACTGTGCAGAGATGCCAACTCAGTCTGCCACTTGGTGCTACTTATGTGTTTGTATTCAATACATACTCAGGATATACTGAACATTTTATGCTGAAACACCTGTACATTTGTGTGTTTACAATTATAAAAACGCTATCCTGTCAGTTATTTTTTTAATTTAGTAGTCACCAATTAGTTTTTTTTGTTTTCTCCCCAATTTAATAGAGTCCAATTATTTTTGTTTAGCTCAGTTCACTGCTACCACCCCCTAACTTACATAGAAAGTTGTGTCAGACTGAGCAGTCCCGTCACCCAAGGAGTGGAGAGAACAGACCAGGGAGTTCAATACAAAGGTTTTCTTAAAACACAAAACAGTCTAGTTCAGCTGGCAGATTGCTACAACGGAATCATAACCAAGCCCAAACCCAGGATAGAGAGGCTCAGTGAATGTGGTTTGGAATCTGTGCAGAAGGGTCATTGTGTCAGAGACTCCATAAAATGACAGAGTGCCAGCATTAAAGTCCACATATACTCCTATTCTGGGGGAGTTGGGGGCAGTTATTTCAATTTCATTGTTATTGTGCTGGGCAGAGTAACTGGAACCAGAGCAGAACAAACTCCATGACTTGTCATTGAATCCAAGGACACAAGAACCATCCCATCCTTTCCTGCCTATTCCTTTATATGTGACACCTATAGAAACCCCTCCCCCACGCCATTCAATCTCCCAGTAACAGTGAGTCCCAGACAAACCCTCTCTGCAAAGCACTTGTTTCCAGTAGTCAAATCTCTCTGCGTGATCAGGATATGGCTGAGTCTCTCCCCTCCATGCCACCTTTCTGTTCCCTTCAGACAGACAGAGCTTTCTATATGCTGTGTTGGGGTCAAGTATGAGCTGACAGGAATCTGAGTGAAGAGAAGAGGACTGTTAGAGGAGAATCAGCAACAATAGATAATAAATATTACAGCAGGTTATTTTTATAATAGCTGTTTCTGACATAAGTCTACAACTTGAAAACAGAAGCGGCATTGAGGTACAAAGGTACAGAAGGGAGTAATATGATTATTTGTATTATTTTGGGGGAGAGTTTGTGTGTATTCATTTTGCAGCTGGTAATCAATGCACAAAGTAATGATGCTATTCATTGTAAAATATGACACACTTCTCTCCAACAAGTATTGGAACAGATGAATACATGCAGAATGACTGGGTGGGGCATTTGTTGCCATTTTCCCCACTCAGACCTTTCTCTCCCTAAATATATGGATATCTCTGAATAGTGTTAGCTCCTCTCAACATCTTTCAACCAAAAGTCTGAGTGAAAACAGACTTACATTTTAAAAACTCAGCTCTGTTCCTTGGCTCTGGAGCCTGCAGACTGTAAACTGCAACTTCATTCACTGGGTGTAAAAAAAGAGAAAAACAGAATTGAAACATTTGAATTAATACACAAACACAAGACTCCAAACCACAATCTGAAAAGAAAAAAGGCTTATTCATGGCATTTCAGGATGTAAAAATCCGTACTTCAAGATGTTCATGATTGCAATGAATATGTATTCCTTCTGTATCGGTGCAGCAGCCAAAGTCAATGTGAACACGTCTGCCACTGCACTGGAGTCTTGTGTTTGTTCCTCTCCATTATATATATATATATATATATATATATCTTTGCCCAACAGTACGGTGTCCATATTAGGACACCTTCATGCATCAAACCTACAACATTCATTGTCTGCGCCATTCTCAAATTACTCCATCCTCCCCGCTTCATCAGTCCTTGTTCCCTCCTTTATGCTTCCTCCTCCCAGCTCCCTCCTCTATGCACCCTGCTCCATGTTCCCTGCTTTATGCTCCCTCTTCTCTGCTCCCTTGTCCTTGCTTCATGCTTTTTCAGTTATCAGATGTTATTTTTGGTGTTTTGGGATGATCAGCCAATAATACAACCGTTTCCACCCTTTCTGCGTTTTCATTGGTCAGATTATACTGTATGTCAGTCAGTCACAGGGCCTGAGGAAACTGAAATAATCGTAAAACTCCATAACTCAGTTGAAGCAGGACGTTATTATAGTTTTACACACACACACACGAATAATAAGAACATAAGAAAGTTTACAAACAAGAGGAGGCCATTCGGCCCATCTTGCTCTTTAGGTTGTTTGTAGCTTATTGATCCCAGAATCTCATCAAGCAGCTCTTGAAGGATCTCAGGGTGTCCATTTCAACATTGCTGGGGAGTTGGTTCCAGACTCTCACAATTCTCTGTGTAAAAAAGTGCCTCCTATTTTGTGTTCTGAATGCCCCTTTGTCTAATCTCCATTTGTGACTCCTGGTTCTTATTTCTTTTTTCAGGTCGAAAAAGTCCCCTGGGTCGACATTGTCAATACCTTTTAGGATTTTGAATGCTTGAATCAGATCACTGCTCCCAGAGCAAAATAAACACAAAGGATATACCAAAAACACCGCTCCCAGAACAAAATAAACACAAAGGATATACCAAAAACACCGCTCCCAGAGCAAAATAAACACAAAGGATATACCAAAAACACCGCTCCCAGAGTAAAATAAACACAAAGGATATACCAAAAACACAGCTCCCAGAGTAAAATAAACACAGGATATACCAAAAACACCGCTCCCAGAGTAAAATAAACACAAAGGACATACCAAAAACACCGCTCCCAGAGCAAAATAAACACAAAGGACATCCCAAAAACACTGCTCCCAGAGCAAAATAAACACAAAGGATATACCAAAAACACTGCTCCCAGAGTAAAATAAACGTAAAAACAAATTACGAACACAAAAATACCAAAACAAGTATCGTGCTGGTCCTTCCAGAATGAGTAGAAATTCTACTCTGCTCTCTCCTTTCTCCTCTTTGAACACCCACCTCATTCAGCCAGAGCTAAAAGTTTTTATACACATGGCCATCTCCAAATTAGCAATAAATGAATCAATTTGGAGATCAACTAGGGTGTGTGAACGATGCATCAGCTGCAGAGTCACTTACAATTACGTCTCACCCGAAAGACGGAGCACAAGGAGGTTAAATGACTTGCTCAGGGTCACACAATGAGTCAGTGGCTGAGGTGGGATTTGAACCGGGGACCTCCTGGTTACAAGCCCTTTCTTTAACCACTGGACCACACTGCCTCATTGAACATTAATAACAGTAAACCATTACTTTTAAATCATAATACATTTTTATCAGCAAAGTTTTGCTCTGCCCCACAGGGTTCTACTACTATTACTACTGCGACTACTACTAATAATAATAATAAATGTTTGTGGCAAAGTGGTTGCTGATTATGTACAGGTGCAGAGGTAATGCAGTGCAGGAATAAACAGACAGAGATTTGTAATCCGGTATGAAAAATAGTTGTTTTATTTATAATCCAGGTCTGGTGACCAAATAATAATGTCCGGTAATACACAGCAATATGTAAAACCTGGAGTACAGTAAACAGGGATTGCAGCCCTAAACAATAAAGACACGTTATCTGCCTGCGACAGGGTGCCCGCTCGCTCTATATGTTTGTATTATGATTTATTGTTATCGTTTGTATTCTGTATATTCTGCTGTTTGAGAACTGTCTGTGTGTTAGTTAAAACGCAGTTTAGTATTAGTGTTTGGCTAGGATGGGGTTAATTCCCATCCAGGGATGATTGTTCAGGTGCAGGTGGTCAGGAGTTTATTGATTGTTAATTGTGCAATTAACTCCTAACCATCTGCTATATAAGCCCAGCTCCAGGCTCATTAGGTTGTTTGGAGTTAGGAGAAGGAACAGAGACAGAGTTTTGAGAGTCTGAAGGAGATAGACAGCATTGTGAGAAAATGACTGCTACCTTTGTTTTGTTAAGGTATTCGTTGTGTTTATTTCCTGTATTGTAGCTTTGTTTTGTTTGGCCCTTGTGCCCTTTTATTTTGTGTTTTGAAAAGTCTTTATTTTGTTTAATAAAAAACTGCGCAGCCACACAGTGTTTTGCCCCGCATTCTGCCTTTAGTGTACTGCTTTCCTGGAACCTGATGTCACACACATCACCACATCAGCCATCCTGCCACACTGCCCCACAATAATACTTGCCACGATCACCTGTCCTGGTGCGTGCAGTAGTGCTTGTGGTGGGTGATAACAATTTATTATAGTTTGTGACAGTTTTAGTGCAATAGTGATCCGGTTTGGTGCTGGCCCAAGGCGACAGCTCCGGATTCATGTTAGCCGTCTGGTGGTTCAAAAACACAGACAGTTACTAACAAATTACAAACAAAACACGAATATTTCTTTTAACACATAAGTCTCGGTGTCTCTCACGGTCCTTCCAGTCTCTCAATAAAAACCAAGCAGAGGAAAAGATTTACAATTCTCCGGCCCCTTTTATGTGATTATGCATGACCCCTTGGTAACCGATTGCAGCTGACTATTGCCTGCAGCTGCTACCTTGTTTACCTTCCAGGTCAATACGTTCCTGCACTAGAGTCTTGCCTTTGTCCAGGCTGACTGACTTCCCGACCCAGGGAATGAACTGTCAGGACAACCTGTCCAAAGCCTTTCCCTTTAGCTTCTTAGTACCCTCACAGATTGAGAGGGAGATTTACAGCCAGAACTCATTATATTTCCTTCACAATGTTAAACTTACGGAGTGCCGTTTCAAACCCAGAGATACCAAAGCACTGGGATGTGAATCTCCCCTAACAGTAACCAGCATATACAGACATGTTTTTTTAAATAGCTCTTTATACATTATTCAGCTAACTGCGATTATTATTCTTTAGCAGCGTACTGTAAGCGTATTTTATTAATGTAGTTAAAACGTTATATTAACTGATGAGAAATTTTTTCAATAGGTACATCCAGTTGATATTTCATGTATCAATTTCCAAAGAATTGGAACAATTTCATGTTAAGTAGGTCATTTGTTATGCCGTGAATAGATTTACATTTTGAGGGGCATTGCGGCTATTGATAAGGACACCCACAGCAATTGCTAGCTAAGTTTTGAGCACTGTAACAGTTAGAAACAGAACATTGCATCCTCAGAAAACCCCAGTGACAAAAAACTAAATGATCTTATAGCTCAGGAAATAATAAAATAAATGTACCCCACAACTCCACAATTTCATTGAACCACCTCCTTCAGAATACCCAGTGTTTCAAATTCTCAATCAGCCATTTATGGGCGCCGCCATCTAATGTTGTAAATTGCTGTTACAATTTTCAACATTGGCTTTTAGTTAATCTTTTAAAATATGTATATACAGTACTCCTTTGATAGTTCAGAATTGGATACTTCATTAATTTGGTTAATTCACGGGAAGGGTATATTTTACTGTTAGTCAGTTAGCAAGATAAAGAGGGAGCATTGTATATTATTTTCTAAACTGCATGGAGCACTACAACACTGTGTTTGAGAGCTCTCTCACCTTGCTGGTCTGATGATGTGTCCATGGCCTCGGCTTCTTCGAGTTTCCTTTTCTTCCTGGAGGAACCTGTTGTCGCGTTGCTGGGAGCGGCTGTGAGGTCCTCAGTGTACGAATCCCACTCTGTGGACTGCATCCTCCTACCTGTCAGACAGCAAGACACAGAAATCAGGCACTGTCATCAAGGTGGTATTACTTGCAGTCAGAAGCTTCCTCATCCCTTAACCCAGATCTGTCCAAACTTCTCCAGAGCCGGAAGGGTCAGGAATTGCCACCATCCCAGAGCCAAAGAGAGAGGGGCTGCTGTCATCCCAAGAGCTGGAAGGGGAGCCTCTGACGTCTCCAGTGCGAGAGGGGAGGAGCTGCTGCCAGTTCCAGACTCAAAAGGGCAACCGCCGACCGATCCCCAGCAGCCGTTACACCTGCTGCTGAGTGGAGCATGGCAAAAGCCAGCCGCACGTATGGAGGGTCCAGCGTCGCAGTTGCCAGCGCTGGTCCTGCCAGAGTGCCCCATGTTGCGGCCTGCACTGCCCCTGCCCGAGTACCCTGCATTGCGTCCAGTGGTGCTGCTAGCCCTGAGAGGGGAAAAAGTGACCCATTGGGCTTAGGGGGTAGAAATGGAGTGACCAAGGGAGTTAAACAGATGCCCCTAGTAGAAGGCCCAGGACCACCACAGCAGAAGGAGGAAGCGAGGAGACCTCCTCCACCCCTGTGCAGCACTCTGGCGCTTGTGGGTTTGTTCCGGTGACCCAGGCTCCCAGACACCTGGCCTTCTTATCTGGACTTCAGCATAGGTCCCAGGTTGCTGCACCGCAAAATACAGTCGGTTGCCTGGTCTCCTGCTCCGCTCCCCCTGGTGGCCCAGACATCTCTACACAGTCTCTGGGGCTTGCACCTCTACCTGGGGCTGTGCTTGGGTCTCTCACCGGTCCTTGGTCTCCTGGAGGAGACGCCAGAATCTGGACCGGCCTGCCCTCCAAACCACCCACAAGAAGCCCCAAAAACAAATACGGACAGTGGATCTTGTTGGGAAATGGCTGGAGTTTAAAGGGGGGGTGTGGGGAGGGTGTATTATTCAGGGGGGGAGCTGGCCGATTGCGGCCATGTGTGCATTGCACAATGGGGTTAATTCAATACCTGCCAGGACCCACAACTGGAATATGGCCATTCCCTAATTAGATCATTACGTGCTAATTTTGGAATGGCCACATGTATATAATGGTGGGAGAAATCCTTTGTTTGGTGGAGCAGCTTGGGGAGAAGGATTGTCAGGGGAACCTTTAGTGAATGTTACAGGTGAATATTGGTTTTGGTGTTTTGTTTAACTCTTTATTTTGCTCCTGTTTTGTTAGTGTTTTTGTAAATAAACGTGCACAACAGAGCTTTCACTGCAGCTTCCTGACTCCAGTCTCCTGTCTGATGCTCTCCTGTCACAATCATCATGACTCGATCACTCTCTCCATCCCCTTATGCTAAAAACCTAGGTGTTATTCTTGATCCCTCCTTCTCTCATCACATCTCCTCCCTGTCACATACTTCTTAGCAATATCTACCAAATCCATCCTTTTCTCACTAATTCCACTCAACTCCTGGACCAAGCTCTTGTATTTTCCAGATAAGACTACTGTAACTTCTACTTGCTGGTCTCCCTGCATCGGCTATCTGTCCCCTTCAGTTCTTTCAGTTTTGCTGCTCGTCTTGTATTCCCAACCTCGATGCTCTCTACCCCCTCCATGTGATCTGCTGTTTTAACACGGCCCCTGTCCTCCATGTGACCTGTTGTTCTGATGCTGCACC
The DNA here is from genome assembly GCF_902713425.1 of Acipenser ruthenus. NCBI lineage: Eukaryota > Metazoa > Chordata > Actinopteri > Acipenseriformes > Acipenseridae > Acipenser > Acipenser ruthenus. Next base: position 2,782,690 of record NC_081240.1, on the reverse strand, counting down.
TGTCCTCCATGTGACCTGCTGTTTTAACACGGCCCCTGTCCTCCATGTGATCTGCTGTTCTGACACGGCCCCTGTCCTCCATGTGATCTGCTGTTCTGATGCTGCCCCTGTCCTCCATGTGATCTGCTGTTATGACGCTGCACCTGTCCTCCATGTGATCTGCTGTTCTGACACTGCACCTGTCCTGAATGCTGCTGCTGTAACTCTTCTGCTTCCTGATGCTGTCATTTTACATCTTTGGGTCTTTAAAAGTGAACTTCAAATGTCCTGCAGTTCTACCTTTTGGCAATGTATTCCTTAACTCAGCCCTCTGAACTAACTGGAATTTGGCTTTAACTTAAGCTTGTGAACTCTATGCAACTAACAAATCATTCTCATTATTCACAATCTGAGTCAGTGTCGCCAACAGTAATAATGTCTACATCACTTGGCCAGGGTGTACAATGTGGTCTTCATTTCCTTTTACCTAATGAAAGCCAGCACTTAACACAAGGCTCTGGATCACACTTTTCAAGGACCCAAGTGAGTTGCGTAGCTTGTATTTAATTCTTTAATAAATGTTTTGTGCAGAAAATCCACGTTTACATTGGGCAGCTGATACTGGCAGCACAATCATGATTTCTACTAAATGTAGAAGATTTTTAAAATCTGCAAAATGGTTCTTTTGTTAGCATGACCTCCCATAAACCAATGTAGGATTTATCCATAAACTGATCTTTGACTAGTGTTTTAAGCATTCTCCATTCTGGGTGAACTGCATAAACATTGCATCCATTCCTTGCTAAAAGGTCACTATACCAATTCAGCAAGACTTCTAACTGTTCACCACCAAAGTCCATAAGATCATCAGGCCAGCATCATGGCAGAAAACTGAAAAACACTGAATAATTTGGGGTCCCCTGAAACCCTCTCCTCAGTGGAAAGCTCAATCAATTTGACAAACCTGTACTCAAAACCCCTCAACTGATTTCAACAGTTTTTTTCTGTATGTGTCTTTAGGTCATTGTTAAAAATGCCATGGGTCTGGATGCCCTTACGTTTAATATTCTGAAATGTAATGCTGGTTAATCTATTGCTGGGGTCTCTGTCCCTGCTGCTGTGGATCTGGCTCTGGTTGGGAATCCACTTGCTGCAAAAATGTCTCTAGTTTTTAATGGCTTTTCCCTCATACTCTTGTCAAGACAATTCTCAATTGCTGCAACAGCTTGGGGAAGAATGTGCCTATTATTTTGGAGTGTAAGGCTAAGCTTTGACACCTCTGAGAAGAGATCATTTAAAAAATGACAAAACCCTACAAGTGTCTCCATTTCCTGTACAACATGCTTTGCTCTTCCTTTAGCTGTGTTTTTGGAAGTGGAAGTAAGGTGCTCCATGAGATGATGCACAGCAGTATATTGTCCCTGTCCAATTGCAAGATTCCCATCATTTGATTTAAAAAATCCAGACAACGCACTATAAATGTGTCTTTATAGTTTCAACTCTTACTTTTTGGACAGAAATGGTATGTTTTTCACACCAACTGCAGAAGGTCATATACTTTCTCAATCATTGAAGCAGATCTTTGCATACTTAACATTGCTAATTGAAGCCTATGGGGAAAGCAATGCAATGATATAATATGCTGTCCAATCTCTCTTTTCAAAAGCCCATATTGAGACTAGCACCATCAGAAAAGCACTAAGTTTGTCTCGCCACCAATCTGAACACAGACAGTGTACTGTTAAGATCTGGCTTAAGGAGTTTCCAAAATATTGGAATGTGAAGATGGTTCTGTATCTCAAAACAGATTAAAAGTGTGTGGAATTGAATATGAAAGGACAAGCTTCAGATATGTGGATGTGATGCTGCAAGTCCCATCCAATAAACAATACAGGCTTGCTTGAGGCTACGTGGACATTAAAATGTGACACTTGTTTTAAAACGACCGCATACCTATCAGGGCTGTAAATTGTGATTTTAACTAATGTACATCCCTGGTATAAACAAAAGAGAAACATTTAACGGAAAAAAAATGATGTACTTACGCGAAGAGGTGGGGAACTGCTTTTTCAAACCTGTAAGAGAGAGAAAAAAGAAATGGTTAGCAATTTAAATAGAACTGCACTGACTGTTGAAAATTCCTTTCAGAACCTGTTTTAGCTGGTAATAACAACGCGATGCTCAGATCCCTTGAAATAAATTAAACTTGCAATTTGAAAACAAAGGGCGAGACAAATCTATGAATTACTCAGTTTCAATAAAACGATAAAATAGAAATAATATAAACACCTTTGCCTAAATGGCTGTTCAGAAATCAAAAGTAAACCATCCATGTCCTACCCATTTCCTATATTTAGACAAACAAACACAATGTAGTTACAGCAGTAACCCTACACAGAAAATATAATAATAATAATAATAATAATAATAATAATAATAATAATAATAATAATAAATACTTACACGCTGAGGCTCCAGTATCCATCGCTATCTATCTTCTTTTGCTTTTGAAAACGTTTCTTCCTTTCTTATTATTTCTTAACAGTTTATTTTTATTTTTTTCTGGTGATACTGTACCTTTTAAATATGATTAGCTATAAAATATTAGTTTTCTAGACACCCCCCCCCCCCCCCCAAAAGAGTATATTCTTCAAAGTGGAAATAGGACTTCAGTTCACGCAGAAAGAATATCTCTGTCATAGCTTGTGTCACAAACAGGATCTGAATGAAAGCGCCTAAGCGCCGCCCGTGGAAGCGCTCAGAACTGCAAGCATTAAAATACATCAGCGTCCTGTCTTCCCTTCTTGATTCGTACTACAGAAGAGCCCTGCTATAGGGCCGTGCGAGAAAAAAACTCGAAAGTTTATTTGTTTATTTAGCAGACGCCTTTATCCAAGGCGACTTACAGAGACTAGGGTGTGTGAACTATATCAGCTGCAGAGTCACTTACAACTACATCTCACCCGAAAGACGGAGCACAAGGAGGTGAAGTGACTTGCTCAGGGTCACACAATGAGTCAGTGGCTGAGGTAGGATTTGAACCGGAGGCCTCCTGGTTACAAGCCCTTTTCTTTACTCGAAATGTTGCCATTCTGCATACGAGCTGGGTCTGGGGAAAGCCTGAGGAGACAGAAATTGCTCCTGTCTTTTCTAGTATACATTTTTCCCCACATATATATTATAGAATCATATATGTTTGAAAAAGCAACAAAAGTTTGGAATAAGCATGTTTTACACAGGATTGATCAATAATTAATCTAGGGTTTTCTTTAGGCAATACCATTTTTAAGTAAGGCTGTTTTATTAATAAAGAGCGTCTTTCCCCATTGATCATTTTCAAATGTCTCCTTGAAAAAAAATACACACGTTTGGAAAAATGCAAATTACGTATTTCTATTATAACGACATCACCAAAGTTGTCTATAGTGTGTCATTGAAGGTGTTATTCCTCTATGATGAACGTATTGCCCGAAGGTATCTCACAGCCGAGTCTTATGAAGGTAAAAGTCAGTAGGGGAACAGTCCTCCTAGTGGTTAATTTTCATGCACTGAGCTCAAGTGAAATTAATCCACTGAATCCACTAAACATTATGAGGTGTATTTAGGATAACAGTCTCCTTTCGAGAGACCTCATATTTTTCTGTTCTCCTCTTCTCCCTCAAACAGCAAGGTTGGTCCCAGGCATCCAGTATCTTGCATCAAGGTGATCTTTCTCTGGTTGGTATCTGTAATGCACTGCACCTCCCTCAGTCAGCTCCCTACACTGCAGGCATACCATGCTTCCCATGGCTCCCCAGTCTACTGGCTGTTTACACTTGAGGCAGGTTGCTCTTATTATTTCCTTTCCTTTGAAATTAGACACTGGATCTCCTGAACTAACCTCAGTATAAACACATCTTCCAGGGGAACAAACTGTGCAAGCTCTCTTTTTAAATGGACCTAGTATTAGCTGGCACTTGTCACAACGACAATCTGGGTGTCTTGGAGAAGCTTGTTTATTCCTGGAATTTATCACTCTCAAAACAAATCTTGTGGAATCCCCTGCAGGACAGTTATGGAAAGTCCTGTACTTGTTCATCTCAGTCTGCTCACATCAACACACTAATCTGGGCACACCATGGGACTTTTTAATGTCTCTAATATAATATGGACTTGCCTCCATGTCTGCCACTTCCCACTCCTCTGTGCTGTTTTCACAGTCAGTGAGCATTTGCAACAACAGATTAGACAAGGAGCCTACTTGAACACCAGTATTTGATCTATTCTCCACACCATGCTAGGCTCAAGGGTTTTGATTAACTCCGTGACATATCCATTATCCAGTATCCAATAATAAAAACAAGCCAGCCGCAGCCTTATATAGTAGTACGTCATTAAGACTCGCTTTTCTATATTAAAAAAATGCCTTCCCTGGGATAATGCCAAGTGTATCACATTGTATGGACATATCTCTTAGGAAAGATAATTGAGATTCGTTGAAAAGGACATAATTTGCGGATCATTAGAGCATGTGCATTTGGTTATTTAACTCTGACCAATACTGGTAGCGTAAAATAATTTTTTATGAACTAGCAAATCCATTAGATTATTTTGTAAAGCACATTCATTTTTTGTACGACAAATACAGCATTATATAAAATAATACAGAATCACATTTCAAACATAATAAATACAAATGAGCCAATAGTTCAACACGTCACAAAAAAATTAACAGAACACGAATTACCTACAAAAGTTTGGAGTTTAATAAAATTAGATAATGTACAATACAGAAGAATAAAGGAAAATCCATGGATGAATAGACTGAATACCACGATGCCTGAAGGTTTAAATAGAAAGCAACAGTAGATCATTACATCATTAACAGGAAATGACATCACAAACACATTCATGTATTTAAATAGAAATACTTGAGTGTCGTTGTTTTGCTTTTTGTTTTTGAAACTATTTAAAACCAAAGCTTTTTTAGGTGACTGATTCATAAACAAATATGGACAATATGGACAAATATGGCCCGACTGCAGCGGGATACTAACTATACCTCCGGGGACAATTCGCTCAGCTTCGTTCATATGCATGACTGTTTTTTTTAATTGTTTTTAATTTTTACAGACTAGCGTTTTTTTTCTAATTTTACAATAAAAACCTAATTTTTCTCTCTTTTTATTTCAATGTTATTAAATTTGGGGATAGGGTAAACTTAACTCACACACTCAAATACACAATTCTACCAAATTTCTCATCCTTGACCTTTATTATATCATATAAAGAAACAAAATGCGAAGAATAAAAATAAAGAAATTCTAAAACACTTAGGATATGCCATTATAATACATACAAATGGCTCTCGCTTATTTTTTTAACTACCAAAACAAAAACCAACTTTAACAAAAACAAAACAACTATCCTTAAACAGGATATCTTTAGCAAATCATATTTTTAAAAGCTTCTTTTCCCCCCTTCAACAGAACTAATTGAACTAAACATCATGTCAATGACTAACACCATTTATTTGTCCATGCGCAACTTCAGTCCGCGTCGCAGCACAAAGGAATATCCACTAGAAAGAGTCCTGAGGGCATCAGATGATTTTTAATGGTTAGGTATTGGGTTAGGGTTAGGTTTTAGGGCTGGGGTTGCTTAAGGTTAGGGTTGGGGTCAGGGTGGGATGATTTTGTAGAGTTGCCGAGCTGTGGAAGTGAAAGGTGGGAGTGCTTGGCAAATGCCTTAGAATCATCTGATGCCCTCAGAACGCTTTCTAGTGGACATTCCTTTACGCTGCGTCCGTGCCACATCATATGCGACTTATACCGCTAAACGTACCCCCTAAATCTACCCTTAAACCTAACTCTGTCACTATTAAACTAACTGCTACTATTATTTCAACATCTCGTTTTACAACCTCTAGCGGCTACAGCCGACGTACACCACCTGATCTGAAAGGTAATATGCGGTAATACGCAATAATATTTGTACCTATATTTCATAAATAAATTCATAATCTCTGCATTTTTCTCAATTTATTTTTCTTAAAATGACCCATTAAAGCTTAATGACAATTTGGCAGAATATTCTATTATTGAGTGTGAGTTAAGTGCACCGTAACCACATTTTGTATTAGACTGTTTTTCATGTAATGGTTTAGTTGTATTGCATTGTATTATACTTGGGTTAAAATAAAACCAATAAATTAATTAATCCAGTGTGAAACTGTAAAACATTGTAAACTTGTTAAATATCAAAGAAATGGTTCACACCCTTACCTGTTTCAGTCCTTTCTGTCTCAACTGACACTGTATCATGGCTCCGGAGTTCCTTGACGGTGCATAACGCACAGCTCTACTTAAGACCTCCAGAACCCTTTGGTGTTCAGCACAAAGCTTCTGCTCCAGATTTCCAATTGCATCGATCAGCTTGTGCCTCTTGAAAGCAGCCCCCTCATAGTGTGGCTTGACGTGTGTTTCACAGTAAGAGGCCAGGCACGTCAAACAGGATTTCACAGCTTTGAACTTTCTCCCAGTGCAGAAATCACACGGCACATCTCCAGGTCCAGCATAACTTTGAGCAGGAGGATGGAGACTGAACTGCTCCCTCCCTCCCTCACCCCGAAGATAAAGGGTGCTCCCTCCATATATTCAGAGAAGCTGACATTGTTTAGCACAAGCTCAGTATTATCAGAGAGGGTATGTACGCTACTGACATACTGTATTTATTTATTATAGTGCTGATTTTATGAGTGATTAAACTATTGTATACAGAACAGACACTCAGACACAGGGTTAATGTTGAATCTTTTTTTAATGAAGCTCTGATGGCTTATTTGCAAAGCAGACTTTTGATAGAAACAGTGAAAAGGGCAGCAGCTCTGAGGTCAGGTTTCTCAATGAACATTAATTAGAAAACAAACAGTTACAAAAAGCAAAACAATAAAATAATAATTATATGTCTGAAACAACATTAACCAGTAATGTACAGCAGTGCAAATAAAAAAAAAAAAGGAATACAATGTTATACAACAAAGGAGCCTAATTTTCAAACCTTAGCAAGTGTACTAATGTTTATTATTTTTTACAGAAATATTGCACAGGTGTCAAGGCTTTTAAACAGTGTCTTCCCTCTCATCAGCAGAACATCATTCTCTCAAGTCCCTTCTTGTTTTGCTGTTGCTCGTTTTGTTTTCCACACTTCTTTATTTCCACTCTCTTTGACTCAGGTGAAGCCCAAGAGAAAACAAGAGACTCAAAGCAAGCCGTCTCTATCACAATCCAGCTCCGACAGCTTGTGACACTGTCAATAATCTGATCTGAACTGTGTTAATAAATAACACATTTACCATGGAAAACAAGAGACTCAAAACAAGCCATCTCTATCACAATCCAGCTCCGACAGCTTGTGACACTGTCAATAATCTGATCTTAACTGTTAGTAAATAACACATTTACCATGGAAAACAAGAGACTCAAAACAAGCCGTCTCTATCACAATCCTGCTCCGGCAGCTTGTGACACTGTCAATAATCTGATCTGAACTGTGTTAATAAATAACACATTTACCATGGAAAACAAGAGACTCAAAACAAGCCGCCTCTATCACAATCCTGCTCCGGCAGCTTGTGACACTGTCAATAATCTGATCTCAACTGTGTTAATAAATAACACATTTACCATGGAAAACAAGAGACTCAAAACAAGCCATCTCTATCACAATCCAGCTCCGGCAGCTTGTGACACTGTCAATAATCTGATCTCAACTGTGTTAATAAATAACACATTTACCATGGAAAACAAGAGACTCAAAACAAGCCATCTCTATCACAATCCAGCTCCGGCAGCTTGTGACACTGTCAATAATCTGATCTGAACTGTGTTAATAAATAACACATTTACCATGGAAAACAAGAGACTCAAAACAAGCCGTCTCTATCACAATCCAGCTCCGACAGCTTGTGACACTGTCAATAATCTGATCTGAACTGTGTTAATAAATAACACATTTACCATGGAAAACAAGAGACTCAAAACAAGCCGTCTCTATCACAATCCTGCTCCGGCAGTTTGTGACAAATAATCTGATCTTAAAGGGCACATAAGGGCCTTTTTATTTTATTGTGTTACATGTTCCCATGTGTTGCTACAACTGTTTACGGAAGGTGTGTGTATTGTTTTAATTTTTTTACATTTTGACCACTTTTTTAAACGTTTAAATTGCATTACCTGCCTCAAGATGGCTTCATATGTACCCACATGGACCACTTAGAACTACATTTCCCATCACTCTCCTGCTCACATATGTAACTCAGATGGATTTACCAGTGAGCAGCAGGATGATGGGAAATGTAGTTCTAATTATTAAGACAATACACACACCTTCCGTAAACAGTTGTAGCAACACATGGGAACATGTAATACAATAAAATAACTGTTTTAACAAATAACACATTTACCATGGAAAAAAAAAATACTCAAAACCAGCCTTTTTTCTACCTAGTTCTTTGCTCGAGGGTAAGAAATGGCAAAATGGGAGCAAGAAATATAAAACACTGGCAGATCGTAACCAAATAAAAACCAGAGAATCAGGGAGTGCAAACCAGACAGACACAAACGAAACAGCAAGCCCAGAGAGACGGACTCTAAGCAGTGTTACAGTGGAGGAAATTAAACGTTCTCCCAGTACCAAACATGGACCAGTCACCCTCTCAGGGAGCTGGATGTAAAAAGGAGGTTTTTTAGATGAAAGGGTGAGAGATACACAGCAGAAATAGCTGCAGTTTCTGTAGCCTGCTACCTAATTAGAAGGACAGAGAAGATCCCTTGCGAGCATGAGAGAGAGAGCCTTATAAAAGTGTCCCACAGTACAAGCACAGCAAAGTGTAATACAGTACAGTGAAATCTAAAGCACAGGGATGCATTGCAAAGCACAGAGAAGTATGGTAAAGCATAGGGAAGCATTGCAAAGCACAGAGAAGTATGGTAAAGCATAGGGAAGCATTGCAAAGCACAGATAAGTATGATAAAGCATAGGGAAGCATTGCAAAGCACAGAGAGGTCTGGTAAAGCATAGGGAAGCATTGTAAAGTACAGAGAGGTCTGGTAAAGCTTATTAATAGAAATGACATACCAGCCATAGTATAGCCATGGGTAAAGCATGGGAAAACTGCACAAATACCCTGGTAAACATTTATAAGGGGAGCAATGGGGGACAAAGATGTCCTTATGAGCTCTAGCCCTACACCCAAACTATTTGTATTCTCCCTCAAACAAGAAAGGAAGGCAGACACATTAATACTGTTCACTTCATAGAGCTGTGCTTTTGACCTATCTACCCAAACATTCATTATAGTAAATACTGCAGATTCATTCAGAATACAAAGGCAGGGAAATCTAGTCCTACATTCCCTGCATGTTTGCAAAACATTAACAATACAAAGATGCATGTAACTTTTTAAACATATATACACACATATTAGTCTTCAGTGCAGCATGCTAGTTTGACAATTAAATAGATTTGTTGGACCAATCACATGGTCTAGCTAATACAATAATTCCAAAAATCATTGTGGACTTCAGCAAGATTTAATTTAAATGATATTTACATACAATTCTCAGCTCACCAGTGGAAAGTGAAACTGTCCCCGCCCCTTCGATGCCTTTTTTGCTGTTATTAACCAATCAGCTGCTTCTTCCAATGACAGACATGCTTTCCAGCCAGTGCTGTGCTTTGATCCCAGGGGAATTCGAGTGGAAAGGATTACCTGAAAGGCTTGCAGATCATTGCATTGATAGATGTTTTGCTGTAATGTGTGTCCCTTTGAAAAGCGCCCATGCACACCCACATAGAGAATGGAGGCAAAGGGCAGGTAAGATCCATGGGATTGAGCTCCAACTCATTCAAACACTATAAGGTAGTCGTACTAACATGAATAACACCCCATAGCCAGGATATATATCGCTGAAATACTAGAGCTTGACACAAGAGATGTGTGTTGAAATAACAGCTACTGGGGCAGCCATGGCATTCAACCCATTCCTGATCCTGAGTGTCATGAGCGACCAGAGGGGGCAGCGCAAAGCCTCCCAAGTCCTACGAGGTGGCGGAAGGCCGGTATAGTGCAATACCCTTAGGGTACAGTAGGTGGCGCACGCAGTATGACACATTAATGAGCAGAAAAGCCAAAATGCATCGGAAAAATCTGACTTTAAATGAAAACCTGTTCCCTCAACTATACGAAGCAGCCTGCAGATTCTGACTCCCCTAGAGCAGACCTTCAAACAACTGTTATTCATTAAAAGGAATGCATGTAGAATTAATTCTGAGGCTTTCTATAGTAGCTGCTTTGAACATCCTCAAGCCAGTTCAAAGTATCTGAAAATAGTATTATTATTAAAAAAAAGAAAAGCATTTCACAATCGCTGTTTAGTTGCAAAAAAAAAAAAAAAAAAAGTGCAAGTACGGGATGTTGTTTCATTTTATTTCTCAGAAGTCTCTCTCTTTTTGTTGCTTTTGGTCTGGCAGCATTTGCAAAGCCTAGAAATATGCATGTGTTTTTTTTTGTTTTTTGTTTTGTTTGTTCATTCCCGCTGTCTGGTGTTGTAACAGTTGTCTGCGGGTTGGGGGGCTACTTCACTGGCTCCCCGTGCACCCTGAACCGATAAACGCAGGTGTATTCAGGGTGTCCCCAATTACTCAGCACTCGAAACTCTACCAGTCCGAATGAACCCATCTGATTAGCCTGCAAGGGGAGAGAGACAGTCGTCAATAATCTGTGCAGACAGCCTTAGAGCAGTGTCCCACGGCAAGGTGTAACAAAGCACAGTGACAGCTAAAGCAAAGGCTAAAGCATTCTAAAGCACAGAAAGGTCTGGTAAAGCACAGGGAAGCATTGTAAAGCACAGAGAGGTATGGTAAAGCACAGGGAAGCATTGTAAAGCACAGAGAGGTGTGGTAAAGCATAGGGCAGCATTGTAAAGCACAGAGAGGTCTGGTAAAGCATAGGGAAGCATTGTAAAGCACAGAGAGGTATGGTAAAGCATAGGGAAGCATTGTAAAGCACAGAGAGGTGTGGTAAAGCATAGGGAAGCATTGTAAAGCACAGAGAGGTATGGTAAAGCACAGGGAAGCATTGTAAAGCACAGAGAGGTCTGGTAAAGCATAAGGAAGCATTGTAAAGCACAGAGAGGTGTGGTAAAGCATAAGGAAGCATTGTAAAGCACAGAAAGGTGTGGTAAAGCACAGGGACGCATTGTAAAGCACAGAGAGGTATGGTAAAGCATAGGGAAGCATTGTGAAGCACAGAGAGGTCTGGTAAAGCATAGGGAAGCATTGTAAAGCACAGACAGGTATGGTAAAGCATATGGAAGCATTGTACAGCACAGAGATGTTTGGTAAAGCATAGTAAAAAGCATGGCAAATGCGCAGTATAACAAATTGTAACTAACATGTTACAACAAACATGCATTTTCATTATAAAACATGATGTCTGGTACTATGTTAGGTTACAGGAATTTCTGAGTTTGTATGCCCCAGTCTCACTTCAGCAGTGTCTTATTTGGTCAAAACACATTAAATCAACCACTTCAAAGTGTTTCAGCGCTGCTGCATTGAGAGACGTTGCACAATGAGCAGGGCTATCTGTTAAATGTAAGGCTGGGGCGATGCCTAATTTTTCACTATCAATATATAGTTCTCCAAAAAAAGCCAATGCATTGATTCACCGACGTTATGAAAGAGTTAAAAAAAAAAAAAGAAAACGCAGTAATACTGTAAGGAGCTGTGGTTTACTGTGAAACATTGCAAGTAACACTTTAAAAACTATTACGCATATTAAGTTAATTACATCATTTTATGCATATACAGTAGTAATTATATATATATATATATATATATATATATATATATACACAGACGTGCTCAAATTTGTTGGTACCCCTTCACAAAAAGCGAAGAATGCACAATTTTCTCTGAAATAACTTGAAACTGACAAAAGTAATTGGCATTCACCATTGTTTATTCCATATTTAATAGAATTTTCTTTTGATTTTTTATTCAACATAATATTGTAAATAAGAAAACAAATGAAAATGGCATGGACAAAAATGATGGGACCGCTAACCTAATATTTTGTTGCACAACCTTTAGAGGCAATCACTGCAATCAAACGTTTTCTGTAGCTCTCAATGAGACTTCTGCATCTGTTAACAGGTAGTTTGGCCCACTCTTCCTGAGCAAACTGCTCCAGCTGTCTCAGGTTTGATGGGTGCCTTCTCCAGACTGCAAGTTTCAGCTCTTTCCATAGATGTTCGATAGGATTCAGATCAGGACTCATAGAAGGCCACTTCAGAATAGTCCAATGTTTTGTTCTTATCCATTCTTGGGTGGGTGCTTTTAGCTGTGTGTTTTGGGTCATTATCCTGTTGGAGGACCCATGACCTGCGACTGAGACAGAGCTTTCTGACACTGGGCAGTACGTTTCGCTCCAGAATGCCTTGATAGTCTTGAGATTTCATTGTGCCCTGCACAGATTCAAGGCACCCTGTGCCAGGCGCAGCAAAGCAGCCCCAAAACATAACCGAGCCTCCTCCATGTTTCACTGTAGGTATGGTGTTCTTTTCTTTGAAAGCTTCATTTTTTCGTCTGTGAACATAGAGCTGATGTGACTTGCCAAAAAGCTCCAGTTTTGACTCATCTGTCCAAAGGACATTCTCCCAGAAGGATTGTGGCTTGTCAATATGCATTTTAGCAAATTCCAGTCTGGTTTTTTTATGTTTTTCTGTCAAAAGTGGAGTCCTCCTGGGTCTTCTTCCATGGAGCCCACTTTCGCTCAAAAAGCAACGGATGGTGCGATCAGAAACTGACGTACCTTCACCTTGGAGTTCAGCTTGTATCTCTTTGGCAGTTATCCTTGGTTATTTTTCTACCATTCGCACTATCCTTCTGTTCACTCTGGGGTCGATTTTCCTCTTGCGGCCGCGCCCAGTGAGGTTGGCTACAGTTCAATGGACCTTAAACTTCTTAATAATATTTACAACTGTTGTCACAGGAACATCAAGCTGCTTGGAGATGGTCTTGTAGCCTTTACCTTTACCATGCTTGTCTATTATTTTCTTTCTGATCTCCTCAGACAACTCTCTCCTTTGCTTTCTCTGGTCCATGTTCAGTGTGGTGCACACAATGATACCAAACAGCACAGTGACTACTTTTCTCCATTTAAATAGGCTGAATGACTGATTACAAGATTGGAGACATGTGTGATACTAATTAAAGAAACTAATTAGTTTGAAATATCACTATAATCCAATTATTTATTATCTTTTCTAAGGGGTACCAACAAATGTGTCCAGGCCATTTTAGAATATCTTTGTAGAATAAACAATAATTCATCTCTTTTCACAGCTTCTTTGCTTTATTCTATGACATATATATGTATACATATATATATATATATATATATATACACACATACATACATACAGTATATATATATAGCTCCCTCGCTATAAGGCTCTCAGTTATAGAGCGCCTCGGATATAACGCTCCTACAGCAGGTCCTCCAATTCCCTATACTAGTGATTCATGCAATATTTCAACAGTAAGTACAGTACCGGTGTTGTTCAAACTGTGAACATGGTTATCTTTCCTAACGTATTTACTTTTTTGCTGCGAGAGGAGCTGCGGCTTTCTCTGGGAGACGAACCTGGGGCGAGCCCATTCCCTCTTCCCCTCTCCTTCTCGCATTAGGTTTGCTCGTCTGTCGCTTCGAACGGAACTCCTGACCGCCGTTTAGCCAGGCTATTTATAGTTTAAAAACTGCTAAATTAAAATGATCCACGAGTGGGAATGTTATTTTTTTTTTTTTTAAATATAGCATTGATTATGCGGTGCTTTATGCATGGTTAATTCACGGAAAGTTACATTGTTGCTTCACTATATGTGCATTATAGAGGGAGAGTTATTTCAGTTTGTATTTTAGTCAGATGTGTGTTGTTGTGTGTCCCGCAGCACCCCCCACCCCCTCCCCCGGTTATAACACTCATATTGTGTGTCCCCCGAGACCCGCGTTATAGCGAGGGAGCTCTGTATATATATATGTGTGTATATATAAATATATATATATATATATATATATATATATATATATTTTTTTTTTTTACCTTTTCGTGTTGATTTGTACAAGTTGGGTGTCAAAGCAACATCCAAAAAAAAAGTAGTTTAAATCAATCAAAAGAAAAAATAAGCAAGACATTTTAATAAAACGCAAATAACAGCAGTGCGTTTCTAAAACGGTTCCACTACTCTCTGCATCCTCTTTAAACAAACAAACAAAAAAAACACGGAGGTCTCAGTATCTCATATAGTACTGCGTACGTCCCTGGTAGCGACTCACTAATCTGTATCAGAGCATCTTGCCTGTTGACTCTCAGCCATGAATTTGGACAAGTAAAACACATGCTCAGAAATCATGGTTTTAAGACCATGGTTGAGGTCTGCAGGGTTTTTATTGAGAACTATTCCAACATCTTTCCTGCTTTCGCAAAATTTGCAGCAAACGCATTAAGATACCTGTATCTTGTGAACCACCAGAACGGGGTTTTAGCTGTCAGAAAAGAGTGCAGACCAGCAAACGCTCTCGTTTACGTGAGGATCATCTCAATGGAAGCTCCTGAGAATTACCGGTATTAAGACTTTGATTTGGAAAGAGCACAAGTAATTTCTTGACATGGGTGCTAATTGAAAAATTTAAAGAACTTTTAAATAGTTCTGATCTTGACAGCTCCTCGCAGAGACATTGGTACATGTTCTACAACACTGATTTTACGTTGTGAACGGAGGATGTTAACTTCGTTAATCTGAAATAGTTGCACTGGACAATAATCTAACTTTGCTGATGCACCATGTAAAAACGCAGATGCTATGGTTGAAAACGCAGATTTTGAGATGGTTTGCTTTTTACAAATGCACATTTTTAAAGGCTCGCGTGACCTCTGCATCTCATTAAATGGTCATGCAAATGAGTTGTGTTACCGGAGTATCCCAAACATTACTTTCTATACTTTTCTGTCTTGCCATCTTACTTCAGAAAACAATTGTCAAACATCGGAAGGCATTGCAGCTCGTTCGAGACAGTATTTGTAATTATAGCACAACGCTCTTAACTCCTGCTCAGATCCAATCCCATCAGTAAACACTCACAGGGGCGGGGCAGGGGGGAGAAGGTGAGCTCAATCGCATTCAGATTCAGTGAGTCAGACCTGAGGGGAGCAGAGAAGCTCTGCACTTAATGCAAAAAATAATGGCTGATTCCAAATTTGCTTAAACCCTTTACACAAAAACGATGCGCAGGCTTGACTCGATAGTTGTTAAACGATACGATGCATCGATAAATCGATGCATTGGCTCAGCCTTAGTTAAATGTAGTAAGTTGAGTAACATATAGACAAAACAGGAATTACTGTGTATTGTGTTCTCTGTACAGACCCAGTCCTCACCTTTAGCTGGTAGGTCTGAAGAGGGTCTCCATCCTGATCGTAAGTAAAACGTCCCAAAAGAGTGCCCTCTTCTTGAGAGTCAATGTCCAAACCCTTAGAAGAACACACATTCATTACACATTTACTAACACTGTTTCCTTCCCTCCCAGTCCCCCCTCAGCTCCACTAGAGCCACACTGCTTCCCTCCCTCCCTCCCAGTCCCTCCTCAGCTCCACTAGAGCCACACTGCTTCCCTCCCTCCCTCCCAGTCCCTCCTCAGCTCCACTAGAGCCACACTGCTTCCCTCCCTCCCTCCCCCCTTAGCTCTAACCACTAGAGTCACACTGCTTCCCTTCCTCCCAGTCCCTCCTCAGCTCTAACCACTACAGCCACAATGCTTCCCTCCCTCCCAGTCCTCAGCTCCACTAGAGCCACACTGCTTTCCTCAGGCTTAACCCCATATACCATAACCATGACACTTGAGGTGGGGTCTGTTCTGTGGGGATCAGGTGAGTACGTACGTAGACTGCAAAGTCCCGGGGTGCGCTGTCGATCTTGCCCATGGGAGAGATGGATTTGGGGATGTGTTCTAGAGTCACAGCAGTGGGGCGAATGCGAGAGGCCAGTTCAATCACCACGAAACCATGAGACCCCCGAAACGCCCAACAGTTACCGGGGAGCACATCTGGCTGAGGGGAGAGAAAGAGAGAGCGATTGGGGGATCGGGAGATTGAGTCACCCTTTTTCATTCCCAAATGATGTTGTTTTTATGAGAACCACAATCCATAAAAGCATGTCAGCGAGTTTAGTTGAAATGCATAGTAGCAATACAGAGGTAAAATACAGCAAGTCTCCTAGTGCATAGCTGGATGATCCATTCCAGGTTTTAGTAAGAGCCGGATTAGCCCCATGGTATAGGTAACAAGCTCAGGTGGTCAGTCTTATTAAACTCCTAGTAAAACCAGGAATGGATCAAACTGGAGTCTTATTTCCATCCCTGCAGAAAACTACATTGAAGCTCTAGTAACGTACAACCCCATCATTCCTGTAAATACAAAATGATCAGTTATTTTTTTCATCACTATCATCGTGTCGTTAATGGCAGTGCGAGCTGTGTCGTTAATGGCAGTGCGAGCTGTGTCGCTAATGGCAGTGCGAGCTGTGTCGCTAATGGCAGTGCGAGCTGTGTCGCTAGTGGCAGTGCGAGCTGTGTCGCTAGTGGCAGTGCGAGCTGTGTCGCTAGTGGCAGTGCGAGCTGTGTCGCTAATGGCAGTGCGAGCTGTGTCGCTAATGGCAGTGCGAGCTGTGTCGTTAATGGCAGTGCGAGCTGTGTCGCTAGTGGCAGTGCGAGCTGTGTCGTTAATGGCAGTGCGAGCTGTGTCGCTAGTGGCAGTGCGAGCTGTGTCGTTAGTGGCAGTGCGAGCTGTGTCGTTAGTGGCAGTGCGAGCTGTGTCGCTAGTGGCAGTGCGAGCTGTGTCGTTAGTGGCAGTGCGAGCTGTGTCGCTAGTGGCAGTGCGAGCTGTGTCGCTAGTGGCAGTGCGAGCTGTGTCGTTAGTGGCAGTGCGAGCTGTGTCGCTAGTGGCAGTGCGAGCTGTGTCGCTAGTGGCAGTTCGAGCTGTGTCGCTAGTGGCAGTGCGAGCTGTGTCGTTAATGGCAGTGCGAGCTGTGTCGCTAATGGCAGTGCGAGCTGTGTCGCTAATGGCAGTGCGAGCTGTGTCGTTAGTGGCAGTGCGAGCTGTGTTGTTAATCTTCTGTTATTTGAGTGTACTGCAGAGGTCTGTGTGTGTTTTTGCTCTCTCCTGTTTCTTACCTGTATAACCACGCGCGGAGACTGGGAGTGATACCACAGAGGGATGCCAAACAGACTGAGCAGAGCGGTCTTCGTCTCATAGGTTTCTGAGCAGCGCGTGCTGATCACACTGGCACCTGCACCCCACACAAAACAACATAGGAGGGGATTAACAGGCATCCAGAACCTCAACACACTCAGTCAGAACAGGAAGGAAAACTAGAAGAAACTGAGTCATGCAGACAAGCATTTGGGCTCTACTGCCTTCATCAGTGTTCTTCAAACATCCGTCTACGTGTCTTAGATTCTTATACTTCTACCTTTGGTTTTTAACAATGCAAGGAGAGGACAGTACAGTGCTATTTCTACCACTGTACATCAGGTATGTTCAAGCTTGTGGTGGCAAGTTTGAAGGAGTGTTATTTTTCCAAAGATCTGTAATGTTGTTGAAGCCGACACCCTGGGATCCTTCAAGTAGCTGCTTGATGAGATTCTGGGATCAATAAGCTACTAACAACCAAACTAGCAAGATGGGCTGAATGGCCTCCTAATTTTCTTTCCTCTCATCAGCTCTAGTAACAATATCATTTAAACCACTTTGACATGTCGATCAAACTGTCAATGTAATCCAGTGCAGTGCTAACATGGGATGGAAATAACTCCCATAATAACTCCCATAGCAGCTCCATTCCTGGTTTTAAGAGTAAGCTTGTTACCTACACAGTGCTGCTAATCATGCTTGTATTAAACCCTTGTGTTGGTGAAACTGCTATGCAGTAAGAGTGGTATTTTCATCCCTGTTATTTGGAGGAAATCCAGCAATCTGTATCAATGGGGAGTTTGTGACTGTGAAACTTCAGAAACAGTTGCATTAACATTGTTTTCTCCACAGTTAGAGTAAGCAGCAGGGTTCCTAAAAAATATAGCTTTATTCGTCCTCACATGTTGCTGCATATTTAAATAATGTACCTGTCATTTTTCTTTTCATTGTTAACACCCTGACAATTTTTTACATTTATGACTTTAAGGTGTTTCAAAATGGCCGCTCTAGTGCACTGGGGTTTGAGATCTGTCCTCTAAGTCAGCGTTTTCAAACTGGGGGTCGCGACCCAAAAGGGGGGGGGGGGGTCGCAAGGCTATTTTAGGGGGGTCGCGTGATCACAAAAAATATTGACAGAGCATATACACTTAATCCTTAACCGTAAAGGATATGAAGCCAGACCTCTCGCCGTGTTTACTGAGTGTCCAGATGCTTGTTTGTACGTGTATATAGTTGTGTATAAAGTGCTAGCGCCGGTACAAATGTTAAGGGTTTTTTTCATGTTTCACACTGTTTCTCAATTTGCCACAATCCTTGGACAATGCTATGATTATTGCCACAATCATTGGTGAACTCCATTTGTTTGCAAGTACTTCCAGCTCTCAGAACTGCATCCTGTTGTCTGCGGAAGGTAAAACGCACATTTTTCAGACAGTAACACATGTTTCTTAAATGTACCCCTAAAGAAGAGACTTTGAAAGGGGAACTTAAAGAAACAGGCGTTATTTGCAAATCAGAGGAGTTACAAGTAGACGGTACCGATACTATATGCAAGTTTTCGATGCTTCGCTCCATTTCTGATGACAAAATTAAATGTTAATTCACACAGAACGACCATCCTGAAGCAGAAACACACAAGTGACACGAATGATAGGCTTGCTGTTGATTTAAACGCTTCCGCCTCTGTGTTTCTAGTATTATGCCACGGTTTCATTTTGTAATCTGGTTATTTATTTTACAGTTGAGATGATGGGTTGAAATAAAGGTGCACTTTATATTAGCTAAAAATATTTTTATTTTATTTTATTCCGGTGCCCTTGACGGCAGGAATAATATCGCACTGAGGTGTGGGGGTTGGGGTGGGGGGGGGGTCGTCACACAGGTTTCCAAAGGTTTGAGAACCCCTGCACTAAATCACTGCAGGAAAAACAACAAAAAAGTGCTCTGGATTTTCTTTTCCGTACCACATCATGGATCGTTTTGCTGTGTTACCTGTTTGACAATGTGGGCATCAATCCTTACACTATCAGTGCACTACAGCAGACATTTTGAAAAGAGCTTTGAAGCAGACTTTAAAGTTCTAAGTATAAAAAGTTAGGATGTTAACAATGAAAAGAAAAATTACAGGGAAGCTATTTAAACAGTTGTAGCAACACGTGGGGACGTGTGATGCTACACTGTTAAGGACCCCTCTACTTACTCTTTCAGCTCTCTGTAACAGAGCTGTCTCAGTATTATGATGGGCAGCTCTTACCTGCTGACTCCAAGGCATAGTCTACCAGTCCGATCCCATCAGCTCTGTACAGATTAATAGCGCGCTGCACTATCCTGTGCACAGCCTGCAGACACACACAAAGAGACCAGGACAGGCGTTACAAACAGCTAACAAGCTCCTTTGTGTTCTAATCGACTGTATTCACAGCAGAGAGTTATGGGTTCTTTTACCATAGATAAACCGTGTGTTCCGTGGAAAACTTCCCCTGTGCCACGGCAAATTTGTGGTACCTCGAGGTACAGCACAGTATACCTCAGCTATCATGCGGTGCAGCTTGAAGTGTAAAAGCAATACTTCCTTCTTCCAGCAGAGTGCACTAGAGAGCTTTAGGATTTGGATGGGCTGTATACCTTTTCTCCTGAACAAGATGATTTCTGCTCAGGATTTGTTTAATGCTCCCCTCCCTCTTATGTGTACTGTATTAACAAACGTTGGCTTCTGTATTTTCAAAATGAATGGGCTGATCGACAACGAGACCTTGTATTAAAGGTTAGATTAACCAGCGTGTCTTTGTAGTAGTTTACAGTATGAGGTGAGAGTATGAAGTGATTATGAGGTCCCTGGTGACTCTCCCTGGTTTGGGTGTGTCAGTCAGTCTCACCTGCTCTGTGACTCCGCCCACACCAGCCAGGTGCAAGGTGTCTCCGATGGAGTGCGCCATTCCGATGGTGTCCGACTCTCTGCGCGCTCTCTCCTCAGACAGTCTCTCCAGGATCCTGCTCTCCAGCTCCTGCAGCGCCCCCTGCAGCTCCTCCCGCTCCACCAGCGACGCAGCAGCGCCCCCCTCTGTCTCGGAGAGGTACTGCTTCAGCCACTGCCCAACCTCCGACTGCACCTGAGAGAGAGAGAGAGAGAGAGAGAGAGAGAGAGAGTTGGATCATGAAAATGTCAGTGTTTCCATTTCTAACTGGGACTGACTTGAAAGTGGTTTGAAACCAGACTCATTTTCCATCAGCAGCAGATCAAATCCATTTCAAATCCTGTCTGTCTGTCTGTCAGTCTGTCAGCCCCAGTTAGGATTGCGGGCTGGCAGAATTCGACCTCTCCACGCTGATGGTGGAAGTTACCTAATAAGCGTCCAATGTGAAACATGCAAGCCAAGTCAGGCTTTTAACATCAGACTACAGAAGAAAAAAACAGGCAGAGCATGAGGGCTGTGAGAAGATCGTATTGTCAAGGAAATATTAGAGGATGGTGATTTATAAAGAGCAATTATACAAAGATGAGATGCACACAAGTGAACCTTTTACTTTTTGTAGAATATCTGGTTCCAGACTGGGTTGGAGATGGAACCTGCTTGATATTGGAAGGCGATGAGACTGAGTTTTACAGCCTGGTTTCATGGTGCTGATGGAGACGTGGCGCATCCAGGTGACGTTGTGTGTAACGTGTCTGGGTGCAGATTGGACTGTGGACTGCAGATGGAAGAGGCTGGAGCCCCAGTTTGATGCTGGGATCGAGACGAGCCTGCTTTTTAAAATTATTTTATTAAATTAGTCATTTAGTAGACTCTTTTACCCAAAGTGACTTACACAGAGACTAGGGGATGAACTATGCATCACAATTGCCACTTACAATAGGACCTTGTTTGTTTTACGTCTCATCCGAAGGACGGAGCACAAGGACTTGCTCAGGGTCACATGCAGTGAGTCAGTCGCTGAGCTGGGATTGAAGCAGGAACCTCCTGGTAACAAGACCCCTTTCTCTAACCACTTGACCAACAAGCCTCCAGCTTTCATGGTGCTGATGGAACCCTGCCCAGTTCAGTTCAGTACCTGAGTCTTCATGGTGTGCAGCGTGGCGGGCAGTGTCTCCAGCTCCCTCTGCATGGTGCTCTGGGCGCTGGTCAGTCCGGTCACTTCGCTGCGCAGAGCGTGGAGCTGCTGCTCCAGACGGGACAGCTCAGAGAGCAGCCTGGTGTGATCTTCAGACAGGCGGCTGGGCAAGGGGAGCAGGGAGCGGGTTATCAAAGAGTTTGTACAGCAGCCAAGTACTTTCAGCAATCAAACTGTCTTGCTACAATCTCAGAAACCACGGCAGTAATTGAGTGATTGAAGCGAACACAATAATTCCATGAATCTTACCTGCCCTGCACCTCCACCCAGTATGCAAGTCTCAAATGTGCAGTTTTGAAAGAAACACATGTTACAGCACACGTGTCTTTGTTTAAAACATGATACTAGTTCTTGTTTTGTTTGCCTTGCCTTCCAGGAAATCTGTTATACCTACACATCCTATATCATTCATATACATACACCCGTGTGTACACACATACCTACATACATACACTTATGCATATTCACAAACATACATATATACACACCCACAGATGTACATATACATACATACATACATACATACATACATACATACATACATACATACATACCCTTGGAATCCAGATTTCATCTGAGACAGCTCGGTTTGAACTCTCTGAGGAGAAAAAGATTAAAAAGAATTTCAGCAACCTGGGCTGAGCTTTAAAGAGCTGCTGTGTCCTGTTCTATTGGAAATTACAGCATAGTATTGTTTCTAAAACCCTTAGAGTCACATATCCAAAAGCAGTCTATAGTCCCTCTAACTATCAGCAGAGAATTGCCCTGTGATGTTAAACTTGCCGGTCCTTCTTTAATAGCAGTATACAAAAAGATCTAGTGGAGAAAAGGAAATGTGTTTTCAGGACATTGTGACCTGCTTCCTGTCACTTCTCCACCCCTCAAGGCGATGGGTTTCCCCAGTGCTGCGCTCCTGTTTCTGAATACCTCTGATTTGTGATGGAGCTGCTCCAGCTCTTCCCTCCACTTCTCCTCCCTGTCCTGCAGTAAAAGCTTAATCTCCTCCTGTGGAAACAAACAGAGGGTTTTGTTACATTGCACTCCCTGCCTCTCCTCCTGTCTTTTCTGAAGCTTTCCCCTGCTCTCTCCTTCTCGCTCTCTCCCACTCCCCCTTCACTTATGGCCCTCTTACTTCTATCCTGCTATCTCCCCTCTTTTCCCCCTTTCCTTTCTCACCTTTAGCCCCTTCCTTCTCATTCTCTTCTCATCTTCACCCTCTCCTCTGTCTCTGTCTCTCCCTCTCACCCCTCTCACTTTCACCCCCTCTGTCCTTTCTCCCTGTTCATGTCCCTGTCCCCCTCTCACACCTTGATCTCCTCCTCTCCCTCTCACCTTCACCCCCTCCCACCTCTCTCCCTCTCCTCATCCTCGCTCTCACATTGACCCTCTCCTCCTCTCTCTCACCTTGACTTTCTCCCTCTCCTCCTCGTCCTCTCTCATCTTAACTCTCCCTCTCCTCGACTCTCTCTCTCCTCCTCCTCCTCCTCTCTCTCACCTTGACCCTCTCCCTCCTCCTCCTCTCTGTCACCTTGACCACCTCTCTCTCCTTCTCTCTCTCACCTTGACTCTCTCCATCCTCCTCCTCCTCCTCCTCCTCTCTCTTACCTTGACCCTCTCCCTCTCCTCCTCTTGGACTCTGCCCTGTCTCTCTCCGATGGCGGTGTGGATGAGTTTAGTCACGCCCTCGCTGGTCAGGGCTCTCTCCCTCTGCTTGCCATGCTCCTCCTTCTCTCTCTCCAGCTCCCTCTCCATGCTCTCCACCTTCTCCAGCGCTGACTCTCGGAGAGAACTCAGGGTGAGCAGCTGCCTCTCCACCGCAGCCAGCCGGGTCAATAGTGCCGAGTCCTGGATCAGAAAGACACAGAGACACACAGTGAAAATGCAATCTGCTAGTGACTTCACAGAGACACACACAGATAAACACAGACACACAGAGACACAGAGACAGAGAGACAGAGAGACACGTGCTGTCAAAATGCAATCAGCTAGCGTCTCTATCACAGAGACACGGATACAGACACAGAGAGATACAGACACACACACACAGAGACAGGGGGATACAAGGGTCACAGGCACAGAGACACACAAAGACAGGGGGCTTAGAAATGACCAGTTCAATCTCCAGAAAAACGCACACTGTGATATTTGTAAAGATTGTGTGTACCAGAAGGTCATTTTTTGTTCATTTATTGCTTTGAGAGAAATGCTTTTAAAAAAATACAATACGCATATAATGCCTTCTTCACACAGCTGTTATGAGGCCGGTAGAGGTGAAAGGTCACCTCATCAGTAATGGGATGAGAAGTGTCCCAGTGCAATGTCACTGTTGGAAGTGGTACCTGTTTTACCTGCTTTGATGCCGGTGCTTTGCTATCCTGAGACAGCGCCGCTTTGGACTCGTCAACTATCTTCCAAACCGGGTCTGGTACCACTGTGTCAGACTGGTTCCAGACCAGAGGGTACAAGTACCAGAGCCCTAGAGCACAGAGACAGCACAGGAAGAGAAGAGCCAGCTTAAAGCACTCTGTAAGGACTGACTTTCTATTCTCCTACCTCATATTAGCACAAACAATATTACAATGCTAACCACTACCTTAAAATCCATTCTCTTACCTCATATTAGCACTAGCAATATTACAATGCTAACCACTACTTTAAAATCCATTCTCCTACCTCTTATTAGCACTAACAATATTATCACTGCCCCCCTTTGAAGGACTATTATATATTTGTTGAATATATTTAGGTTCTTAGCTTTATTGTATTCATTCATTTGGCTGTCTGAATTAACTGTTGCTTTTAATGAAATACTTTAACACTATCGTTCATTGAATACACATAAGAACCCTGATGTTTTCACCCCAGTGTTAAAACTAGAACACTCGTGCTACCTGAAATCAATAGACGGGGTCAATACCATGGGGCTCCTTTATAATGATCTTACTCAGCGCTGGGTATCACTGTCAGGGGGCTTAACTTACCAACGCCAAGCAGGAGCAGAGCCAAGAGAAACACCACAGCCTTCTTCAGGAAGTGACTCTGCCTGTGAACACACACACACACAGTGAGAACAGCGCCACCTAGTGCTCATGACAAACATCTACTAAACACAGTGAAAACAGCACCCCCTAGCGCTCATGACAAACATCTACTACACACAGTGAGAACAGCACCCCCTAGTGCTCATGACAAACATTTACTACACAGTGAGAACAGCACCCCTAGTGCTCATGACAAACATTTACTACACAGTGAGAACAGCACCCCTAGTGCTCATGACAAACATCTACTACACACAGTGAGAACAGCACCACATAGTGCTCATTACAAACATCTACTACACACAGTGAGAACAGCACCCCTAGTGCTCATTACAAACATCTACTAAACACAGTGAGAACAGCACCACATAGTGCTCATGACAAACATCTACTACACACAGTGAGAACAGCACCACATAGTGCTCATTACAAACATCTACTAAACACAGTGAGA
The DNA here is from genome assembly GCF_902713425.1 of Acipenser ruthenus. Taxonomy (NCBI): domain Eukaryota; kingdom Metazoa; phylum Chordata; class Actinopteri; order Acipenseriformes; family Acipenseridae; genus Acipenser; species Acipenser ruthenus. Next base: position 2,757,815 of record NC_081240.1, on the reverse strand, counting down.
ACAGCACCCCCTAGTGCTCATGAGAAACATTTACTACACACAATGAGAACAGCACCACCTAGTGCTCATGACAAACATCTACTAAACACAGTGAGAACAGCACCACATAGTGCTCATGACAAACATCTACTACACACAGTGAGAACAGCACCACATAGTGCTCATTACAAACATCTACTAAACACAGTGAGAACAGCACCCCTAGTGCTCATGACAAACATCTACTACACACAGTGAGAACAGCACCCCTAGTGCTCATGACAAACATCTACTACACACAGTGAGAACAGCACCCCTAGTGCTCATTACAAACATCTACTACACACAGTGAGAACAGCACCCCCTAGTGCTCATGACAAACATCTACTACACACAGTGAGAACAGCACCCCCTAGTGCTCATGAGAAACATCTACTACACACAGTGAGAACAGCACCCCCTAGTGCTCATGACAAACATCTACTACACACAGTAAGAACAGCACCCCCTAGTGCTCATGAGAAACATTTACTACACACAGTGAGAACAGCACCCCTAGTGCTCATGACAAACATCTACTACACATAGTGAGAACAGCACCCCCTAGTGCTCATGACAAACATCTACTAAACACAGTGAGAACAGCACCCCCTAGTGCTCATGACAAACATCTACTACACACAGTGAGAACAGCACCCCTAGTGCTCATTACAAACATCTACTACACACAGTGAGAACAGCACCCCTAGTGCTCATGACAAACATCTACTAAACACAGTGAGAACAGCACCCCCTAGTGCTCATGAGAAACATTTACTACACACAGTAAGAACAGCACCCCTAGTGCTCATGAGAAACATCTACTACACAGTGAGAACAGCACTCCCTAGTGCTCATGACAAACATCTACTACACAGTGAGAACAGCACCCCCTAGTGCTCATGAGAAACATCTGATTGATAGTTCCCAGAAATGGCAGTATCTACTTTACATGATTATACGTATGTCAACAACAACAAGATCTGCATGTGGACTATTATAAAGGTTTATGTACTTGCAGCAGGAGGTGGATATGAAATATTTCAAACTCAGCCAGCAAAGAAAGTGAAAAAAGGTAAATATAAAAAAACAGAAAAAGAAAGAAAGAAAGAAAGAAAGAAAGAAAGAAAGAAAAAGGTTTTCATCCTGACCTGGTCAGTACAAACACGTCTAGCAGCGAGGCCCCACTGGTCAGACAGTACCAGGCCGTCCCCAGCCACCAGAACAGCATGCCCATCGCCTTGCCTGGTGGGGAAGAGAGAGAGAGAGACAAGGGTCAAAGTTCATGACTTAATTTAATCAAACATTCAAAATACAGTAATATCTGCTGGTGATTCAACCCTGGTCACATGAATCCTCAATATGTATTGTAATTTCCACATACTACCACTAGATGGGGCTGTCGCTCTACGTACTGTAGAGTTAGTTTGACCTTGCTTGATATAGCTCACCGTCTCATCCTATAAGCACATTATTAAATCAGGTACCTGGTAAGAGTAGGACATCCCTCAAAGCAAATCCCTGGGCTGTACCTGCATCAGACTGCTGTCGACCTAAAAAACACACACAGATAAAATCTCAGGGCAACAACACTATCTGATAACACAATACAATACAATACAATACAATACAATACAATACAGGGTGCCGTACGATACAAGCGGATACCTACTCAAGAGGTCCGAGTGACTACTCTGCTTGTATCTTACATGGCACCTTACGATATAGTTTTTATAATGTATAGCTATATAAAAATAATTAAACAGTGTAGCTAATTTTAATGTGACAATTCCCATCTGATACAAATCATCTGATACAAAGAAATTTCAGATGGCTGCATTGCATCAATATCAGTGTCTGCTGTATATTATAAAGACATTTCAGAGTGCTGTATCTCTTCAATATCAGGGTCTGCTATATATTATAAAGACATTTCAGAGTGCTGTATCTCTTCAATATCAGGGTCTAGTGCTATATATTATAAAGACATTTCAGATGGCTGTATCACATCAATATCAGGGTCTAGTGCTATATATTATAAAGACATTTCAGATGGCTGTATCACATCAATATCAGGGTCTAGTGCTATACATTATAAAGACATTTCAGATGGCTGCATTGCATCAATATCAGGGTCTGCTATATATTATAAAGACATTTCAGAGTGCAGTATCTCTTCAATATCAGGGTCTAGTGCTACATATTATAAAGACATTTCAGATGGCTGTATCACATCAATATCAGGGTCTAGTGCTATATATTATAACGACATTTCAGATGGCTGTATCACATTTATATCAGTGTCTAGCACATATTCTAAAGACAGTTTAGATGGCTGTATCACTTTATAACGTTTAATCTGACGTCAGGGCGTTCCCCCCCCTTCCTCACCGATGTAGTCTTCCTCTGACGAGTACCCTGAGGAGTTTCCGAAGGGGTCGATGTGGGGTGCGTGGCTCTCGTAGGTGGAGCTGCGGTTGCTGCTGGTGTCGCTCAGTGCTTTCCTGCTCGCTGGCACTCTGTCACTGTAGGCGTTGCTGTTGTAGAGGAGGCTGGAGGGAGGCAGCAGGTCCGAGGCTGGACTCGTGGACCCTGAAGAGGAGAGCAGTTTGTCTTTGCTGCTCCCCCTGGAACCTGGACTGCCGTTCCGCATGCTCACGTTGCTAACTATCAGGGAGGGAGAGACACAAGCTGATCAGGAGCAGAGCACTACGTGTGCATGTGAAACAAGCTGGAGAAGAGCAGAGTGTGCATGTGAAACAAGCTGGAGAAGAGCAGAGTGTGCATGTGAAACAAGCTGGTGAGGAGCAGAGTGTGCATGTGAAACAAGCTGGAGAAGAGCAGAGTGTGCATGTGAAACAAGCTAGAGAAGAGCAGAGTGTGCATGTGAAACAAGCTGGTGAGGAGCAGAGTGTGCATGTGAAACAAGCTGGAGAAGAGCAGAGTGTGCATGTGAAACAAGCTGATGAGGAGCAGAGTGTGCACGTGAAACAAGCTGGAGAGGAGCAGAGTGTGCATGTGAAACAAGCTGGTGAGGAGCAGAGTGTGCATGTGAAACAAGCTGGAGAGGAGCAGAGTGTGCATGTGAAACAAGCTGGAGAAGAGCAGAGTGTGCATGTGAAACAAGCTGGTGAGGAGCAGAGTGTGCATGTGAAACAAGCTGGAGAAGAGCAGAGTGTGCATGTGAAACAAGCTGGTGAGGAGCAGAGTGTGCATGTGAAACAAGCTGGAGAAGAGCAGAGTGTGCATGTGAAACAAGCTGGTGAGGAGCAGAGTGTGCATGTGAAACAAGCTGGAGAAGAGCAGAGCACTGCGTGTGCATGTGAAACAGCTGCTCAGTGTTAAATAAAACCAGCGATGGGGGTTTAGAAGCAAAAACAAATCGCAGTAGTTTTGCATCCCCTATAGAATGAACTCATCTTGCTTCATGAAGTCGAATGAAACCTGCTGAATAATGTTACATTACCGTATTGAATTACACACCGCTTTGTAGTTTTCCAAACACTGACAAAACTTGAAAATTGAAAATATGTTGCTTACTGTACAAGTTGCGCTGGGAGTCTCTTATTAACGCTGCCAAGAAGCAGTTCAAACTGACTGTTCTGCTGCAGTGCTCACACTTTATAAGATGCCTCTTTATACTATAAAGGAGGCTTGTGAGCCCAGGGGTTAAAGAAAGGGGCTTGATACCAAGAGGTTCAAATCCCGGCTCAGCCACTGACTCGCTGTGTGTGACCCTGAGCAAGTCACTTAACCTCCTTGTGCTCCGTCCTTCGGGCGAGGCGTAAAAACCGAGGTTTACTGTAAGTGACTCTGCAGCAGCAGTTGTGATGCATAATTCACCCGAGTCTCTAAGTCGCGCTGGATAAAAGCGTCTGCTAAATGACAAATTAATTAAGTAAACCAATCGTGGCTCCCATTTACCTATAATGTCATTCCACCTGCACTTGTTATAAGGTGACACACAAACAGCACGGACTTGTAACTCTAAGGTAATATACAAGGAGAGCCTTGTATATTACAGCTTGTTTTAATGTAAAACATCTTAATGTTTTGGGTAAAGACTATTACTACAAGTCCACATCATGTGCAGTATTCAGGGATTCAAACATTTAAACCTTTATCAAAGTTCCCTATAGTAAAATAATAGCAAAGTGTGAAAGCATGGTTAAGCATAGGTAAGCACTGTAAAGCCCAGAGAGCTATGGTAAAGCATATTTAAAAAACATGGCAAACCAGGGTATACTATGGTCAATGCAAAGTAAAAGCATGTGAAAACTGCAATGTTACAGCGCAAAAGTGCAGTGGTAAACTGGGAATGCTCTGAACAGCCGACTAGGAGAAACCAACAAAACTGCTTGGATTATAGACACACCCACCCCAGTTTTTGATGGGCTCCTCCAGGGCATCACTGGTGTAGCTGGCCAGTGATTCGTTGGAGGTGTAGGCGGAGTACTGGGGTGTCTGACGTTTAGTGGTGCTCTTCTTCTTAAATATCCTGTGCAGAAAGAGACAGGAAAGTGACAAAACATCAGGTGCTTTTAATAAGAGACAGTTACTGTCACAGGACAGCACAGCAAGGCTCTGTCAACCTTATATAGACACCACGCTGCTGTAGTTCTATACAGGGTTTTATATTAGTTATACAGTGTGGTCCCGCCAGCATTGCCCTGTGTACAGTACAGCACACAGCAGGCAGTGCCACCTGATCAGATCTTTTTAAAGGCATGTTGGGTAGGGTAGCTGCTGTAGTTCTAGAGGGTAGTACAGTGTTATGTCGTGTTGTTGCTCTATGTACAGCACAGCACACAGCAGGCAATGCCACAGGATCAGATCTTTTTAAAGGCATGTTGGGTAACTGCTGTAGTTCTAGAGGGTAGGACAGAGTTATGTCATGTTGTTGCTCTGTGTACAGCACAGCTGGTCGCTGCGGTACCTGACTGGGCTCTCTCTGTAGGACACAGGGTTCCCTGAAGCTGATCCGGTGGAGCTGTTGCTGATGGAATCATCCTCGCCCTGGTAGTACCTCCCCTTGACCAGGCGCTGGCTACGCCGGGACATCCTCGCGCTCTCCCCCTCTAACACACACTCTCCTCAGGAGGTCTGTATGCCTCTATCACACTGGAACCTGCAAATACAAACAAACAGACTCTCGGTAGCACCTCGAGAGGCACTTCTAGATCTCTTCTATCTACCCCTTCTACTATGCACTGGACTTCCCTGAGCCACGCACCACGTCACTGGATCCCCAAAACTAATGACATACAAAAGAGTGCTGAAGAGGACTGGAAATGTATCACCTGGTTTTGTAAAATTACAATAAGGTTACTCCTTTCAGTCCTGAATTGTTTTTGTCGATCTGAAAAACGGAACTCCTTTATTGAGTATGCATGAGAACAGGGCACAAAAAATGTATTTTGTTACAAGTATGTCAGTGGCATTGGAATTGGATCAGTAACATGAAGTGAATCACTATGACTTCCCCTGAATGCACATGGGAAAATATAAGGCAGACAGACAAGATTTCAAAGCGTCTCCACCATCCTTAAATGAAAACATTATGGAAACTTTACAAAATGAGAAACAAACTCTTAGGGAGTGCTGAAGACAACTCAGATTCTATTACTTAGCTGCTTGCTTCTGGTTTTTTAAAATGAACAGGAGTTCATTAAGGACTGGAGTAAACCCTTTGAAAATATGGCCCGTCAAGTTCAATAAGAACTCTCCTTCCTTTCTGAGCACACCATATGCCTCGCCTAAGGGGACAGAATCGGACTTGCTTTGTGTGTTAGATACTTCACTCAGCAGGCTACTCTGTGTGTTTATAACTCTGTGTAAATAAGTTCTTGCTACTTTCTGTTCTGAACTTTTACTCAGCTTCATTAGTGCCTGCTTGTTCTACTCTCTGCACAAAAGGTAGTGACTTGGGCTAACGTCAGCCACAGTGTTTAGGATGTTCTACTTCAACTGGACTTCTCTAAATGAATGTATGAGTTTTATGAATACACAGACAGACATATCCCCTTCAGTCACTGTGTGTACAATTGTACCAAGTTTCCTATCTATGTATCTATTTTATAATACATAGTTTTTCTCAAAGTAATGGCAGGACTTCTCGAACAAACTGTTTTAGTTTTTTTTTTTAATTTAATAAAGAGGACATATCCCGTGCTAAACAATGGGAAAATTAGGTGTCCGTAAAACTAAAGTGTGATATAGTATGTCCGCCTTTACTTTGTGTGGGGATCAGGCAATAGCAGAATTAAAAAGGAGTCAGACTGTCCCGTGGAACAGCTGATTAGGAAATGAGTTCAGACAAATCCTACTCCAATTAATCCTAACCTTCGTAACGTCCTGTCACGACCAAAGCCCCACGCCTCAACTGCTTCACACAATAACTCTTTCAAACAATGAAGTAAAACACTCAGTGCATTGTCCCAGCCAGCACAATAACCTGTATTGTATCTGTGTCTACACTGAATCCAATCAGTGCACTGCAACCTTGTACCAGAAACACTACTGCTGGACCAATGGGGTTTATTGGTATACAATAGCTAAGGCTGTATTTTTTTTTTCACAGTTAATCACAGATTTCCCTGGAACTTATCCATTGCTGTGTAATATGTAGTTCCCTGTGAAAATTCCTATTTCTAAAAGAATAGTGTAAATATACATATTTGTATCACTTAAAAATAAATACAGCAAACGTTTGTCTTATCGACGCACTACCTGCTACACTGAATTTAGGAACCTGGCAGCTGGTTTGGTTTGCCTCCTTCCGGTAAATGATTGAACACACACTGCATAGAGCTGCACGATGTCTTTAACATGTCTTCAACACAAAAAGACAGCAGCTGCACTGAAGATCGGAAATATTTCTGCTAAAGGTCTCTCTGTCTGGTACTAGAAGGGGAGATTTCATGTGTCTGTTGTTACTTTTACATTTATTTATTATTATTATTATTATTTATTTCTTAGCAGACGCCCTTATCCAGGGCGACTTACAATTGTTACAAGATATCACATTATTCATTATTTCACATTATACAGATATCACATTATTTTACATACAATTACCCATATATACAGTTGGGTTTTTACTGGAGCAATCTAGGTAAAGTACCTTGCTCAAGGGTACAACAGCAGTGTCCCCCACTGGGGATTGAACCCACAACCCTCCGGTCCAGAGTCCAAAGCCCTAACCACTACTCCACACTGCTGCCCTGTTTAATAACTCACTAACAGTGCAAGTAGAATGTCTTTAAAAGGTGGAACAAAATATTCTACAAATTACTGTTTTTCAGGTAAGCATTTCAATATTTAGGAACGTTTGTTTCAATAATTCCAGGTTTTACTACAAGCTTGTTTAGCCACAGTGTGTACAGGTAAGAAGCTCAGGTGTGTCTTATTATTAAACTCATAGTGCAACCAGGAATGGATCAAACTGCTTATTTCCATCATGCAACTAAAGAGTAGGGTGTATTTTCAAAACATTTTCTCCAGTCTCTAATTAACTCCTATTTGTTTTAAAGGAAGAAAATATCTACTGACTTTACAAAATGACTGTAGTATCAATCCTCTAAGCCAGGGGTGTCCAACCAATCACGGACCTGGAGGCCACTCCACTCCAGGTTTAACAGGAAAAATTAGATAATGAACTACTTCAGGGTCTGGATGGAGGTTTACTTGGTTCAGCTAAACAACTTAGAATAGGGCTGTAACAAAGACCAGGAGTGGAGTAGCCCTCCACGACCATGATTTTCCACCCCTGGTCTAAATTAACCACAAAAATAAAAATGTTGATTCAAGACTGGAGTGAATGCTTTGGGAACCCTCTGGGTCAATTGCAACGAACCTGCAGTTGGTACGGAGCTGCGTACAAGCTAGTACGGTACTATCTCAGGATCATCCCCAGCTGCGTACTAACTTAGTACCAATTGCAATGAAAAAAAGTTGCAGAACAAATTTGGGGACTAGCTGATCCCCAGGTTTAGTACTGTACTGAGGATGAAGCTTTGTTGGTGTGCTACCAAACAGGACCTGAAGAGGGGGCTCAAAATCTGAGGGATTTGATCCAGCAAGCTAATTCTATTTTAAGAGTGTTATTTTTCGTTAACGAAGCTGTGTTGGAGGATAAACAAAACTTTTATTAGTCCTCATTGTTTAATGTGGGAGAGAGGCGGTGCAGAGACAGGAGATGCAGGGAGAGCAGGGACAGTGTGCAGCTACCATGAATGGGTTGAGCTGTACACCAGCAAGCTCTTCCTCATTTTGAGAAGAAAATGTTAGATCTGTCAGAGAAAGAACACTATTTAAAAAGTTATTACTGGGACAGGAAGTAAGAGATAAATGTTTCTTCGAGGAGAAGTTAAACGTATTAAAACAAAAGCAGAAAGCGCACAAATACAAAGAATTGTATTATCTTACAAAATTACAACTGCTTAAAAGTGACAAAAAGCGTTGGCTCCGGTGATGTTGAAAACTGACACAACTCCCAACCCCCATGTAGCAAATTTACTTTTCAAATGACTGCTTATGAGCAGCAGTAGCCGGATGTGTAATGCTGCTTGGTATAATGATGGGGGCCCCTAAGTTCATCATGCACATGGTTTTTTTTCAGAATGAGATCCCATCCCAGGCACCGACACACTTAGGTGTTGTGTCTATTCTAAACATTGAATGTCATATTGGCCCCAATTTAAAAATGTACTACATGTACACAAAACCAAAATATTTACAAGGGGAGAACTTTATCAAGAAGACCTTGTAGCAGAGCTGCATTCAGTCCGGTTCGTTTGCCCCTTTAAATGACAGACCCGACACAGACTTGAAGTTTAGTGCTGACGTGCACTTCTAATAATACCAAAAATAAACAAAACGAAAACAAAACAAGCTCTCTTGGAGCACTACCTACACATGTCAGGAACCTCCCTGAATAACAGGACAGGTAAGCTGTTTATCGGCTGACAAAACACAGCACACAGTTTCACAAAACACCAAAAACAAAAGGCTTCACACAGTACCTTTGAATACGATTGCGCACACTATCAATTGTGCTTCTTCACACAGCACAGCCCTGAATGAGCTACCTCTGGGGCCTATATGCCCCAGAGAAACAGGTATAGGCAGCTGGCTCTAATTTACAATAATGAGGCCAACTGCCAAAACAACAAAACAATTAAATTAAATTAAATCACACACACATTTGCACGTGTGTTTGGCAGGGACGATTTTAAACCACTCACCCCCCCCAGCCCCCAACCCCCAACCCCCGCCCCCCGCCTTGCTACAATACATAGCCTAAAATGTTATCAATGAATGGGGAGGAATTCATTTTTTTTCTTAAACTTTCCATTAGTCAGTGGTACAGTTTTTGGAACCAGTAAACTGTGATACAGATGTTTGTAATCCAAAATATTCAATATGTAATCCAGTAGTCCATAGCAATACCACAAGAACTGCTGACCTATATTATTATTATTATTTATTTATTTCTTAGCAGACGCCCTTATCCAGGGCGACTTACAATTGTTACAAGATATCACATTATTTTTACATACAATTACATTATTTTTTTTTTACATACAATTACCCATTTATACAGTTGGGTTTTTACTGGAGCAATCTAGGTAAAGTACCTTGCTCAAGGGTACAGCAGCAGTGTCCCCCACTGGGGATTGAACCCACAACCCTCCAGTCAAGAGTCCAGAGCCCTAACCACTACTCCACACTGCTGCCCGTATATTATTATTATTATTATTATTATTATTATTATTATTATTATTATTATTATTATTATTTTTTATTTCTTAGCAGACGCCCTTATCCAGGGCGACTTACAATCGTAAGCAAATACATTTCAAGTGTTACAATACAAGTAATACAATAATTATACATAATGAACACACACAGTATGTAAATATGTGTTTCATATGTAAAATATAGGTAAACTATACAGATTTTTGGTTATGAATAGTTCAGTTACATAAAAGCTGTCAATACATTTGGGGATTTTTCACATTTGTTCCAGTTAGTACGGTACTATAAATCTTTGGTTCATAGAAATTGTTAGACTAACTTAGTCCTGTGCTTTAGTATCCTCAAGAAGGCAGCAGCAGTTACTTTGGGTTCGTTGCAACTGAAAACATTTTTAATACGCAGCTGGGGACTATCTTGAGCTGCCAAGTTCATTGTAATTGGTATTTAAGTTGTGTTCTAGTTTAGTACAGACCTCCATACTAACCATGGGATCATCCCCAGTTAATATGCTGCTTTCAGTTTGTTGCAATTGACCCTCAGGATCTAGCATGTGTGTGTGTGTGTGTGTGTGTGTGGTTGTGTGAACGCATGACAGCGACTTGTGATCTTTCTGGTTGAGAGGGAGGTGAGAACTCATCTTCTATTCTTAGTGTTACTACAGCCCTGCTTCTGCTTTCTCACATCCGAAACGCACCCACCACTGCAAAAACATTCCCCTCACTGCTTCTGAAACATTAAAAAAATCTATAGGGTTTAAAAAAAAACAGCTCTGGAGAGCTGGAGAATCAACACCAATTGACGGCTTTCCTCCCTCTTCATCCCGAGCGCTTCAAACACCTCTCTGAAGAGTCCCTTCTGAAGCACTTGAATCCTGACCTGCTCTCCGGCGGTGTGTTTAACAGCGAGGGGCACGGATCGGATTAGCGAAGAGCAGTAATTACACTACTCTCCTAAATAACACCCTCTGTGCTCAGTCTTTCATATGCAATTAAACTGTTGATGCCGTTTCGACCCTGTGCGTACGAAAGCTAATCTGTGTGGGTAGTGGCCTACTTTTAACAGCAAAGGGTTGGAGTAATTCATAGCAATAGCTTACATTATAACTTCTACTAGAAGGAAGGTGAGAGCCTATGGCACTAGCTATAGGATTCCAGACTATTAGGTACAATATTTATCTAATAAGTGACGTCACTGCAAATACCCCAACACAGCGATGATGGAACCAATTAGATGAATATCAAACCCAATACCTTGGAATCAGCTTATTTATCTTAGTATTTTATGGAAATTAAATTAATTTGGTTATTTTGTAGGCCTAATTGATGGGTAGGAGTTAGTGAAAAAGAAAGTTTCTAGTGCTAAAGGGTACAGGGATGGGAAAATGCTCCTATTGCATAGCAGTTTGATCCATTACTGGTTTTACTAAGAGTTTAATAAGACACTCTTGAGTTTGTTGCCTATGCACACTGGGGCTAATCAAGCTTGTAGCAAAACCTGGAACAGGTGAAACTGCTGTGCAATAGGAGTCTTATTCCCATCCCTGGTGTAACAGGCAGTATTGTGTGATGTCGGTGTGGCAAAGGGTAAAACCTCTATAACTGTAAATGCAGAGGCTCTTTTGCACAGCGGTTAAGGCCTGCGGTGCGCGGCGTCACCGGTTCACGCCCAGTTTACCATCAGAGCTGTTTGTCTTTTTCTTTTTTTTTTTTATAAATTTGGAAGTGCCCAATTAATTTTTATTTCAACCTGGCCCACCACTGCCACCCCCGCGCTGACTCAGGAGAGACGAAGACGGACACATGGGCCCTCCGAAACGTGCTCCGTCAGCCGTCCGTTTCTTTTCACCCTGCAGGCTCGCCATGCAGCCGCCAGAGGATCACGCATCTCTGGGCAATTTACAGGCAGGCCGGCAGGCGCCCGGCCAGTCCACAGGGGTCGCTGGTGCGCGGTGAGCCGAGGACACCCTGGCCGACCTAACCCCTCCCCCACCCAGGCAGCGCTCGGCCAATTAACATGCACCACAAAAATCAAATAAATGTTGTTACAACAATCTGATGCATGCAGACAATTACATCACACATAAAACACTAAAATCCCATTTAATGCAATGACAAGATTACAAATCATCTTTATACTCAAGTATATTTAATATCTCAATTGCAGTCAAAGATAAACAGAAAGCATTATAAGCAAACCAGCAAACTGTTATTATTATTGCAGATGTTTTTTGACCGGATTAGGGAAGATGCTGTTTCACTGTGCTTGTATATGAGTCTCTCAAGGGTTAAGAGCCATTTCCTGTCTGCACCAGCAATTTGTGTCACACTTTTTATTTGTGTTTTCGTGCTACATGCCTGTCGAAGAGGAAGCTGGTTTGCATTGTGGTTTGTTGGGCAGGTCTTTGCAGAGACATGCAGTGTCTCAGTCTGGCTGCGCATCACTGGAGTTTATCTGATCCTTTTCAAACGCTCTTTTGGATTAGAATTGGAATCAGGCACCGTGACATGTGAAGATGATCAGGGTTATATAGACTAACAGAGAGAGATAACGGGGGTAGAGAGGGAGGGGAAGAGAAAGATAAGAGAGGGGAAGATAGAGGGAAGGAAGAGAAAGAAATGAGAAGAGAGGTGGGGAGGGGGAGAGAGAGAGAGAGAGAGAGAGAGAGAGAGAGAGAGAGAGACAGAGAGAGAGAGACTCACAAGTCCCACACAGACGGCACTATGAAAAGCTGTTTAATTTCCCAGAAGCCTTCAGTCAAGGCAGGGGGCGACGTCCCTTTCCTGTTTTTTTTTTTTTTTTAATAAGATTGACACAGACTTCTTCTTCCAGAAGACACTGCACTCTGGCCCGGTTGCTGCCAGTGCTGGGAACCAACAACTTATTCAACAGCCAACACACTGGGATTCAAATTGAACCCTCAGCAAGCACTTCAATCTGATAAAGGAAGGGAGCTCTACTGAGAGTTGTTGCCCATAGGAAAATGTTTTACAATGAGGAAGTGAGGTGGGGAAGCATATTAACGTTGCACAGTGCTCAGGCATTGTGCAGTGAAGCAGGTGCAACAATAATATGCTTCCCCGCTCCACTCAGCCCTGATGAGTCTTAAATATTAAAGCAGAACAGACAATATAGAATCAAGCAAAACAGACAAAAGGAAATGAAACAGGTGCGAAAATATAAGATGAGTTACTGTATTCCTTTATTAACTTACTTCCTTTCTGTTTAAACATAAGATTGTTATGGAATGACTACTGGGTCATTCTGTGTCAACTCAACCAGAGCTTCCTACCTCAACATTTTGATTTATATTTTGTGTAGTGGAAGATACAGGTCAGGTATGAAACCAGGCCAGATATTTAAGCTCATATGAAGATTTTGGAGTGATTTTGAGGATCTATAAATAATATAGACAGTCTGTCGCCCTATGAATGCTTCTGTACAGATAGCCAGGGAGGTCTGTAGAATTCATGGAAATGAAGTACCACCAGTATTTCTGTGCAGCTGGAGGCCTTAAAATTGAAAAATTGTCCAATTGTCAAATTCCTGAGTGATTTTTAAGTGCATGTTCCTTCTAAAGTTTCTGTATGCAGCTCTGCTACTGTCTGCCTACTTTACTGTCTGATTTAATGACCCCACAAAAAGGCTTCAGGGTTAAAGTACTGAATATGGCCCCATCTTTGAAGGGCTGAAACCATAAAATGTGTATAAATAAATAAATAAATCCATAAAACTAAAACCATAAAATGTTTATATGTAAATAGTTTGTCACGGGGCTACAGAGGTACTGTTCAACTCTTACTTCTTCTTTGTTGCCATCTTTAAAAATGGATTCTAGCAAAGTTCTGAATCAAGCATTCATGGGTTACAGATGAGCGCCTGAAGGACTTGTGGTGAAATAATTCACTTGACTACCTGACTATCTGTACAGAAGCATTCATCGGGCTAATGACATTCTACATATAATATTTAGATCCTCAAAATCACTCCAAAATGAGACACTGCCGTGGTTTCATACCTGACGCATCTTGCACTAAAATATAAGCAAAATCGAAATCTTGAGGCAGGGATTTTCCTCGATTTTGGTTGATTTGACACGGAAAGCCCCTACTGGTATTTATAAACAAATTATTATTGCCAAAACAACAGTGTGCAGCGATGTGAAAAGACAAGGAAGCAGGGAGCAAGGATTTTACTGCAAACACCACCTCACTCAATTCAATGTGTCTTGAGACGAGTCCGCCGTGTAAATCTGCTTTTCAAGAAAACTGATAATTCAGGACTGCTCTTATAAAAGTTTACCACGTTTGCTTTCCCCGCGGTTATACTGTGGGTTTCCCAGAGTGCACCCTGGTTTGCCAGGTTTCTTAATATGCTTTGCTATTCATTACGTCGCTTACATCTTTGATCCTGATCGATCATTTGAGACTCATATTAGGGAAGTTACTAAAGTATCTTTTTACCATTTGAGAAATATAGCCACACTTAGACCAATTACTTCCGTATCTGATGCCGAGAGACTAATGCATGCCTTTGTTTCATCTAGAATTGATTATTGTATTGCACTTTTTTGCTGGTATCCCAAAACGTGTGGTGTCTCGCTTGCAGCTTGTTCACAATACTGCCGTTAGAATCCTGACTAAAACCAGGAAAAGTGAACATATTACCCCTGTTTTGGTCTCTTTACATTGGCTCCTTGTGCAGTATAGAATTGATTTTAGATTTTGCTGCTAACTTACAAGGCCCTGAATGGATTAGCACCCAGTTATTTGCAGGAGTTACTGACCCCGTATCTTCCAAACCGCACAGGAGATCACAGGATGCAAGGTTGCTGGTTATTCCTAGGGAGGTAGGGCTTTTTTTTGTAGAGTTTCTAAATTATGGAATGCTCTGCCTTCGTTTGTCAGGGAAGCTGGGAGCGTTACAGTTTTCAAGTCAGGGCTAAAAACGCACTTTTATAAAATGGCTTTCTTATCTTAGTGGGTTTTAATGTAACTTTATAATTGCTGGTTTTCTATTATTATTATGTGTATACTGTTGTTTAAATCTGTTATTTAAATGGTCTGATTGTGGCAGTTGTATGTGTGTCATGCTATACAAATGTATTGTGGTTGGTTCTTTTTTCTGCTATGTACTGTACAGTGCTTTGTGAGATTTTTGTATAAAAAGCGCTATATAAATGCAATAAATAAATAAATGTTTTATCATGCTTTCACTGCGCTTCATTACACTTTGCTATGCTTTTACTATGGCAAACTTGTATAAGGGTAGCACTGCACTGAATTGTCTTTTAATGGTCCTGGTAATTAAAATGCCTGGTTCTGAGGAGCAGACGATCTATTCAGACAGTCTTATCCAGATATTACGTTCCAGATATTATCTCCTTAGAGCCAGCCCAGTCCTCCAGTACTGACTGAACATTAAAACCTGGAGCTCTAAGGATACCAAGAGGTCTCCAGTTCAAATTCTGACTCAGCCATGACTCACTGTGTGTTACCCTCCTTGTGCTCCGTCCTTCAGATGAGGGGTAAAACAAAAACGTCCTATTGGAAGTGACTCTGCAGCAGGAGTTGTTGATGTCCACCCCCTAGTCTCTGGAAGTCACTTTGGATAAAAGCTTCTGCTAAATGACTAATTCATAATTAATTAATATGCAATGTGCAAGGAATGTCCAAACCAGGTTCCTGCACTTGTATTAGCAGTACTAACGAAAATGAAAGTGTGACTGCTCACTTAGCATGAACACAAACAGAATGAAAACGCCTTCTATTCATTTTACCATCCGGAAATATTCTGGACAGTTATCTGTCAGAAACATTTTCAACCCAAAACCAAGTGTGGTGGAAACTGGTGTGATCCTATTTCCAAGCTGCTGGCACGGCCGCGTGGTGTGCAGGAGGAGGAGTCATACAGTCAGGGGAGAGCAGGGGTCCCCAAGGGTCTCCCCTGGTAAAGGCACGGTCGTGTGGTGTGCAGGAGGAGTCATACAGTCAGGGGAGAGCAGGGGTCCCCGAGGGTCTCCCCTGGTAAAGGCACGGACGTGTGGTGTGCATAGGGGAGTCACACAGTCAGGGGAGTGCAGGGGTCCCCGAGGGTCTCCCCTGGTAAAGGCACAGCCACGTGGACAGTGAATCTAAATAAGTTCCAAGCTATAAAGTGACTTCCTGTTCCCGCAGCTTAATATAAACTAAAGCGACTTCCAGATGCTACCTGCAGCAGTGGGGCTCCAGTGCCAGGTGTGTGCTCTGTGGGGCTCCAGTGCCAGGTGTGTGCTCTGTGGAGTCACTACAGAGGGTCTTCTTGACACAAGCAGCAGTACAAAGCCGACAGGCAAAAATGCAGTTGCAGGAATGTGCAGTTTCTAGTACAATGCATTCTGCCACTGGTGCAGCCACACTTTGTCGAAAAGGCCCCAGCCCTCAAGAAGTATTGCTACAAAATAACGGTCTTGCAAAACCGCAACTCTATACCGACCACAGTCTGCAAGAAAAACTAGAGGCAGAGCGAGAGAGAGAGAGAGAGGGGATGGCAACTTCCTGAACCCAAAGATGTGCCAAGCGGGTGTGCCAGCTACAGCAGTGGCACGCAATGCTACCGACAGCATTACATAAAACACACGCACATTTAATAAAGCGCGGCTTCTGCTGAAGTATATCGCAAGCATACGAATCACCGAATGAACTGCAATGCTCAATACGCTCACATCAGCTTCCAAAATACCGCATTTATTTCAACACGCCCTGTTACAAAACACAATTGCACAAAAGATGATGGCATAAAAAAGAAGAAATACATTTCTTTCTTTCTGCCACGCCCACCACCAGACAAAAGATCCTAGTCTTTTCCAACTCTGTTCACAATACTCCCGGGTACAGTATTTACTTTTAACAGAAGTGCAAATGGGAGTAGTCACTGAAAAAAGCAAGCATTGACATATATATATATATATATATATATATATATATTTATCTCTCACTCACACACACACACACACACACACACACACACACACACACACACACAATGCAATACTGTACTACCATACCAAACAAATATTAATGCTTTTTTCGTTCGTTTTAGAGAGGGTCCCGAATGACAAGTCCCGGCACAACCCGTCAATATGATGACTATATTATACCCAGAAGCTATGTTTACTGGCTCTTTAGCTACAGACAGTACTAGAGCACGTGCCTAAACATATTTTGCAACTAGTTTTACATATTTCATAACAATTGCAACTACAGAATAACTTGGCCGCGCCGGTAGTTTTACCGTGAATGCTCTCTCTTCTCTTCTTCCTGTACGGCTCTCCCTCCTTGCGTGTCTCCGAAGATATATTTCTTCTCTTGATAAATAAAGTGATGCTTTGAAGTATAAAGCTTTGCTTGAGCCGGTGTGCGAGCCTCGCTTTATATAAATCTGTCTCTGTGTAACAATCAGACCGGCTCAATTGCAATACCTTTGCCCGCTGCTTTGGCGTTCCTTGTATTGCGGGGCTCTCCCTGTGCAGTAACACGTTCTGTACGATATCCGGGTCGACGGTGCTGCAACAGCGCTGCAAGTCTCTCCTATTCTCTCTCCGTCTCCGAAATGAATCTAACCCGAAGCATGCCTGGCTCTGTATGGAGCCAGTCCGCGTCCAGTCTCCCTCGCGTGGGCACTAGGTGGTATTGCAGTCAAGTAAACCGGAGCACATTGCTGTCAGAGCAAAACCACAACAAGCCCTTTCAACTGGGGCGTCACCGCGTCTGTCATAATACTGGTGACGTCATAGCATAGTGCTGTATTTCAAATTACAAATGGGGTTCATCTGTATAAAAATTAACAAAACATAAAGGCCATATGCATGTGCAATAAGTGAAATTAGCCGTATCTATTACTATATTTCCATCTTATCATTAGTATACTCACATCTCCCAGGTGAATGAACGGGGTGGATATCATCATAACCGTCAAATGTTTTCTACATTTTAAAAGGTCCCGGAATAAATAAATTGAATTTCTTCTGCAGACAGAGAGACAGATATGGTTCAAATGAAGGTCTGTGATACAGCCAGTCAAACTACTGCAAATCCGATTGTGATGAAACGGATGACATCAGGCTATTCCACCTCCTTGGAGACAGAAAGATAGTCAGTGTCGCTTTATTATTAGTATTATTATAAATGCTTATAACAATAACGATAATGTATGTTTCTAGATGTTGAGAGTGTATACTCGCGCACTCTTTGCGGTGGTAGGAAATATACTCTCAATTTGATCAGAGGGGGCCAACAAATACTTAGAAACGTATTATACCATTAAAACTAAATACAAACCAGATGAAACCGCCATATTGACGCGTTCTGATTATATAGATCCTGTTGTGGTTTAAACGTATCGAATGCTTATAAATGACATGATTATAAATGTAGTGGCTGCTAATAGCGGGGACTTGACTTATGAAATATAAATACTGTACACACACGAGCACTTAACAATCCAATTATGACTGAGCCAGCTCAGATAAATGTTATATATCACATTTTAAAATTAATTCCATAACTCATCGGTCTGCCCTTTTGTACTGCCACACACAGACTGGTTCTTAATAGAATAATAATAATAATAATAATAATAATAATAATAATAATAATAATAATAATAATAATATATTAGCTCAAAGAGCATATATATAAAGCTTATATAAAGGCCTATATCTTGGAAACCAAACACTGTTTTTGGTGTATTTGACTAAACACACACACACACACACACACACACACACACACACACAGCTGCTCGGACGACTCTCCTACCTGCTGTACCCGTAATTTTCTTGGGTCGTCCACTTCTTTCAAGCGTTTCAGTTGAATTTGTTCTGTGGTGCTTCTTGATTATTGTTCTGATTGTGGATTTTGGTATTTCATGTTTCTTTGATTCTGTTCTGTAGCCGTTTCCTTTGTTGTTAGCTTGTTACTATTGCTTTTCTCTAACGTGAATCCAACTCCTTTGTCTTGACTACCACTGCTGCGTTGCACAATTTTTATGTAAACGTGCCAGTATTTGTGTCATGAACACATATTTACAATTGCGTAAGTGGTTATAAACGACCATAAATGGTGTATTTTGGTCTTTGCTATCTGAATTACTGGCTAATGTTCACTAAATGACACAAAATGATTAAACAAGCATTTATTTCACGACGTTCCGGACCAAAGCAGTTCTTTAGCTGTGTAGAAAGAAAAGTAAACACAGCGCAGTAAACTTGTGATTTTTCAAGGCACAACTGTCATTTTCTTTTCATTTTCCTACACTGCAGTTATACTTCCTTTCCAACCTACAGCGACGCCTGGTGGTACGAGATGTGAATTGCGCCCTATTGGCAATACAGTACTCACTTATACAGCATATTGATGTTATTCTGAATAGCCCGTTTATTTTTAAACATCAATTTTACAAACCATTACATCTTTATTTTTGTTGACAAACTCCCATTCCTTCACCTTTTTCATAGTCTCATTTTAATTTGTTTGTTTAAACGTGTTACATAGAGCAGCAGTGCGCAAACTTTTTATATAGCGTCCCCTTTTCTTAGCATACAAATTGCAACGGCTTATTTGAAAGGTAAGAACTTGGACTAATTAAGCTAATTGTGGGAGTCTGAAAACAACTCCCCAGTAATGTTGTTGACGCCGACACCCTGGGATCCTTCAAGAAGCTGCTTGGTGAGATTTTGGGATCAATAAGCTACTAACAACCAAACGAGCAAGATGGGCCGAATGGCCTCCTCTTGTTTGTAAACTCCCAGGGCTGGCCGTGTAACAGCTGGCACAGGGTCGAAAACCTGATTCTCCTGGGCCACTTGGGGGCCACTAGGAGAACTGATGATTCCTCTAACCGTACCTTTTCGAGAAAGGCCGTGAGCAGCGGTATAGGCGAGAAAGCGTACAAAAACACTTTGGGCCATTCGTGCGCTAGGGCGTCTACCCCGTGTGGACCGCCTAAGCGGAGGAGGGAGTACCATGGGGGGAGATGTGTCATCTCTGCCGAGGCAAAGAGATCGACCTGCGCCTTCCCGAACAGTTCCCAAATGCACTCCACTATCCGAGGGTGGAGTCACCACTCTGACGGATGCAGACTGCTCCTGGAGAGGAGGTCCGCTGCCCAGCTCACCGCTCAGGGAAAGTGTGTCGCCCATAGGGACAGCAAGTTCCTCTGAGTCCATGTCAATAGCCTGAAGGCCATGCGATGCAACCCCGGGAACTGTAGGCCACCCTGGTGGTTTACATACGCCACCACTGTCGTGTTGTTCATCCGGATCAACACATGTGTACTGCTCATCATTGGGAGGAAGTGGTGGAGAGCAAGGGAGACCGCTTGCAACTTCAGCATGTTTATGTGCAGGGATGTCCAGCGGTCCGGCCAGGATCCGTGTACTCCTCTGCCTTCCCAGACCGCCCCCCAACCCAAATTGGAGGCGTCTGTTGTCACCACTTGGCAGTTTAACACTACTCCCATCCGCACACCCTCGCGCAGGTGAGAGGTCGTCCTCCACCAGCGTAGGGCTGCCAAGCACGCGTGAGACACAGTCAGCAGACGGTGTCTGTTGTGCTTGGCATTGAAGTGGAACGCAATGAGTCGCGCTTGTAGTGGGTGCCAAGCAGACCCAGCTGAATGGCCGATATGGCTGCAGCTATCAGACCCAATAGTTTCTGGCACAATAGGAGGGTGACCTGCGATCCCTGTTGAAACAGGGAGAGGCAACCTTGGACAACTGCAACTCTGTCGTCCGACAGGTATGCGCGCATCGTATTGGAGTCCAGCCGGAGCCCCAAGTACGGAATGTGACGGTGCCGCCATCTTTTTTGGGTACCAGGGAGCATCGTGGCCACCTGCTGGGACGCCTTGCATTCCCGGTGGGATCTCTGTAAGATCTCCTCCACAGCTGGCCCAAAGGTATGTCCTGGGGATATAGGCGCGTCTAGCAGCGTGGCCTTATCCGCATCAGGAACTTGCCCTTGGAGACAGGAGATCTGTAGCAGCATGCTGGACAGGAGACATAGCACTGTGGCCACCGGCTCAGGGAGCGGGGCATCGCGCAATACACCGTCCAAATAAGCCGTGAGCACACTTGTCGTGTTTGACAAGCGAGTTGTCTACGCTTCTGCTGCATAAGCCCGCTTGAGATGAGTTTCCCTCACCCTGAATTGAGGGTTCAGGAACGCTGGGTCTCTAGCCAACCCACCCTCCGGCGGGGCCTTAACCAGGGCCGCGATGGTGGACTCTACCGGGGGGAACCCCGCAAGGCCAAGCTTTTCCACGTCTTCTAGAGAGGCAAGCAGTGTGTCCTGTTTTAACATGCTAGGACCTGAGGCCGGACGATCCCAGGAGGAGCGTACCTCCTCCATGAAGCAGCCTATCAGCAGCTCTGGTATAGAGAGCTCAGTAATACCTACCCAATGGGCAGGCATATCTCATACGTAATGTCATTGGTGGTCGTCTTCTCTTTCAGGGAACCAGGGTTACGGTAAGTAACCTAACGTTTTCAGCAGCCAGCCGACACCGATGCTTGAAAGACTTTTATTAGTCAACAAGAAAATGTAATCCAAGAAAACTAAATTATACTTGGCTCTGGTAAAATCTTATCTAACAGAGGTCGGAGAGCACAGAAATCCAGAAGAAATACCTGTGTCCGAGCTTTACTCACACCTGGCAAATTTAATTTTCTGCATAATGGAAAAAGACATCACAATGTGAATCTGGCATTAATTCATACACTCCTATAATTGGCAGATGCTTTTATCCAAAGCGACTTACAGAGACATGGGGGTGAACTCTGCTCATCATCAATTGCTGCTACAGTCACTTACAATAGGACCTCGGTTTGACGTCTCATCTCTTTCTTACACACAGCATGCAAATCACCTCCGGTCCCAAATGTATTTTCAACCAGGCAGTCACGGTCCAACTCTACAATCAATCAATCCGATGAAGTGATCTTTGACACAGGCAGTGACTCTGGTTAAATGCTGATGTTGTGAATAAGTTTCTCTGTAATGTGTTGTGGAAAATCCTGACCAGTCTATAATATATAATATAATTTATTGAGGTAAACTACAGAGTATATTATGTAGCTAGAATCACAGTAACATAATATCTGACCAAAACATTTCATAAATACAAAACCAGTTTTATGGAATGGGCTACCTAGCCACGCTGTCAATTCTGAATCGCTGGGATGCTTTAAGACCAGACTGAACAAAGTTCTGAGTTCAAGCAGCTACTAGGAACCGTACGAGCTATGATGGGCTGAACGGCCTCCTCTTGTTTGTAATTTTTCTTATGTTTTTTATGTATAACATTGCCACAAATACAAAAAAGGACAAGTTTGAAAGCATTTGTTTAGTGAAGTTATGAATTAAAAGCGTCCAAGCTAAACAAGATATGATTGTTGCTAACTTCAAACGCTTCTATAAGCAGTACTACATAGACAACGATCCTGATTGCATTGCAGCGATTCAGTGACTCTTCAGGTCATTCTAATAACGGGACAAGCAGACTCCCCTCCCGCCCCTGCTTGACTTTCCCAGAACAGATCCCACTTTCTCCATATGATGTCACCCCAGGCGATTCTTACACTGCATGAAGTTTAATCGTTACACACACGGTGTCGCTGTTGCACAGCTTTTAGACGTAATCCCAGATTTGTTGTCAGCCTCACGCTGTTACATTTAGTTGTTATAGGGTTGCAACAAATGGTCATGGTTAAAAAATCGGGAGTTTATTGGATTATAGCCGGGGCATCTATAGGAGGCGAGGAGTGTGTGATAAACGTTTGGTGAAGATCTGTGCAAAATCATGTCTTTAGAGTGGGACAGACAGACAGAGAGTCTGCACAGATAGAGAGTGAATCTACAGTGTGGGGGTGTAAGGATGTGGGGTCCCTAATACCTGCTGCACAGGGAGAGTGAATCTACAGTGTGGGGGTGTAAGGATGTGGGGTCCCTAATACCTGCTGCACAGGGAGAGTGAATCTACAGTGTGGGGGTGTCAGGATGTGGGTTCCTAATACCTGTTGCATTTTGATTTACAATAAACCGGCTCAAGAAAGAGCCTCTATCATTTCACCGCAGTACTGTGTGTGTTTCTTTCTGACCTGATGTCACCACTGTGTCAGGATGTGGGGTCCCTAATACCTGCTGCACAGGGAGAGTGAATCTACAGTGTGGGGGTGTCAGGATGTGGGTTCCTAATACCTGCTGCACAGGGAGAGTGAATCTACAGTGTGGGGGTGTCAGGATGTGGGATCCTAATACCTGCTGCACAGGGAGAGTGAATCTACAGTGTGGGGGTGTCAGGATGTGGGGTCCCTAATACCTGCTGCACAGGGAGTTCAAAGTAAAATAAGTGAAAACATAAAGTAAAGATTATAGGATACTTGCAAGAGAGTTAAAAGGAAACAAATAATTAATCAAAATCTGTGCATTTCACGTATCTGTGAGTGTGTTTGATATTGTGTCTTTAGCAGAGCGTGAATGCTTGATTCGACTTTTGTTGTGTCTGGATTTTGATGTTTGAAGCAACATTTCTAAAGAATTACTGAAAACACAAATACACACGCAAGCTATCATTCAGGCATCAAATACTTGTGCTGATTTACAAAAGAGTCTTTTA
Source organism: Acipenser ruthenus (assembly GCF_902713425.1). Taxonomy (NCBI): domain Eukaryota; kingdom Metazoa; phylum Chordata; class Actinopteri; order Acipenseriformes; family Acipenseridae; genus Acipenser; species Acipenser ruthenus. The sequence goes on along the minus strand of NC_081240.1, from coordinate 2,734,385 downwards.
AAAAATATTTTTCAATAATTTTCTTTCAACTGTCCAAGCTAGTATGTGTGTGAGCACCCCCCACCCCGCACCCCCCCCCCCCCCCAGCACTGTTACTGGGCATCCCCTGGTAAGCACTGCACGGTGTAGTAAAGCACAGAGAAGATAACAAACCAGCCCCTTCTCAAAGTTTACTGCTTTGTTTTCTGTTTTTCCTCTCCTTGCATTAAGCGAGCGAGCATAGGCGGGCCGAATGGCCTTTTCTCGTTCTAGAATTTCTTATGTTCTTAATCTCCCTCCCTCTCCTCTCTCTCTCCCCTGGTCTCTCTCCTCTCTTTCCACCTTCTTTCATTCCCTCTTTCCTATCTTCTTCCTACTCTCACCCCTCTCCCTTACATCAGGATGTATAAATACTGACTGCTGTTCATGTGGTTTCTTCATTGAGTCTCTCTTTGTTTCTCAGTACAAAGTGGGCTCTTTGATTTCCCACATCCAGCTCCTTCTCTTGTGGCCACACCTGACAGCTGGTCCATGTTCCTGCCTGCTGTGATAACGAGGGCACGTCAGAAATACCCAAGGCCTGCTTTTTTCAGCATGACATGCATTTCTGCTAATTTTGCCATGTCAGTGTAAACACTAACTTCTAGAACAACTAGCTCATGGTTATAATAACCCATGCATTATTCTTCTAGTTTAGATTCTCTTCTTTCAGTTATCACATCCTGTTGAGTTTTTAAAAAGTGCTTAAAGCCCCTCTGTGACCCCTTTCATACATGTCTTCCTTCAAAACACAGCTGGTACACCAGAGTATAACCATTAACCTGTCCCCCCTGCAACATGCTGCCTTTTTTCTTAGGCCCACTGAGGGCAGAGTTGAGGGACAGCAAAATAATTGGTCACTTTAAATATTTGAAAAAAATAAGATTCTTATGGATGCTGTGTATAGATTTCTAATTTGATTATTTTGGAAAATTTGCTTCCAATAAGCTTTTGAAATATGGAAGTTAATTGTGGTGATTGGTGCTCAATTGTAATTGTTATGAAATCAAGATTTATTTAATACCTGATGATAAATACTTCTTAAAGACAATTACAAGTTTGAGTACAAGTATCAGCACATTCCTAGTATTCTCTATAAAATATCACATCTAAAATATAATACAATGCAGAGCAATGCATGGTGATGAGACCGCCAACTCATGGAAATGTTTACTGAGAGTCAGTAAGTAACCATTCAAAGCTGTTTGCTTTCCTTTAATTTTATTTTCATTAAAGCAAACATTATAGATTCTGAAATAGTTCATTACCAAATGATATAAAAAAAGTCCTTTCATTTTGCTAGAAATGCACATTTAAATGTACACTCAAATAAAATATCAGGTATCAATAATGTATTGTTTTTTATCTATGTGATAACAAAAGAAAAAGAAAGAAAGAAAGAAAGAAAGAAAGAAAGAAAGAAAGAAACAAAGAAAGCACTGGGCTGCAGTGTGGAAGGCAGTGGGGTTTGAGGAGCTCAGTGGTTAGATAAAGAAAGCGCTGGGCTGCAGTGCAGAAGGCAGTGGGTTTGAGGAGCTCAGTGGTTAGATAAAGAAAGCGCTGAGCTGCAGTGTGGAAGGCAGTGGGGTTTGAGGAGCTCAGTGGTTAGATAAAGAAAGCGTTGGGCTGCAGTGTGGAAGGCAGTGGGGTTTGAGGAGCTCAGTGGTTAGATAAAGAAAGTGCTGGGCTGCAGTGTGGAAGGCAGTGAGGTTTGAGGAGCTCAGTGGTTAGATAAAGAAAGCGCTGGGCTGCAGTGTGGAAGACAGTGGGGTTTGAGGAGCTCAGTGGTTAGATAAAGAAAGCGCTGGGCTGCAGTGTGGAAGGCAGTGGGGTTTGAGGAGCTCAGTGGTTAGATAAAGAAAGCGCTGGGCTGCAGTGTGTAAGGCAGTGGGGTTTGAGGAGCTCAGTGGTTAGATAAAGAAAGCGCTGGGCTGCAGTGTGGAAGGCAGTGGGGTTTGAGGAGCTCAGTGGTTAGATAAAGAAAGCGCTGGGCTGCAGTGTGTAAGGCAGTGGGGTTTGAGGAGCTCAGTGGTTAGATAAAGAAAGCATTGGGCTGCAGTGCAGAAGGCAGTGGGGTTTGAGGAGCTCAGTGGTTAGATAAAGAAAGCGCTGGGCTGCAGTGTGGAAGGCAGTGGGGTTTGAGGAGCTCAGTGGTTAGATAAAGAAAGCGCTGGGCTGCAGTGTGGAAGGCAGTGGGGTTTGAGGAGCTCAGTGGTTAGATAAAGAAAGCGCTGGGCTGCAGTGCAGAAGGCAGTGGGTTTGAGGAGCTGAGTGGTTAGATAAAGAAAGCGCTGGGCTGCAGTGTGGAAGGCAGTGGGGTTTGAGGAGCTCAGTGGTTAGATAAAGAAAGCATTGGGCTGCAGCGTGGAAGGCAGTGGGGTTTGAGGAGCTCAGTGGTTAGATAAAGAAAGCGCTGGGCTGCAGCGTGGAAGGCAGTGGGTTTGAGGAGCTCAGTGGTTAGATAAAGAAAGCGCTGGGCTGCAGTGCGGAAGGCAGTGGGGTTTGAGGAGCTCAGTGGTTAGATAAAGAAAGCGCTGGGCTGCAGTGTGGAAGGCAGTGGGGTTTGAGGAGCTCAGTAGTTAGATAAAGAAAGCGCTGGGCTGCAGTGTGGAAGGCAGTGGGTTTGAGTTGCTCAGGTTTTAGACCTGTCCCAATATAGAAAAAGTCAAACTGCAGTTAACAGAAATCTTGCTTCAAAGTTTGCACATACCTTGGCCTCTCGCCAGACTTTAATGGTTTGAAAGGAAGAGAATAAAATGGAAAGTGTTTGAAGTTCTCACCCCCTCGGAGCTCAGTGCAGAAAGAATAATGTGCTGAGCGATAAAAACAAGTTACTTCACATTTACACACCATGGCAGCAAAATCCCGTCAACAAACGAACCAAACTCTGTTCTGGAGCCACCCACAGTTTAAAACTCTTGAGAATAGAATAGTGATTTCTGTTTAAAAATGAAAATACATGTTTGTGAAAACATGTGTTTCTTTCAAAACTGCACATTGGAGACCTCTACAGTGAATCAGATTATTTTGTTAGCTACGATTACTTTAACATTTCTGTGTGATGTTAAAAATGAGGCTTTATTAAATGCAAAGGAGCAGTGGGTAAAATAGGCATCAAATGCCACCCCATCTCTGTGAATTATTGTTTGGAAGTATTTTGCACATTGCATCTCAAACAGGTTTGTATGAGAACTTTGTGTGCGATGCCAAGCGTAGTTTTCATTCGCAGTGAACTAAGCGAGCTGGCATAAGAATTCAACATTTTTAAATGCCACCACATTCAAGCACAATAAAGGTCTCTGTGTGGAGATAAACAGGCCTTTTCAAGCTGAAATAAAACAAATAAATACATTTGAAAAAAAGTGACTGTTCCCTTAGATAACTTGAAGGTTGTTGGTCTAAAAATACTTCAATTAGCTTTTTTGTGTAAGTCACTGGAAATAAATGGCTGTATCCCAGACTATATTATCACCCCCCCCCCAAAAAAAAAAAAAACAACCACTGTGGGTGTCTCCCTGTCCCACAGCCTGAAAGGTCCCGTCTGGGGCAGGGTGTGTCCCTGATCGGGAGAATAGCCCATTGTTAGAAAGCGGGGGGTGGAGGGGAGGTGACATTTAAACACTGAAACAATGAGTTGTTAGCGGGTTCAGACACAGCTTTGACGCAAAGACCGGGCGAGAGAAAAGCTGGCAGGGTTTGAACCAGCTTGAAACGATGGAAAAAGTGATTCTAGAGCTGGAAGAACACAAGCCCCTCAATAGAGGCTGTATCAAAGCTCCACAGATTCAGTGGGGTCAAGCCCTGTCTTGTAAACATGACTGCGTCGACTGATAATGCGCATCCTAAACAACAGCTCGACAGAGCTGGATGTGTTACAGACAGACAGAGCGTGTCAGTCTCTAGCTTTGTCAATCCACCAGCTTTCACAGGCCCGGGAGTTGTTACAGACAGACAGACAGGCAGACAGGCAGGCAGGCAGGCAGATAGACAGACAGACAGACAGACAGATAGACAGACAGACAGGCAGACAGGCAGGCAGGCAGGCAGGCAGGCAGGCAGGCAGGCAGACAGACAGACTGGCAGACAGGCAGGTAGGCACAGAAGTCTTTATTTCGGATCCTGAATTAGTACTGTTTGCTACCTGCTTTGTAAACTGCTAACCTTTCGTTATTATTCCAAAAGCACATGGTTTGTTTTTTTTAAATATGCCGAACCATACCTCTCTGTGCTTTACAAAGAATCCCTATGCTTTGCCATACCTCTCTGTGCTTTACAATGCTTCCCTGTGCTTTACCAGACCTCTCTGTGCTTTACAATGCTTCCCTGTGCTTTACCAGACCTCACTGTGCTTTACAATACTTCCCTATGCTTTACCAGACCTCTATGTGCTTTACAATGCTTCCCTATTTTTTTTACCAGACCTCTCTGTGCTTTACAATGCTTCCCTATGCTTTACCAGATCTCTCTGTGCTTTACAATGCTTCCCTATGCTTTACCAGATCTCTCTGTGCTTTACAATGCTTCCCTATGCTTCACCAGACCTCTCTGTGCTTTACAATGCTTCCCTATTATTTACCAGACCTCACTGTGCTTTACAATACTTCCCTATGCTTTACCAGACCTCTCTGTGCTTTACAATGCTTCCCTATGCTTTACTATACCTCTATGTGCTTTACAATGCTTGCCTATGCTTTACCATACTTCTCTGTGCTTTACAATGCTTCCCTGTGCTTTACCACACCTCTCTGTGCTTTACAATGCTTCTCTATGCTTTACTATAACTCTCTATGCTTTACAATGCTTCCCTATGCTTTATCAGACCTCTCTATATTTTACAATGCTTCCCTATGCTTTACTATACCTCTATGTGCTTTACAATGCTTGCCTATACTTTACTATACCTCTATGTGCTTTACAATGTTTGCCTATGCTTTACTATACCTCTATGTGCTTTTCTTTTACTATGGGACACTTTTATAAGGGGCGAGGCAGTAGAGTGAGAGATGTTAAGGACCTGAATGATCAAAGAAAAGAAAATGAGATCTATCACTGAGAGATCTATCGCTTGACTGTGTACTTGCAGGTGTATTCACTGCTCAGTACAGATTTCTATCTGAAGTCCTGTTTGTAGAATTTCTGTTTGTGTCAGGGGTGGGGGGTGGTTGCACTGAAACAACTGTCCCAAATATAGATGGGGAGGGGAGATTTGGGGGCTATTGTCTTCTTAGTTTTTTCCTAAACAGTCTTTTATCCAAAGGGATTCGTCAGAACCCTGTAAAGCCTGGAATTACAAACTTCTCTGATCCTAAACTGACAGCTTTATTTGCTGTTTTTATACCAAAGTTAATTACAGTTTAGGTTCAGTTAATAGGTTTTAGTTATCACATGTCTTATTTTTGATGTTCAAAACTAAAAGGAAAACGTTAAGTGTTTTATATTCCTGATGCCTTTTGCATCTTGTGAGATTTAAATAAATAACATCAGGAATAATTGAAATGCTCTGAGAAGGACCGACCTTGCTGCTGCTGCTGCTGAGTTTATCCATTTACTGTATATACTGTATATATACTGTATAAATAAATATATATATATATATATATATATATATATATATATATATATATATATATATATATATATATAGTATATATACAGTAGATGGATAAACTGAGCAGCAGCAGCATAGCTGTTTATTAGGACCCAATTGAGACTAACTTAAAAGGGTAACTTGGCTGATGGCATTGGCAAGATAAAATTTAAAAAGAAAACCTAGTCATGGTCCAGGACGTTAAACAGAATATTAATTATAACACACATAATCATTAAACAGGCAATAATCCATACGATTGTGCATTTTATTTTTGAATGGCGCTAACACAACCTAGTGTGAAATGAAGCAAAGAAATATTTTACTATTCACATGTGACTGAGATGAAGAGATCTTGTGCCCAATCGCTAGCCCATAACGTTTAATCTGGTTTAAACTTGTACTGCATCGAGGCCAGATTTAAAGCAGCTTCCCTGACATTAGTGCAGTGTTTAACACGTTGCGATTACAGTACACTTAGATTATCTCTCTGATATCAGATCACAATCCCAGAGGAAGAAGTACTAACCAGGCACGACCCTGTAGCTGCTGTAGCTGCTTAGTTGATTTTTCTCACCCTGCAGCTGGTGAGCAAATCTTTCAGAGCTCTGACCAGATCACACCAGTGTAAATAACAGAAACAGGGTCCATTGCTGCCAAGTGGAGTTGTTTGTCAGTGAGCATGTTTGTTCCAAAGCAGGATGACTCAACATTGCTCCAATAGACAGCCTGGTTCACTAGTATCAATGAGTCAGAGCAGGAGCGCATTCCTGGCCGATGTTATCACAGAGGGCAGTGATGTCAGGGTGGCAGGTACGGGAGGGAGGGAGCAGGGAGTTCTGTTGTTTCAGACAGCACTGGCTTGCTGATGGGGAATTAACTTTTGATATGACCTTCTTCAATGGAAAGTGCTGTTGAAAAACAAGTTAAGAATCTCTCAAATTCCCTGAAGCAGTGTTAACCATGGCTATATAATCCACTTGCTTGCCTCTTATTAGCATATGCAGTGTTATCACCAGGCCCCGTTTAAGGTGATTACAGTTAACAAGCAACCCCAACCCTAACCCTAACCCTAACCCTAACCCCAACCCCAACCCAAACCCTAACCCCAACCCCAACCCTAAACCTAACCCTAACCCCAACCCCAACCCCAACCCTAACCCTAACCCTAACTCCAACCCCAACCCTAACCCCAACCCTAACCCTAACCCTAACCCTAACCCTAACCCTAACCCCAACCCTAACCCTAACCCTAACCCCAACCCTAACCCCAACCCCAATCCTAACCCTAACCCCAACCCCAACCCTAACCCTAACCCTAACCCTAACACAAATACATTCCTTAAATCGTACCTGTCATCCATTCGCTGTGTGGATTTCACATGTGGAGTTCTTAAAGAAACACGTCATTTTAAAAATGATACCTGGTATTACACAAGGCTAAAGAAAGCTTTATTTCCTAGGGCGGTTCACTTCATGGCATTGGCTGCAAAACATTTCAGCTGGTTGGTTAATAACTGGAGAAGATGATGAAGGGGTGAGGACAATTTCAAATATCCTAAAAATGTAAGGAGCCCTTATTAAAGTTTACCATGGGGTTTTTCCTTGGTAATTTTGCAGTTTTCCCTTGTTTTGCCATGGTTACACTATGCATTTACCATAGTCTACCATGGTTAATATGCTTTACCACACCTCTTTGTGCTTTACATTGCTTCTCTAAGCATTATCATACCTCTCTGTGCTTAACAATGCTTTCCTATGCTTTACCATACCTCTCTGTGCTTTACAATGCTTCCCTATGCTTTACCACACCTCTCTGTGCTTTACAATGCTTCCCTATGCTTTACCACACCTCTCTGTGCTTTACAATGCTTCCCTATGCTTTGCCAGACCTCGCTGTGCTTTACAATGCTTCCCTATGCGTTACCATGGTTTTACTGTGTATTATTCCACTTTGCTGGGCTTTTACTATGGGAAACATTTATAAGGGAGCAGGAACAAAAAACTAAGTTCAATCTGATGCTCTGTAGTATTTCAAGTTTAATCCTAGGATTGGAGTTAACAATCATAAAGGAAAAGGTGAAATGAATCAGAGAAGTTGCCACGGCGATGCTTTAAGGCATTGCTGTGGTAACACTCTGCTCGCAAGCTACCTCAGAGCGGTGTGTGCTGTCTGGACGCTGCGTGACGCAATGCACAGGTAAGACTCACCCTCGCAGACACAAACACTTTCTCACTGAGGTCTGAATCGCACTGAGTGAGACAGACCTGCATGCCAGTCCTGAAGCTGAGGTGAGAGACGTCTCAAGAGCTTCCTCCAGCACACTGCTTTCACACACAGCGTGGGGGAGTGCTGTTCATTCACAGTTAATATGAGCTCAGTGCGTGGGAGTGTTGTGCTGTTCATTCACAGTTAATATTTAACAGGGAAAACCATGCATCCTTGTAAGATTGTAAGAGAACACTGAGTCATAGTGTCCAATTAAAAATAACAATAATAATATAAATCATAATGATACTACTACTACTTCTGCTACTAGGCTTGGTGGTCCAGTGGTTAAAGAAAGGGGCTTGTTACCAGGAGGTTCAAATCCCAGCTCAGCCACTGACTCACTGTGTGTGACCCTGAACAAGTCACTTAGCCTCCTAGTGCTCTGTACTTTGGATGAGACGTAAAACAAACAAGGTGCTATTGTATGCGACTCTGCAGCAGCAGTTGTGATGCATAGTTACCCCCTAGTCTTTATCCAAGGTGACTTACAGGTGTTACAGAGGAGTCCAAGATTACAATGCAAGATTAATATTTAAAAACATTGTAGTTTACAGTAAGTGCAAATAATACTACTAACATGAAATATGAACTAGGATGCAGCAAGTAAGGATTACAACAAGTTATATCTACAATGACATATTAGTAGTGCAAGGACAGTGCATTAGCTGAGGATCCAGTAACGTGGTGCTGAGGTCAGGCAAATTCAGTGCAGAGTAGGAGGAGTAGATCAAGAGATCAAGTGCAGTCTAAACAGGTGGGTCTTGAGGAGGCGGTGGGAGGCAGTCCTGAAGTTCTCCGGTAGCTGGTTCCACCACAGAGGGGTGAGGGAAGAGAAGGAGTGGGCATTATTAATAATAACGCTATTGATAAAGTATTTATTATCATAAATGATAATCATAACAATAACAATGATAATCATAGTCATAATAACAAGTATGTCATTAACATCCATCCCCCACCAAGGCTATATATACAGAATAAGAGATATCAGTATGATGATGAAGCTGGTGCCCATGACATATAGCAACAGTATGTATTGAAAAGTTGTAATGAAATCACCATTGTATAAGCGGCTCTCCAGATAGATGCAAAAATGTAAGTAGCCATATCCATTTTATACACTACAAAGGGCATATTTTCAAAAGTCCAGTCTTTTATTAACTCCTAATTTTGGAAAGATAAAAACACCTATTGATTATACAAAACTAGTATCAAAGATGTTTTTTGTTTCTTGAGAAAACGTTGCTAATAACAAAAGCTTTGTTAATCCAGCTGTTAAAAAAACCCCTCCCTTTCAATTCCAACTGACCCTCCATCTCCTCTTCTTTCAATCGCTCAGTCGATAGCATACCCTTGTCTAGGATTTCCGAATTCCTCCCCGATTCACTGCAACAATGGCCGTCTGCAACCCCCTGCAGCCTGTTGGTTTCCAGAGTGGGGCGCTATTATTCCCAATAGAACTCAGTGAATCATCCTCAGTCATTCTCAGCCCTCCGCATACACACCCCCACACTCATTCTCAGACACAGCACACTGGACAATAGCATATCTCTGGGATGCAGGCATGTTGCTTGGTGACAAAGCTGTGTTGATGATAAATAAGCACTGACCCTAAAAGACTTGTGTTTCTAATAAATCGCCGTTGACTGCTGGTGAACTAAGCAGGCTTGACACCCCCATCCCCCGATCCTACTTGAAATAAGATGCAACAATCCACAGTGAAGTCAATTACAGATCCATACCACCTTGCTCAGTACTTCTTCTTCTAGGACTGTGATCTGCTCAGATCTCAGAAAAACAAACTAAGCTGCAGCCGCAGCAACGGAGTCAGGCCTTCTTCTTCTTCTTCTTCTTCTTCTTCTTCTTCTTCTTCTTCTTCTTCTTCTTCTAGGATTGTGATCTGCTCAGATAGATCAAGCAGCTACAAGTCAAAACAGACCCATGTCACACATACAAAGACAACACAACCTAGTTTCTTTAGCATCTGTATGTGTGATCGTGGGGCCCAATCCTATTTAGCCTATGAATCAGGACAAGCAAAACAGACATGTTTCTTGTTTGTTTGTCCACTTTAAAACTGGATCAGTGGCAAAAGATGTTTAGGGAAAGTTCCCCTCTCTCTCCCTCACCTCTTTCCTTCTCCCACCCCTCTCTCGCTCTCTCTGTCTCCTTCAGAGGATGATGTCACTTCCATGTACCCACACGGTCTGATCTTGCACAGCCTTGCTAAATTTCAGGTGTGTTGCCTCAGGGAAGATTTCGAAAAACTGCTGGGCCACATTTTAACCACTGCATAGTGTGAGGGAGGAAGTCAGTTCAACACAAAATATAAACTACTAGAACAAGAACTGATCGATCCCGGACTGGGTTTATGCTACACAAGATTATAAATCCAGTTTCTTACCTCATCGTTTGGTTTGTAGCTACAGTAGTATCTTTCTGGTACTTGCTGGAATTAAATCACTTCCTGTGCTGCTGCTCAGTTTTACTCCAATGGTTAAGCCACAGCCAGGCCATGTGACCAACTGCACAGGAAGTGACAAAATTCCAGGAAGAACACTTCTTTTCAAATTAACACAATTTTTTTTTCAAATTAAAGAATAAAAAACAAGTAAAGAATTTAAAATATTCCACACAATAAGGGCACCAGTGATAATGCTGCTGATTCTAATAATAAATTAGGTTAAAACGTTGCTTCAAACTGCCCCCTACAGGTGAGACTGTGCCTCTACATGCAGGAAGAGAATTAGTGTCTAGTTAGGCAATAGCTGTGAACAGGGCAGGGTTTAGACTGCAGACTGTACTTTGAGTTTATTGGTCTAAAACATTTAAGTACAGACCACACACTTTTGTCAACGAGTTTTAATTGCTAATAAATCATGAAATCGTTATCTAACTAAAAGTGAACTCTGTTTGACTTTGACTGCAGATGACTGGGTGTCTGAAAATGCCTGTCGTATTACAAAACATGTAGCTATTAAACAATGCAGCACCTGTGACTTCACTAAACATCCTACAACAATAAGGGTATTGGAGAATGTGCATACTGGTAGTAAATTAAGATGTGCCTGTCTATCTGTCTGTATACCACACTTGAATTCTTTCCATTTACAATGGTTTTGACTAGAAGCCTTTCTCAGTGAAGGCATTTAAATTTGTTGAAATGTTTTTGTAACTGAGCGGAGGCAGGGTGTGAACCAGTGACCTGCACACAAGTGAGCATCCTTACCGCTATGCAAAAGAGCTGGGGGCTTGCCTGCTTTCACGGTTATAGAGCTTTTAACCTCCTCTCATCTCACTGACAGGGGACAGAATCTGCAACAGGCAGAGCATCACGCAGCACTGCCAATTTGTTATTGGCTTTTATATGTTTATCTTTGTATTACCACCTATCTGGAGAACTGCTTGTCCAACTGCAATGAAACATGCTGTGGACATTCTTCAGCACAGAGTATATCATAATCTGTATGCCGATCCTCAATTCTGGGCTCAAACAAGTAGACAAGCTATTAGCCAGTGTCTTTATCAGTGTACTGACTGTCAGTGAATAAGACACTAGCTGAACCTTTGTCCACTTGTCTTACTTTCTTAGTTTTACCATGTATGTTTTTGAAGTTATGGATGGACTTCACTTTTTACATGTACATACAGTGAATGAAACGCTAAATGTCTTTTTCATGATCCTCATCCTCCTAGCGGCTGATGAGTTATAAATCAGCATAAGACCCGTACTCGGCTCTCCACTGCAGAGCCTGCTCTTCAGTATGGATGCTAAGGCGTTTATCATTGGAATGTATGGTTTGCGGATCGAGCCCAGCCCTCCCATTCAGTTCAATGGGCTGCCAACTCATTGCATTCGGATAGCTCTGATTCTGTTAGTGGCAGGCGTGTTGTTGTTGGAAAGGGGAGCATTGCTTTTCACCTTGATTAGAAAAGCAGATGGGGGCTGCAGGAACGACACACTGACTCACCGTCCCGGGACAGGATAGGGCTGTTTGTTTACCGATGTGAGTCAGGAATTCCTTCAGGAGAGCGACACCTGCAAGCACAAACAAGCCCTGTCCACTGGACCCTGCTGCAGCTGGGACTGCTTTCAGCACCATGTCACAGGGTAGACTTTGGAATGGGGTAACAGCTGTGCAGAGGGAGAAACACAATCACAATTTAAAAGTTAAACATCGGGGTATTTATTGCAGATCAGAACCATGCATTGTTTTCTTTCTGTTGTCGTCTGACCAAAACGTGTTAAATGTACAAAATGAAAAATTAGATCAGCTGTGGTCATTTAAACATGTGATATATTTATTATATAAATGTCCTAATTAAGACACAATAGGGACTAACTTAAAAGACTAACTTGACTTGTGGCACCAAGATTAAAAACATGTAAATTGGGGGCTCCCGAGTGGCGCATCCAGCAAAGGCGTTCTGCTTGGGGTTTGAGTCCAGGCTATTCCACTGGCGACCATGGATGAGAGCTCCCAAGGGACAGCACACAATTGGCTGCGCGTCACCCAGGTGGGGAGGGCTTAGGTCAGCCAGGGTGTCCTCAGCTAACCGTGCACCAGCGACCCTGTGGACTGGCCTGGCGCCTGCGGGCTTGCCTGTAAGCTGCCCAGAGCTGTGTTGTCCTCCGACGCTGTAGCCTTGAGGTGGCTGCATGTCGGGCCTGTGGAGTGAAAAGAAGCGGTCGGCTGACGGCACACGCTTCGGAGGACAGCGTGTGTTCGTTTTTGCCGTTCCCGAGTCAGCACAGGGGTGACAGCGGTGAGCTGAGCCTAAAAAGTAATTGGCTATTTCAAATTGGGAGAAAAAACAAGTAATTCATAAGATTATTTCTTTTATTTTTGAATGCCGCTGACACAGCTGAATAAATGACTCTGCTGTTAACTTGCTGAGAACACAACTGCAGTTTTGAACTTAAAAAAAGGAATGCAACAGCACAAGCAGGACGATTTAACAACTTAACACTTTCCATCCGTGACAAAATATTAAGGCGGAAAACTGGGACAAAACTGATAAAAGCATTAGCCAAAATTCTTGTCTATGAAATGTACAATCTAACAGTTCAACCTCAATTACAGAGGAAACACTTGCCAACTTGACTGAGATTCTTGTGATTTGATCTCAATAGCAGTGATGAAGGAATATATCCTGTCTTCTCATAGTCCCTTTAGTTTTATCTCACTGACAACACTAGTTTTTTTTTCCTTTTCATTTTACTAAGGTAAACCGACTGGTGTACTTTTACTTTTTAAAGTAATAATGTACCTACTTCTGGCACACCGATGAAATCATGAGTATAGATGTGTGCTTACTTGTTTAGAAGTTTTAGATGATTTAGTACTAGAGATTTAGTGTCAGGAGACTGTTAATTGAAATGATTAAAAACTATTATCAAATTCAAAGCCATGCAAACATCAATTAACAACATTATATGACACACAACCAGCTTCAGCAATTACAATAGCAGACGAGACTGCTGGTTTAGTCAGTGCGTCAATAGTAAACCCATTAGAAAAGCAAGAAGCTCAGAAAGCATACGGTAATGTCTCAATCAGCCCTATTAAGTGACACCTCCCCAGCTCAGGTACTCCTTATCAGTGTTTAAATGGATGATGTCAGTGGAAGCTGAGCTCACACACAGATAAGGATGTGGCTTGTTTCTATAAAGCAGTCCTGGGTTAACCAATTAGATGCATCTCTTGTCAGACATTCCACTACACTACACAATAGGCTGGATGTGTGCTGCTCATAGTGTCGAAAAGGGTTAGTTAGCATACTGTACAATGTCACTATACGTTTCACTATAAGTTCTATGTATTAGAGGTTACATTTTATGAAAAAAAAATTCTCAGTAAAGCTAAGCATTGCACCTACATTTACTTCCTGACAAAACATATAAAATTGAAATTTAACTAGCAAATATTTTAACTGAAAATGATTCTGATTGCTTAAATGGCATATCTTGTTAAATGACCCTTTCATTGTGCTGATTAAACTAATTAGTGTCAATTGAATAATCTGTAAACCTAAAACAAACAGCTGGGTGTGTTCGTAGTGGCCAATTAAAAATAAAAAAGAGATCTGTGGATATCACAATCCATGAACACAAGCACAACAAGGAATGAGCAAAACTTCCCTCTTAACAAGCTAAGGAAGGTAGGAGATGAACTGCAATACACATTTGTAATGGGTGCTTGACACACAGAGACATACACACTGAGACAGAGGGAGTCTAAGTGCAGCTATAAGGCTGGAGGCTATGGTTTTTCAATTGCAGTCTTCCTCCTGTTAAGACTTCCCCTTTAATTGAAGCTTAGGTGGGGCTGTGCCTTTCACCTGTCTGGTCCTGCCTTGTGGACTGTGGTAATTGAGGGGTTGCAACATATACTTTCCAGCAGTGCAGAGTGATCAAAAGCATTGTACAAAGCGCTCACTGTTTCTGTAGTGTGTGTGTGTGTGTGTGTGTATGTATGGGGTGTTAGAGGACCTCCTCTTTCTACTCAAGCGTGGACCTGCTACATCTACCCAAGCATGGACCTGCTCCATCTACCCAAGCATGGACCTTCTCCATTTAACCAAGCATGGACCTGCTCTATCTACTCAAGCATGGACCTGCACTACCTACCCAAGCATGGACCTGCTACATCTACCCAAGCATGGACCTGCTCCATCTACCCAAGCATGGACCTGCACTATTTACCGAAGCATGGACCTGCTACATCTACCCAAGCATGGACCTGCACTATCTACCCAAGCATAGACCTGCACTATCTACCCAAGCATGGACCTGCACTATCTACCCAAGCATGGACCTGCACTATCTACCTGGTTTGTTTTCTCCCTCTTCCCACATGAAACTGCTGAGATGGTTGTTCAAGCAGCTAACAAACTCTAGAAAGGTTTCCTTAGTATCAAACTTTAGCTGTAAGATCCTTGAAGTGGTGGGGGGAATATTTCAGACCGTAAAGACTTTGAAAGAGCATTAAATAACAAGGTGCAGAAATGCACAGTTAAATGTATATGTTTTTAATTCCTCTGAAAATAATAATTATAATAATTGACCCCTATCCTGTTTAAAGTGCAGTACATACCGTACATAAGTAAATGCTGTTTAAAATGTGTAGTTACTGTATTAGACACGTGTATATGTCATTATACTCTCCGCAACACACCACACAAGGAAAAACAAAACTAATAAAGATCATTTTAAAAATCTCCAGTTCAGTCTGCAAATTACAAGTATTCGTTCTGCGTTATTAAACACTAACAAGATGTAATTATCAAAATTACTGTTGGTAAAAACTCAAAGTAATAAGCAGCCATAAAAAACACATCAAAGGGGAACTGTACAGCTGGTCATAAAAGAGACTACACACCTTTAACTGGCTTCCATTATTTATTTCTGCCCAGGTCCTGTAAAGGAAGCACATAATTTGAGACTCAGCAGGGCACCTTCAGTTGTAATGAATTGGCATCTCTGCCCATTGAGTTGAATGGAAAGGCAGGAGTGGGACGCAAGCTGCAATCCATACTGTTCAAAGATGAACGTCTTACCATTCAACTAAACAGCGAGCTCTGTAGTGGAGAGGTGAGTATGGGTCTGTGGCAGTCTGGCTGGCAGTGGTGAGTGTGATGACGTCACGGACCAGGAAGTTACTGACACAAAAACAGTGGATGGGCGGGTGAAGCTGAATGCTCGTGCACTCAGCGTATTTAATAAACAAAACAAAAACAAGATTTAAACAAAACAACAAAACAAAAGGGCACGAGGGCCAAACGAATGAACAAACAAACAAGTAAGTGATGTGCTGGGTAATCCAGCACGTTTTAGCAATTGTTTTTTTAAAATGTTACTCGCTCTCTCCGCTCCCCGTACTCTCCTCTGTACACCCAACAACAAGTGCAGAGAGCTGCAGGTTTATATACTCTGGCCGAGGGATTAACTAGTTGTTAATTATCTTATTATCCCTCGGCCAGAGTCTGCATGCGTTTGGTAAGGATGCATGACTGTCAGCTAGTTAAATAATCAGTAGCTGATCAGCCATGCATCCTCACGGGGTTTTTAAATATAATAATAAAAGACGCGGCGCTTTTACCCGCGCCGCAAACAAAAATACAAATAATAATACAGAGGGGCGGGACACTCCGCCACAGGGTCTTATGTCAGAATTATTAACTCATCAGCCGCTAGGTGGAGAATCACCACTGTACAGGAAGTGAATAAGAACAAAACAAGTATGTTAGTTAAGTGACTGACGGCGACTCCATGTTTACATAAGAGAACATAAGAAGAACATAAGAAAGTTTACAAACGAGAGGAGGCCATTCAGCCCATCTTGCTCGTTTGGTTGTTAGTAGCTTATTGATCCCAGAATCTCATCAAGCAGCTTCTTGAAGGATCCCAGGGTGTCAGCTTCAACAACATTATGAGTTCATGAAACAGCTGCTGCGTGCAAATCATTATTTGTCGCACTGCGGCAGCTGTTTGTTTATGAGGAAAATTGCCATGGTTTCCAGTTCTAGCAATTATTCAACATGTGTTTCTTTCAAAATTAAGGCATTGGCGTTTATCATATTACGAATGTCCAGCTGGGGGCACAGAATGGATAAGGAAGAGAAGAAAGAAGGAAAACAAGCAGTTTCTTTTTCAGTTTTCTTTCAGTTTTCACTGCGATTTATAATTTTGATGCAATGATTTCAATCCATCCTTTCAACGTTCGGCAGCTAACAAACTTATTAAGTTTGAGATCATTATCACAGAGGGAAAGGAATTGATATATAAAGAATAATTGAAACATTTAGGCCTTGGACCTCCAGGTAAGGCAACCCCAGGGCCTTCTCAAAGGACCACAGATAACATTTTCACCTGGCTGGTTCATTCTTCAGTTTTGCAAATGCTGGGAGAGTTGTGATGCAACAAGTTGTTCTCACTGAGGTAAAAAAAGGTTCCTGAAGCAAATCTGTGTGTAGATCATTGCAACCATAAACTTGTAAGCACACGTACAGAGGGTCCTCAATATTGCATTCAAAACATTTTTCCAGAATTCAGAGTTTATCGGATTATCGTTGAATGCAATCAGAGGCAGGTACGTTTGATTAAGATTAGTACAAAATAAAGGCTGTTATCTCGTTTATCATACAGGGACCATAGAAATAAGCCCTCAAAGTACAGGAATAACCCATGATCCTACTTGAATACTATCAGTACAATTACACAGTGAAATATAATATTGGCACCCATTAATTTTCTAGGAGATCCATTAAACAGAAGAACAGCTATGGCCAAATGAACTAATTTTGCTTCATAAAGTCAAATTAAACTTGTTCAATAACATTACATTAGCATATTGAATTACATACCGCTTTGTAGTTTTCCATATACTCAACAAAAAACTGACAGGAATACTGTCCTACTATTATGACTTCCAATAGACTTTTGCAATATAATTTTGTACTGTCTTTGCTTACATATTGTTAAATAAAAGATCAAAATGATGTTCATATATATATATACAAGACCACTGAAGTGTTGAAAACGCGCTGCTTGTTTTACGCTAAAAAACAGATGGATATACACACAGATTAATTTGAATGGGATAGTGTGTGACCCTGAGCAAGTCACTTAATCTCCTTCTGCTCTGTCCTTCGGATGAGACGTAAAACCGAGGTCCTATTGTACGTGACTCTGCAGCAGCAGTTGTTGATGCTTAGTTCACCCCCTAGTCTGTGTAAGTCGCATTGGATAAAAGTGTCTGGTAAATGACTCCTTAATAATAATATAATAATAATTGACAAATGTTTCCATCAAGACAGTCTCCCAGGAATGTTGAGGTTTGCAGAAATCCACCACCAGAAAGCAGAACTGTGGTCGCAAGTGAGAAGGTGGCAGACTGAGTCTGCAGAGGTGTGCGATATATTGAGACAAGCAGCAGACTTGTGGTAGAGTGGCCCAAATCACAGGAACCTTCAACACTGGACAACACCAATAAAGTTAAGCATTGTGATCTTCGGTAGCTGGTCACTAATCGCCAGTCACTGTGGTCTACATAAAAACATCAGACATGTCATTCCTTCTCATACAGAACAAAATAGTGTCTGTAATTGATTTGGGACTCCACAATAGCCTCCTGATGACAACACCCAGTGCAACACACACACTTGATCAAATCATGGCAGGACATTAAACACTTTGAGCAGATGAATGGCAACTCTGTGTCTAATACCAGCGATTAAACACGCACGGTCTGAAATATTCCCCCCACCACTTCAAGGATCTTACAGCTAAAGTCCTCTAATCCCCTTCCTATTCTTCGAGACTTACTTTGCTAAACTGTTCTTTTTCTCCCACTCTCTTCCCTCCTCGCTTTGTTATTCAATGCGCCTGGAATTAAGCAATAGTTCACAGCAGATAATTGCACAGAGTGACAGTTAGTTAGTGTCCCAAGCAGAGCATAAAGGTTGCTGAATGAAAGACTGAGTCAAAGCACATAAAAATACGGGAGTGCTCTACAGCAGCGGCCACAACTCTAAGGGTCCGGTTTTAAAGGCAAACATTTCAGAAAGGAGTGAAATGCTTTTTACGGTATAAAACTATAAATACAATATTGGGGGATATAGTGGAGGCAGGTATACTTCTGTCCATACATAAGTACACTTTGCATACTGGTAAATCTAGAGAAATCTTACTAAATTGTGATGAAACTTGCAAGGAACTTCTTTAGCATGAGTTATTGACCATAATCTGGAAGGTGTCTGTCCTCTCTTTAAATCTAATTTTCTTTAGCACGTTATTGAGAGAATCAGAATCAGGCTGGTGAGACTGTATTTTTTGTTAGTGCTGTTAACAAAGTTTACAGACTACTCGTAGATATCTCTCCGCATTGAACTTCCAGAGGTCACATCAATCCAGAAAGGAGACACGCCAATGGAACGAAACAAACAATTGATTGAATTGACAGATAAACATGCCCATGATTACATTGTTATTTGTGTTTGGCCCATGGCCTTGCCCATTGGAGCTCGTTAGCCGCCCTTATGCTGGCACACTATGATGAATGAAGTATATGAATTATTATTTGTTTATTTAGCAGACACCTTTATCCAAGGCGACTTACAGAGACTAGGGTGTGTGAACTATGCATCAGCTGCAGAGTCACTTACAAATACGTCTCACCCGAAAGACAGAGCACAAGGAGGTTAAGTGACTTAGGGTCACACTAATTAGATGAATGTCTAATACTAACGGGCAGGACAAGTGGCACTTCAGGGCCACCTTCCTCCTAGACACGCTGCAAGGTGAAGGCAGGGGAGGAGGGGGGCCAACCAAACGAACGAACCATAAGGTCGTAGATGAAGTTGGTATATATATGGTTTGATAATCACGTATTTGATTAAGGGATGTATACGCCTTTCAGAAAGTTTACAAGGAAAGCAGAGACTTTGAATGTGAGTTAGAAAAAACACAGCAATTGTCTGCAGTACTGAGATGGAGAGCTAAAGAGTGAGGCTTGAGGCTTGAGGAGGTTCTTGCGGGTAACCAATCATCGCTTTCCAATGACTCTTGTGTTCTCAGTGACCATGCATTCTTGTTGTGATCTCTTAAAGAATAGCACTGAGATCTCTCCAAGGAGTGATTAGTAAAATTGTTTCATTATTATTAAGTAGTCATTTAGCAGAAGCTTTCATCCAAAGCGACTTACAGAGACTAGAAGGTGAACTATGCATCACAACTGCTGCTGCAGAGTCACAATATGACCTTGTTTGATAAACGTCTCATCCAAAGGACAGAGCACAAGGAGGTGAAGTAACTTGCTCAGGGTCACACACAATGAGTCAGTGGCTGGGATTTGAACCAAGAACCTCCTGGTATCAAGCCCTTTTCTTTAACCACTGGACCACCAAGCCTTCATTAGTAGAAAATATTCCCTTAAAAAAGTCAAGCACATGTTTACCATAATGTGTGCGTCTAAAGAAAAGTGTTAGATCTGTAAAGTGACGGTGTGACAGGGTGCAAGCACTGTTACATTGCTGTTCTTCCAGTTTGGCAGGGATAGGGTTAATACTATCCCTGCCAAATACATGTGCAGACTGTGGCTGGGACTTAAGCTGATTAATTAACAATCAATTAAGCCCAGCCACAGGTGTATATAAGGAGCAGTCTCTCCACTTGTGGGAGACAAGCCCAGCCCAGCCCAGCCCAGCACAGCCCAGCCCAGCCCAGCACAGCCCAGCACAGCCTAGCCCAGCACAGCACAGCAGTACCCTTTATTTTACAAACAGTTTTGTTTATTTAGCCCTTAAGAAGCTATCCCACACTGTTGCCCTCATACAGTTGGCAACACATATTAGGTAAGATTTACTAGATTTATTTTCCTAGCTCTTTGTGCATGGAGTTACCCGTGTCTAGTACTATACAGCTGGCCACAAACCAGGGTGTTGACATTCATTTGGCTAGGTGTTAAATAGTGGTTTAGTGATTTGCAATTCATCTAAATGGGGACTTCCAACTTTCTAAAATAAGAACCTGCTCTGACGTGTTTGAACTGGCCTCTGTGTTACTCAGGAAAAGCATTACCTCACTTCATCCCAAATACTGGAGCAGGAAACCTTGAGGAGATTGAAGTCTCTTATTAGAGGATATCCCCACGCGCCACGATAATGAAACAGAGCAGCAGCTAAAACTGTGCAAACAAACAAGGCGGACAGCACCGGAACACATCTGTCAAACATCTGGATAAAACATTTTCTAATGAAAGGTGACTTAAAAAAAGAAATAGAAAAAGGAGGGAGGGTGCAGTTCAGTCTCCATGTCTCAAGTCTGCCCTGGACTGGAGGGAGCACCTTTTATTTTCTCATAGAGGTTGAGGGAGCAATTCTGAATCTGTGAATTTTAGTTAAAATCCTACTAGCATCTATGATAACCTCTAATGCCAGTTACTCTGCCAAGTGATAGCAGTAACACACACACACACACACACACACACACACACACACACACACACACACACACACACACAGACTCAGCCTCTGCAATGCAATTTCATTATAAAAGTGAATACCGGAGTGGATCAGGGAGAGATATGGAAATTACAGCTCAAGAAATTATTACTGTAAAAGAGGCAGCTTAAAAAAAATGTACTGCTTGTCTGAACAGATATTAGCATTGATAGGCCAAAGGAGGCATTATAGCTGTAAGGACAGGAAAATAAATACGTACTATAGTAGTTTTTCTAGTAATAGTAAAATGAAAATTCTTTGACAAACTTTTGTTCTCAGTGTCTCTGAATCTGTGAAAGGAATCTCTTTGCCTTTAATTTCCACGTCTCACCTAAAGAAGAGAATGCTGCTGGTCTTGTTAATGCTGCTAATCCTATTAACAAGTTATCAGTGTGTGTGTGTGTGTGGGGGGGGGGGGGGTGATGTGATCATGTTTCTTACATCTGGTAAGGATCCTGGCAGCGTCATTCTGGACTAGCTGCAGTCGGTTTATGGTGCGTGCCGGGAGACCACCATATAGAGAGTTGCAGTAGTCGAGACTAGAGGAGACAAAAGCATGACAAAGTATCACCACATCTGGGAGGGAAAGGTAGGGATGGACTTTGGAGATGTTTCAAAGATGGTAGAAGGAAGATTTGACCATGGAGGAGATGTGGGCATCAAAGGAGAGGTTGCTGTCAAGAAGTACACCAAGGCTTCGTACTGTGGGGGAAGGCAGCAGCAGACAGTTTCCGAGGTTCAGGGCAGATATATTGAGATTCTTAAGTTGAGTTCAGATGTGCTAGTGTTGAGCTGAAGAAAACTGGCAGACATCCAGGCCTCGATGTCTTGAATGCAAGCTGAGAGCCGGACCATGGCAGAGGGGCTTCCAGGGTCGAGTTTTAAGTAGAGCCGGGTGTCATCAGCATAGGAGTGAAACATGAGGCTGTGTTGGCGGATGAGATGACCCAAGGGAAGCATGTAGATATTGAAAAGAAGGGGCCCAAGAACAAATCCTTAGGGGGACACCACAAGTGACCGGGTTTGCAACACCACTGCTTCCATCATAGAAAACAGACTGCATGCGTCCGGATAGGTAAGAGGACATCCAAGGGAGACAGGTTCCAGAGATCCCAGCATACTTCTGAAGGCGGTCAAGAAGAATGCCATGATCTATGGTGTCAAAAGCAGCTGTTAGGTCAAGGAGGACAAGCACAGAGGGAGCACCAGCATCAGCATTGAGCAGGAGATCATTCACAATCCAGAGCAGAGCAGTTTCAGTACTGTGATGTAGCCGGAAACCAGACTGTAGAGAGTCTGTCTGTCTGTCTGCCTGTGTTTGTGTGTGTAGGAGAGAGCGGACCAAAGACGGAAAGAAACCTAAAATAAATGGTAAACTTTGTTGCTGCTGCTGTGATGATGATGATGATCATTTTTTTTTTTTTTTGCACAAAGCACCTACATGATTTTGTATTGATCTGCTGGTAACTCTTTTAATTCTGTGCAATAAAACATTATTTTAATTTACAACAACGGTGTCCTGCTTGCTCTGTTCCCTGATTTGCCTTCCAAAAAAAGAACTTAAATTCTGAGGGTGTAGTCAGGGCTACTTTCCAGGTGTTACACCTACATTCCCTTTTAATTTTAGACATGTTGCATTTTTCTACTCTGATGCATTATGAGCATCAACAATTCACTCAAAGCCTCCACTAGTGTTTTCTACTATTATAACAACCATGACTTGCATAAAGAAGGAAAAACATTGAGATGAAATAGCTCTCATCACTTGATTTTCAAGGTGTGGTATCCGAAGTATCATCAACAAGTACAGAGAAACATCATCTGTAATTAACAAACCCAGGACTGTTAGACCCAAAAGGCTGTCTAACAAGGATGGGCAATACTTGAAGATAATATCCTTAAGGAATAGAAAGAAGACAAGAATTGAATTGACAACAGAACTGGCAGAAGGCACAGGTGTAGTTGCCCATCTTTTTTATAGCACAATGTACCTTAAAGATATCCTATAGGAAGTTAGCAAACCTACCCTGCAGATTTCCGAGCAGGGTAGAATATGTTAATCGACCAACCCCTATAGGATCCTATGAGACACAATTGAAATCCTATAAGGTGTTTCAAATTCCCCCCTGACAGACCCTCTCTCTCACAGCTGTCCCT
Source organism: Acipenser ruthenus (assembly GCF_902713425.1). Lineage (NCBI taxonomy): Eukaryota > Metazoa > Chordata > Actinopteri > Acipenseriformes > Acipenseridae > Acipenser > Acipenser ruthenus. Next base: position 2,711,349 of record NC_081240.1, on the reverse strand, counting down.
GGTTCCTTCCATCCCGGCTGCATTGCTGGCATTCCTGTCCCCTCAGTCATCACCCGCCCCCCCCACCCCCTTCGCTCTCTCCCTGCTGTCAATAATTTACAGTCGGCTTTTGCCTGCAGATTTCAAGCAATAGAATTGAGTCAGCTTGCCTGCCTGCCTGCTTGCCTGTATACTGTATGTGTCTACAGGGGTGGTTCAGACATTGAGGTTGTATCAGTAACACTACCTGGTTGAAGACACTGAACATGTTATGTAAGGATTAAGCTACTTCTTCAATACTGGAGTTACTGTGTCTTTAATCCCCAGTAAACTGTAGTCATTTCAGCTCATGGGTCAAACTTAAGTTATTCGTGTAGAAATCACAAATTCTGACTTGATACCATTTTTAGTGCTGTTAACTGTCTGGTACACATAGGATTATTTTAGGTTAACCATGTAACTAAACTCAAAAAGCAAGAGCTATGCAAGGATGATATAAGAACAAGGTGTCTGTGCATGTCGAGCCCAGAACTGGCATATTCCTTGCGTGACCCCTGCACCCTTTGCTTCATCATAACGCTGGCATTTATTGTGCCCTTCCTTATGCTGGTGTCATCCCTGCACTACGGGAAGCTTGAATAGGTACACCTGTTGCCACTTAAAAAAAAAAAAAAAAAACACACATGAATTAATCGTGTGTCGGTGCTCTGTTTGTGAACGTACTGTGTTATACTACTATGCCATGTGTGCACTCTGTTTAAAAACTGCTTGGGATTTTATTAATATTCATTTATATTGCATGTTTAATGACTGCATCCGCAACTGCACCTGGGTCCTACTTTCTGTTTCAATTCAAACAGCTGAATGCAATTCAAATACTGATGCTGACAGTTCACTATCAGTATAAACTTTAAACAACGAAATTGAAGCATTGCTGCTGCCGACTTCTGGTATCAAGTTTGCTTAGCTTTGTTTTTCTTTGATAAAAGTCACATGACAACAGTGGTGACATCACGTGACGACGCTGATGACATCACGTGACGATTCTGATGATGTCATGTGATTCATGACATGCGGTTGGTTGAGTTCCAGTTTCTGAGTTCAGCTGTGGCTTTTCTATTCGACTAGTCGACCAGTTGTCTGTTCAGTGCTACCCTGGCATCGCTCTTTCTTTAAATTTGCATGTCTGGTCTTGCATGTCTTGTTTGATACCATAGAGATGAGAGTTCTACCACACACTATTCGCTGAAAAAAAAAGTGCTTGGTTCCACAAAGAAAAATACAAGTAAATATTGCAATAAAGCATAGTTTGACCACTGTGGGTATCCATAGATTTTATACATGTGATGTCTGTTTGCCATAAAAAAGGTCCATGCTTTCCAATGTCAGCTTGTTTCCGGAGTTCATACGGAATACATTTGTATGGAGATTTCTGATTCATTCAGGTTGTGGTGGTTTTCCTAAAATAAAGAATGAAACTTCAAATTAAAAAAAATGCCTGGAGTGTCAATGGTACTTCATCTGAATGCTTCAATGCTCTTGATTAAAACCTCTATATTTCCACAACTCCCTTTCCCTCCCTAAAGTGAAGGTGTAAATTGAGCTTTCGAATGGATGCATGGCAGGATGTTTTAAAATAAACCACTGTCCTTTAAGCTCCTGTAATTAACCTAACAAGCCTTAGCCACATCTCATTTAGGGAGGTAGTGTTTTATAGAGCAAAATGTTAATTAAAACGGAATGCTTGGCTTCCTCCAAATGAAATAAGAATGAGCGAGAGGGATGGGTAAAGGGAGAGAGAAAGGAAGGGAGGGATAGAGAGGTAGCAAGGGAAAGAATTTTGCCGACTCTCTCGTAAGCACTGAAGCAAGTTCCTTTCAATAATCAGAACTTCTATTGAAAGATTAAGCACAGTAGTTTAAAGTTAATTCTTCTATTATATAGAAGCTGTCAGGCACGGTAGAAACTAATGATTTTATAATCTATGCTGAATAACAGAGTTGTGTTGCTGATAAAACATGGTTAACAAGTTTTGCTGAGCTGACAACAGTTTGTAGATGATTTAAAAAGCCAGCTTCTTATCTGTATTGCAAACTGACAGAACACGAAAGAGTGAGCCGTGGCCTCAATAGTGGTTATGCAGTCACTTCCTATGGGGGCTTCTATATCATCTAATCTGCACCATCCAGCTCAGAATATTACCCACGCTTTCCAACGCATTTCTCAGAATCCAGATGACAGACATGCCTTTAAATATTCTAAAACATTCTTTAGAAATATAAAACAGCCCCTAAAAATTCCCCATTACATCAATAGTTTTTTTGATAAAGTATCTTGGGTAAGCAATAGATATAAAAATAGCTGGAAATATTCTGTAAAGGCAGACAGACAGGCATGAATTTATGTTAACATGTCATTTCAATAATTGATCTGTGAACGTTTCATCATAGTTGGTAAATGGTTCTTTAAATAAATGTAAAGGTGTAAGTATGTCATACACTGCTTTATTAGGACCAGTCTACACGATTGGATTTGGCAGGTGTGACTCATGTTCTCTTTGGTTACTCTGAAAGGCCGAACAGCTGCTTTAATTTACTTAAGCATTGTTGCGAGTCAAGTCCAGCAAATAGCACTGCACTGATGGCGGTGGCTCCTGTCATGATCATTCAATATGATAAAGCACTTGTCAGAATTGTGAGAGACTCTGCAGGCAACTTCTATGACCACCACCATAAGAACATAAGAAAGAACAAAAGAAAGTTTACAAACGAGAGGAGGCCATTCGGCCCATCTTGCTTGTTTGGTTGTTAGTAGCTTATTGATCCCAGAATCTCATCAAGCAGCTTCTTGAAGGATCCCAGGGTGTCAGCTTCAACAACATTACTGGGGAGTTGGTTCCAGACCCTCACAATTCTCTGTGTAAAAAAGGCCTCCTATTTTCTGTTCTGAATGCCCCTTTATCTAATCTCCATTTGTGACCCCTGGTCCTTGTTTCTTTTTTCAAGTCGAAAAAGTCCCCTGGGTTGACAAAAAGTCCCCTGGGTCGCCATTGTCAATACCTTTTAGAATACCATCCCAGGTTCTCAATCCAATCCAATGCATTCATCTTCACGATTCTCTGCCTTCCTCTCTGCACCAGCTGCATGAGATATCAATGACTGAATGGATTATCATCCCTAGAAACACCTTCCAGCACCTTGTGCAGTCTGGGCCATGTAAAGACTGGGATTAGGGTAAACGGTGACCCAACTTGATATTAGGTACAGGTCTTAATAAAGTGGACAAGCAGATATGTACATCAAGACTGATAGATACTGATCTCCTTATACCCAGATTCTTATCATTTGTGCTGCAGAATGTCATGACAGATGTCTGTCAACTCTAAATTTATACAAAGACTATTGAAGGATAACTAATAAAACAGTGTGATTGACATACACTGAAAAAGTATTAAAACATGGGTGTATATATATATATGGGTAGACACAAGATAACGGTAAATGTACTGAAAATAAAAATCTCTCTAAATTGTAAGCTGTGCCTGTGAAGTAATTATGTATAACTGTAACTGTAACTAGTTACAATGTTGTAACTGTAATGGATTACTTTTTAATAACTTTCCCAACACTGCTGGCTTTGAATTTGCTTATCTGGTCTGCAGTGCTGAATGGGTTAATAAAGGATGAGGTCACTATTCTGTGGTTTATTCTTAACAAGCCTTGAAGTGATAAGAGGAAAAAACAAACTGTGTACAGCATGCAGTCAGGGCTGCAACGTTCAGCCTCACTCATATCTGAAGCACCTGCATTCAGCCCACTCACTTGCACTGAAATAGCTGTGATGTCACTCTGCTGAGTTTTCCATCTGCCAAAACTCTTAAAGGGAATATCTGAACTGACCGCTACACTGTTTAAGAAAAGTTAAGAAAATTAATCTTATTGGAGAGATCCACATTTTTTCCTTACAAATATCAAAGAGACATAACATTTACAGTGTATGAGTATTTCTACTTATTTAATATCCTTCTGCATGTTTTTATTTCTGCATGTATAAAATTCTCTAATGCTGTTTGTGACAGGGTAGCGTCACTACATAGTTCTCAAACACTCACCTAAACTCCCTTCCCCAAGGAAACGCTTGTGCTTCCCTTATATACATGTGGCCACTCCCCAATTAGCACTCAATTACCTAATTGGGGAATGGCCACATTCTGCACATGATTGTTGGCAGAGATGGAATTAACCCCATCCCTGCCAAACGTACAGAAAACAAACAAAAGCACACTATTTACAGTACATGAGCAGGGTTTCCACCCTGCCACCCTCTCTGTTAATTCACTTGGACGGTCCCATCTGACTCCCTGCAGTTCCACTGGCCCCCCCCAGAGCTTGACCCTGGTTACACATTGATCAGAGGACTGCGTTCCTAAACACACACCAGCCCTCTTCTCTCTCCTGCTCACTCACACTCATAATCCTTTCTCTTGTGTTTGCTCTTTAAAAAGAATATACAGCTATGGTCAAAAGTTTTGCATCACCTAGTATTTTAGGATTGAGACATCATTAAAATAATAATAATAATAATAATAATAATAATAATAATAATAATAATAATAATAATAATAATAATTTAGCTCTTCTATTTAACATCATGTAATCCAAAAATCTACAAAATAATATCACACAAAAGTCTACCGGGCAGCAGTGTAGAGTAGTGGTTAGGGTTCTGGACTCTTGACCGGAGGGTCGTGGGTTCAATCCCAGGTGGGGCACACTGCTGCTGTACCCTTGAGCAAGGTACTTTACCTAGATTGCTCCAGTAAAAACCCAACTGTATAAATGGGTAATTGTATGTAAAAATAATGTGTAAAAAAATAATGTAATTGTATGTAAAAATAATATGATATCTTGTAACAATTGTAAGTCGCCCTGGATAAGGGTGTCTGCTAAGAAATAAATAATAATAATAATAATAATAATAGTACAGTAGTATTTCATGTTAGATTTCAAAATGTCACGTGTCAGATTGTTGTTAAGTATGTGGAAAAATACAAAGCAGTATGTAATTCAGTATGTTAACGTAACATTATTTCGCAGGTTTAATTTGAATTTATGAAGCAAAATGAGTTAATTCTATAGGGTGATGCAAAACCATTGGCCATAGCTGTAGATGCAGTAGGGGCCCAGTCAGTGCTTCTTCTTCTTAGATTGTGATCAGATCTCAGAAAGATAAACTCGGCAGCAACAGATTGTGATTTGCTCAGAATCAGAATCAACAGACTTTGCAGTACCTGCAGTGGCAACTTCACAATGCATCTGGAAGAAATATTGCTTAGCACAGGCATGTACATTATAATGGTTATAATACAGCAGCAGTGACTGTCTGTCTGGTACTGACAGGGTACTACACTGTACTGTATTGGATTACCAGCAGTGTGTAGATCCCATTAGTCTGTCAAAATATGATCCTATCACCGTGGTACGATAATAACCTAATCTCCTTGTAGCTGTCCTATACTTGTGCAACCACTGCCTCTTAGTATAATGCAAACCAGTGCATTGCCATTGTAGTGCCACTGTCTGTGTGTTCAGCCACTCCAGATCATTTTGGAGGGTATATTTCTGTAGCTTATAGTGGTGTCATTCTACCAATAGCAGTATCATCCCATTATAGCTGCCCTATACTTGTGCTACCATTGCCCCTTCGTGTAATATATTATATTATTAATTTCTTAGCAGACACCCTTATCCAGGGCAATTGATACAAGATATCACATTATTTTTACATACAATTACATTATTTTTTTTTACATACAATTACCTATTTATATAGTGGGGTTTTTACTGGAGCAATCAAGGTAAAGTACCTTGCTCAAGGGTACAGCAGCAGTGTCCCCCACCTGGGATTGAACCCACGACCCTCTGGTCAAGAGTCCAGAGCCCCAACCACTACTCCACACTGCTCCACACATACAGAACCATTGTAGTGCCACTGTCTGTCTGCCATTGAAGATCATTTAGGGTATAGTTAGCACACTATGGTCCCATTCTACCAGCCTCACCCAATTGTAGCTGCTCTATACTTGTGCTACCATTTCCCCTTTAGACAGTACAGAACCATTGCTAATGTAGTGCCACTGTCTCTCTGCCTGCGATTGCAGATCATTTTGGAAAGGCAATATACAGAAAGATTTTTTTTTTTAATCCTTTTATAACAAAATGAGATCTTTGAGTATCTCGACAAGAATTTCCACACGCAGGCAGGCAGACACACAGTGTCTCTTTCTTCCACACAAGCCCATGCTATGCTATGAAAAATGGATTGTCCTCAACAGTGGCTGCTTTTCATGCTGGAGGGCTGCGTCATGGCCGAGGCTGGCTGGGTTTCCTCCGTTTCAGCAGATTGTAAAGGTCTCGGGGAGCCTGGCTCGTGAATCTGCTCTGTTAGCGGTTTGTGCACAATAAAATGTTAATTAAGTTGTGCACCCCCGCACAAACTCACCCTCACCACCCGAAAGCACTTGGTTTGGCCATCGTTGAATTGTTATGTACCCTACTTCTTTATTGAATCACCAGCAGCTGGGATATAGTGGAGGCAGTCGTACTTATGTAGGGATGTCCCACATGTACTAATCAGATCAACCCCTTAGAGTGTTAATTTAACAGCAAGGGAAACACAATGTTAGACACATACAGCAAAAACTAAAATTGTGCTGGATTATACAGTACGCTGTAAAATCTAATACTGTACCTCATAATTGACAAACGATTTGAACACTTTAAAAAACTCATACAGTAATACCCTCCAAGTATACCCTGTAATTCAAGGATTGCATTAACTTACATTTCTTTCTCCATGAAGTAAACAATGATTGTACTGTGCCGTACCCACGGGACCCGTGCATATTTACACAACAGACTTGATTATAAACTCAGAAAAGAAAAATCTCATGACTTAGTGCCGGACTGCAGTGTCACATTTCCATTGATTTTATACAGACGAGGCTTACAAATCATGCTGGATTCCAGAATAGAGAGGTTCTGGATTGTTGAGGGGATCATGCCATTCATTTCAATAGGGATTTGGTCGAGACTCCAGAATGATGCCAAATTAAAGAATGCCGGTTTGTAGAGTGGCTGGATTAGGTTTTATTGTGCATTCAAACAGAGCAAGACAGCAGTTATAAATTAGACAGGTTCATTGAGCAGATTTATAACATTCGAACACCCTGGATGGCAGCAAGGGTCATCTGCTACCAACCACGAGATGGTACAGGCAGGACAAGGTGATGACCCCTCCCATGATGCACATGACCCCGCCCCTGAGAGACAAAGCCCCGCCCTTGATGCACATGGGCCTGCCCCTGATACACAAGGCCCCGCCCCTGAAGCACATGAGGCCTGCAATCTGAATGAATTGATACAGAAGGAACAGATATGATATTAAATTATATTAGATTTGGATTTTGACACATTATAAGCAACATGACATATGAAATTATTAAGTGATTAAAATAGACTGAAACCAGCCTAATGCTGATCACGAGAGAATGGGGGCTCTTACACAGAGAGTCAATAGTGATGTGTTAGACATTTCTTGATCTACTCCTCCTGCTATGCACTGGACCTGCCTGACCTCAGCACCACGTTACTGGATCCTCAGCTAATGCACCATCCTTGCACTACTAATATGTCATTGTAGATATAGCTTGCTGTAATCCTAACTTGTTTCATCCTAGTTAATATTGTACTTTTGTGTTATTATTTGCACTTATTGTAAACTGCACTGTGTTTAAATATTATTATTATTATTATTGTTATTTGTTTATTTAGCAGATGCCTTTATCCAAGGCGACTTACAGAGACTTGGGTGTGTGAACTATGCATCAGCTGCAGAGTCACTTACAATTACGTCTCACCCCAAAGACGGAGCACAAGGAGGTTAAGTGACTTGCTTAGGGTCACACAATGAGTCAGTGGCAGGGGTGGGATTTGAACTGGGGACCTCCTGGTTACAAGCCCTTTTCTTTAAACACTGGACCACACAGCCTCACATATTAATCTCACATTGTAACCTTGTACTCCTTGGATAAAGGCGTCTGCCAAATAAATACATATTATTATTATTATTATTATTATTATTATTATTATTATTATTATTATTATTATTAATAAGTAAAAAATACATTCATTTTGGCCATATCCCTCACCAGAACTGTATCCAAGGGAGAAAAGTGAGGGAAGAAAAGCCTCCCTTCCCACACATACACACGCACACGCACACACACACACGCACACGCACACGCGCACACGCACACGCACGCACACACATTTTTTAAAGGGTTACCTCAGTCCTGCTACACGCACTTCTTTCACAGCTGGTGGCAGAACTCACCATCACAGAAACATCTCTCAACACGAGCCTAATTGATCATGGAGAACCCAGTTAGAAATCAAAGGAAACTAGAAATGTTGCTTTTTTGCTGAACAAAAACATAGCATCTCCTGGGACATAATGCAAGAGGATTGGCATCTCTGAAGTGGACAAGTGAACAGGATCTGTAGCATTGATATCACCGCCGGAAATTTGACTGAAAAGAATGATATAAAACAGCTGTGTACCAACTGAAGACAGTGGCCTATGTTTTCCTCTACAGGCAAATTACTCACACTATATTAAAGTTAGGACAATTGCATTGCCCACAATGGAAATCCAGGTGTGATATCCCATACTGCATGGTCTGTATTATTATGAGCTGTAACAATGTGCCAGTGAAACAGTGCACTGGTAATAGAACATCATTGAGAAAATCATAGATTACAGATGTGTACCAAAAGATAAATGGCCCTATTCACAATGTTCTGATGTTTTTATAAAGTGAAGGGAGCAGCCAGATTTTTTCTCATATCATATTTCATGATGTTGCCATTTCTAATTCTTTTAATCAGATTTCCCACATTAAAAAACACCATATTAACCATTGATTAAGACAATATTATCATTACGTACCACAAAATGAAAAAATGCATGCTGTTCTGTCTAATGCCTTCTACAGTAAAAGCACAACAAAGTGCAATAAAGCACAGTGAAAGCATAGCAAAGCATAGGTAACCACTGTAAATAATAAAATGGTATGGTAAAGAATATTGGTATAGTAAAGAATATTAAACAACTAACACAAATGGAGATTAGATAAAGGGGCATTTAGAACACAAAATAGGAGGCACCAACTCCCCAGTAATGTTGTTGAAGCTGACACCCTGGGATCCTTCAAGAAGCTGCTTGATGAGATTCTGGGATCAATAAGCTACTAACAACCAAACAAGCAAGATGGGCTGAATGGCCTCCTCTCGTTTGTAAACGAGAGATCTGGTAAAGCATAGGGAAGCATCGTAAAGCACAGAGAGGTCTGGTAAAGCATAGGGAAGCATTGTAAAGCACAGAGAGGTCTGGTAAAGCATAGGGAAGCATTGTAAAGCACAGCGAGGTCTGGTAAAGCATAGGGAAGCATTGTAAAGCACAGAGAGGTATGGTAAAGCATAGGGAAGCATTGTAAAGCACAGAGAGGTCTGGTAAAGCATAGGGAAGCATTGTAAAGCACAGAGAGGTCTGGTAAAGCATAGGGAAGCATTGTAAATCATAGAGAAGTGTGGTAAAGCATATTAACAAAAACAATGGTAAACTAAGGTAAATGCATACTGGGAGAAAAGCATGACAACTGGAAAACTACAGTGGGGAACTTTTATAAGGGGTTCTCTGTTGTTGTTTCAACTATCCAGGTTAAAATGCTTCTGAAAAGACTCCTCCCCAAATCGGATGGATTTTCTTCCTTCTACAACATTAGAATAAAACTGCATTTTAATTTCTCCTCCAAAGAAATTAAAAATACAATACCTATGAGACCAAAATCAGGAGAAAAATGTGAAGCTCTGCTTATAGACTTTGGAGTCCGAATTACCCCTGATTAAGGGGTTATTTCTCATTTGTCTGTCCTATTCTGCGCTGGCAATGTGTCTCTCTGGGAGTCATATTGTGTTGTTTTAGTGATGAAAGGAACAGGGCTGTGGTTGTGAAATCCAGCACTTAATCCACTAATTGTTCAGTGATTCCACTGAGCACTTCAAATGAGGGCTTTATCCCAAACGGTCTAACCCTAATCCTGAGCATGTGAGAGAGAGAGAGAGAGAGAGAGAGAGAGAGAGAGAGAGAGAGAGAGAGAGAGAGAGAGAGAGAGAGAGAGAGAGAGAGAGAGAGAGGGGGGGTGGGAGGCTGGGAGGCTGGCTCCCTGTATCATATTTTTTCAGTTACTGACCAACTACTTTCCCCAGCTTTGTATTATTGCAACACTGTTTAGACAATACTCTCCAACAAGGAGGTGAACAAGTAGAGGACAGATGAATAAATGAATAGGCAATTAGTCCATTTTACCCCCCTATTAAGACACTTTGCATCCTTGCTTATTATATTGGTATTGTGATGGATCTCCTCCTAGCGGTTGAAGAGGTAACAATACTGACATCAGCATTAGACACGTACTTACCTCTCCACTACAGAGCTTGTGCCTCAGTTGAATGATAAGACGTTTGTCTTGGAAACATCTGTCATTATTTTGCACACGCTCACAGATGATTTGGGAAATTTTTGAAAACCTGAACAGTATTTATTTAAAAATGAATGTTAAAATAAAACGTGTTTCTTATCTTACTTCCTGCAGCACCGCTGTCATCGTTTAGATTGCATTGCAAGAAAAGTCCAAAAATGTTATCCTCTTTGAAGAAAGGAACAATAGAGTCTGACCTTTGCACTTTATTTTACCCCCAAAATGATGTTTCTACAACAGGAACAAAAGCCCTGTGCAGTCTTGACAGCCATCACTGCAGAAATCCCTTCTATGCACGTATGCACCCAGCTGTTCTGCACAAGTAGTTAATGTGGAACATTCGGGGGACCACTGCACTTGAGATGGATTTCTCCCTGATACAATGACAGTGGCAATGCAATGAACATAAGAAGAACATAAGAAAGTTTACAAACGAGAGGAGGCCATTCAGCCCATCTTGCCCATTTGGTTGTTAGTAGCTTATTGATCCCAGAATCTCATCAAGCAGCTTCTTGAAGGATCCCAGGGTGTCAGCTTCAACAACATTACTGGGGAGTTGGTTCCAGACCCTCACAATTCTCTGTGTAAAAAAGTGCCTCCTATTTTCTGTTCTGAATGCCCCTTTATCTAATCTCCATTTGTGACCCCTGGTCCTTGTTTCTTTTTTCAGGTCAAAAAAGTCCCCTGGGTTGACATTGTCTATACCTTTTAAGATTTTGAATGTTTGAATCAGATCGCCGCGTAGTCTTCTTTGTTCAAGACTGAATAGATTCAATTCATTTAGCCTGTCTGCATATGACATGCCTTTTAAACCTGGGATAATTCTGGTTGCTCTTCTTTGCACTCTTTCTAGAGCAGCAATATCCTTATTGTAACGAGGTGACCAGAACTGAACACAATATTCTAGGTGAGGTCTTACTAATGCATTGTAGAGTTTTAACATTACTTCCCTTGATTTAAATTCAACACTTCTCACAATATATCTGAACATCTTGTTGGCCTTTTTTATAGCTTCCCCACATTGTCTAGATCAAGACATTTCTGAGTGGATCATACTGAGGGGCAATGGTAGCTATAGTACTGTATAGGACAGCTACAATGGGGTGAGGCTGGTAGAATTGGACCACAGTGTGCTAACTATACCCTAAATGATCTTCAATAACAGGCAGACAGACAGTGGCACTAAAATGATTCTCTATTACACTGAGGGGCAATGGTCGCACAGGTATAGGCAATCTACAATGGTGTGAGGCTGGTAGTAATGGGACCACAGTGTGCTAACTATACCCTAAATGATCTTTAATGACCATGCAAGCAGTCAGAGAGTGGCACTGCAATCACAATGGTTATGTATTATACTGAGGGACAAGGGGGCGAGGCTGCCATTAGTAGATGCAGGATCATATTCTGATTAGGTGGATCACAAATCATGGGTTGAACAACCAGTACACACCTCAGGTTATCCATTGCAGTGCCATGGTACCATATCAGAACAAGGGATTTCATTACCACTGTGGTATTTTCATATTTTGGTTGGGTTTCATCAGGGCAGTACAGTTTAGTTTAGGGAGGGATCTCAATGTTTTTTTTTTTAACTTCCCGGTACAGTTCCAGACATTCAAAGTTCTGAAATAATGTTCATGTTTGATCTCGGCTGAGCCAGACAGACAGGAACTGAAAGGAGGTGGTTATTTCTGGGAGTCCTGTCGATTCGGTTCCTTCTTCCTGTCAGGTTCAAGAGAGCTTCTAGTTGCGTAGCGTCTTGGCACTCTGAGGAGCTAAGGTCAACCTCAGATTCTTTTATCTTGAGTGATCCTCCTGAGAAGAAACACACAAACACGCAAACAACAGCCAGCACACAGAAAAAGAGTTTCACCCGTTTCAACAAACTCAGAATATGGATATTCACAAAATACGATAAGAAGGCAGTAAACCTTGATCTAAATTTTGACTTAGATGAGGAGAACTTAATAGAGCAGGGGTTCCCAAACTTTCTTATCTCAAAGCCCCCACCTGAAATAACTACAAGCACCTCACAGCAGTGTTTGTGTAAATGAATTTACCCCCTGGTCTGGAGAACAAACAAACAAAAAAAACTCAGCCATTAACAAAACAATTCTAAAACAGTTTTACAAGCAGGGTCCATTGTAGAAAGAAAAAGGGATCGGTGCACAAGAAAAAGATTCAGCTAAACAAATTATTCAGCTAAATACCTTGCAATTCAATTGAGTGCAGGCTGGTGTACTATATACAGGGGTGTGACAGAGCATTGGCTCTGCTCGGGTGTGTCTGTGAGTGAGAGTTTGGTGGCTGGTGGCCATTTTGGTGAAGGGACAGTCTGTAACCAAGATGGACACCGTTTGCACAGCCACATGGCTTGATTCTCAGATAGAATGATTAACTGTTTTATTGAAAGTGAATGGAAATGTGTGGAATGTGGCCAGGTGGTGATTGGATGATTGATTGAATCAATCAAGCCCCTGGCCACATGATATAAAAGAGGTTTGTTTGAGGAGAGAGCGGAGAGCAGAGCAAAGTGAGCCCAGGGCGACTTACAACTGTTACAAGATATCACATTATTTTTACATACAATTACATAATTTTTTACATACAATTTCCCATTTATACAGTTGGGTTTTTAGTGGAGCAATCTAGGTAAAGTACCTTGCTCAAGGTTACAGCAGCAGTGTCCCCCACCTGGGATTGAACCCACAACCCTCCGGTCAAGAGTCCAGAGCCCTAACCGCTACTCCAAACTCCATTTTTTAATAAACACTTGACGCAGCCAACGATGGCACTAGCAGGGAGGGACTTTTTAGTTCGATTGGAACACTGAGACTGAATAGAGAACCCTGAGTCTCCAGCGAAAATCCGGAATTTAGGCTGGTATGGGTCAGATAATATACTTGACCTTGCAAGTGTGAGCACCCTCTCTGCCTTTATGAAAAATGCTTTCCTGTTAAAAAATGTTCTGTCGGTATGTCTTTGCACCTTAAAAACAATATGACAGTCTGCCTTAAACAATATGATAGTCTGCATTATTGTTTGTTGGTGAGCATGCTTCCTTCCTCTCTTACACCATGATGGTATAGTGTATATCTATCTATAAATATATAATGTATTTTTTATTCCATGTCATAAACAGCACCTCCATAAATAGACAACACTGAATCACGAAGTTGAATCTAAAAAACACACTTATTTTTATAAATAAGTGAACCTACGAACACAGTGATGCTGTCTCTCACTTCCCTCAATGGGAGCAAGTGACTAACAGACTGACATTAATCATGACTAAATACAGAGCCCCCATCAAAGCCTTATCACTGTTTTTTATCATGTTCAGTCAACCCAGTCTAAGATTAAAGATACCTTTATTACTTTCAAATAAAAATAAACATGTTTACTGGGAGTAAAAGTATTTATCAGCAGATATTAAATACATCCACGCTGTTGATTTAAAATAAGAAAAGTTATCCTTCCCTCACCTTTACAATTGCGTACCAATCAGTGACGATTATCTTCTGTTTTGAGTGTTTTAAAAGACGATGGAGGAGAATTTTCCTCTCATCCGGGGGGCTGACATTTTACTGCCTTATCGAGGCAATTTTTGTGGTCAATTTACAGCCTCGGTATGATGAAAATTTGCTTCTGATTGACTTTTAAAAGACTCAGTGGAAGTTAATCACCATTGATTGGCACTCAGTTTTAAAGGTGAGCGAGGATAGCTTGTCGTGTTTTGAAATCAACATGTTAATGAAAGTATTTGTTTAATACCTGCTGATAAATACTTCTTAAAGGCAATTACGAGTACAAGCATCAGCACACCCCTAATGTTCACTGTAGCAACTGAATCACCCCAGGCGCAATATTTCTTTTAGGAAGTCTGTTTTTTTAAAGTTCAAAATTGGTGGGAGAGACAGTGACCACTCGGTTTGAAAAACTATGAAAAACTACAAAAGATATAGTTTGAAGCTTTTTACTCTTTATCTAACTCGCAATACATACATAGTCCATATCCAGCTATGGACAAAAGTTTGGCATCACCTAGAATTTTAGGACTGAGACATCAGAATATGAACATAATTTAGATATTTTATTTAACGTCATTTAATGAAAGAAACTACAAATTTATATTGCAAAAGTCTACCGGAAGCCATAATAGTAGTACAGTAGTATTTCATGTTAGATTTCGAAATGTCACATTATTCAGCAGGTTTCATTTGACGTTATGAAGCAATCTTAGTTCATTCTATAGGGTGATGGAAATTTGTGTCCAGAGCTGCAGTGTTTGTTTAATGACTACGTGGCAGGCAGGGGGTTCCAGGTCTGGACGGAGTGTGGAGAGTGAAAAACAGGAAGTGAAGTCACAATGTGTCCCTGCTCTCTGATCTGTCCTTATATAGAGCTGGCCGGTCCTTTAGGTGTCTCTGCTCGTTAGTGGAATGGAAACTGGGCTGCAGAGTGACAAACAGGAATCCACTCAGCCATTAACTGAAGACTCCCACCCACACTGTAAACACAGACCCTAAACCAACATCTCTCTCTGGATATCCTTCTATATACCACAGCTTCATGTTATGTATTTAAACTTCAATTGACCTTTTCATTTTAATTCATCAGTCAAGCCATCTTTATTTATTTTATAGCACCTTTTGCGACAAATCGCCTCAAAGCGCTTTACAGATTAATACAACAAAAAAATGTATACAAAACAATCTTGAGAAAGAGTAAAAAGAGAAAAACACAGAGTAAAACATAAGATGATAAAATGCCATTGTAAAATGTGTTTATAATCTTATTTTAAAAAGCAGTGAAAAAAAGTATATATGTGTAAAAATAATGTGATATCTTGTAACAATTGTAAGTCGCCCTGGATAAGGGCATCTGCTAAGAAATAATAATACAAATAATAACATAAACTGTAAACAATATACTCAGTATATGATATTACTTTCAGTGTTTTTTTTTATTATTATTTTCATGATATATATATATATATATATACAGCTCTGGAAAAAATTAAGAGACCACTGCAAAATTATCAGTTTCTCTGGTTTTACTATTTATAGGTATGTGTTTGGGTAAAATGAACATTTTTATTTTATTCTATAAACTACTGACAACATTTCTCCCAAATTCCAAATAAAAATATTGTCATTTAGAGCATTTATTTGCAGAAAATGACAACTGGTCAAAATAACAAAAAATATGCAGTGTTGTCAGACCTCGAATAATGCAAAGAAAATAAGTTCATATTCATTTTTAAACAACACAATACTAATGTTTTAACTTAGGAAGAGTTCAGAAATCAATATTTGGTGGAATAACCCTGATTTTCAAGCACAGCTTTCATGCGTCTTGGCATGCTCTCCACCAGTCTTTCACATTGATGTTGGGTGACTTTATGCCACTCCTGGCGCAAAAATTCAAGCAGCTCGGCTTTGTTTGATGGCTTGTGACCATCCATCTTCCTCTTGATCACATTCCAGAGGTTTTCAATGGGGTTCAGGTCTGGAGATTGGGCTGGCCATGACAGGGTCTTGATCGGGTGATCCTCCATCCACACCTTGATTGACCTGGCTGTGTGGCATGGAGCATTGTCCTGCTGGAAAAACCAATCCTCAGAGTTGGGGAACATTGTCAGAGCAGAAGGAAGCAAGTTTTCTTCCAGGACAACCTTGTACTTGGCTTGATTCATGCCAAATCTGCCCGATTCCAGCCTTGCTGAAGCACCCCCAGATGAGTCCAATTTTCAGCTTTGCCCAACACCTGGTCGTCTAATGGTTAGACGGAGACCTGGAGAGGCCTACAAGCCACAGTGTCTCGCACCCACTGTGAAATGTGGTGGAGGATCGGTGATGATCTAGGGTTTTGCATCACCTAGAATTTTAGGATTGAGACATCATTAAAAAAAAGAAAAAGATATACTATACATAATTTAGATCTTTTATTTAACATTGTGTAATCAAAGAAACTACAAAATTACATTGCAAAAGTCTACTGGAAGTCATAATAGTAGTACAGTAGTATTTCATGTTATATTTCAAAATTAGATTTTTTATTTTTGTCAGTTTTTGTTAAGTACTTAGAAAATCACAAAGCGGTATGTAACATTATTCAGCAGGTTTCATTCGACTTTATGAAGCAATATTAGTTCATTCTGTAAGGTGATGCAAACTTTAGTAGATAGCTATAACTGCATAGCTATACAGTGCTTGACTGATATTTGGGACTTGTTTATTGTACACTAGCAGATGAACTGATAATGTATTGATGTTATGTCTGTTAAAAAAAGAAGCCAATTCACCAAGTTCCTAACTTAGAAAAACAATAATAATAATAATAATAATAATAATAATAATAATAATAATAATAATAATAATAATAATAATAATAATAATAAATCATCCAGTGTGTTGGTACATATCAGATCTTTTTAGATTCAACTGAATTACGTTTGTAGGGCTGCAGATTTCTGGGTAATGATTATCTGGGGTGATCAAGCTAGCCCTGTCCCCTGGGCACTGGCTTCTGCTCTATTCCAGGAATCCCTGGCCAGGTTGGGGGAGTTTATTAGACGTGTGTAATTAGGGGGGGGGTCCTTGCTAAATGAACCCCCTCGAGTTTGCTTTGTTTTAATGGGTTGCTTTGGGTTACAGTCTCGTGGCAGCACACATGTGGGGAGGGTTTAGAACCGAAGGCCACCATTGACTGGGGCTTGACGGAGGTCATGAATTGGTCAGATAGGATAAATAGCGATCCGAGTGCGAGTTAGCGGAGCTGTAATGGAACGGGCCGTGAAGAGAACACAGTTGTAACGTATTGGCATCTCAGCACATTGAATTGAATGGAGAGGCAAGGACTGGACGGGAACCGCAGACCATACGGTTCAAAGAGGAACGTCTTACCATTCAACTGAATACAAGCCCTGTAGTGGAGAGGTCAGTACGGGTCTGATGCTGATGTCAGTATTGTTAACTCATCAGCTGCTAGGAGGAGATTCACTATACAGTAGAAATCTCTGGTCTGGAGCTCAGAAGAAAGTGTAGGGATGTAGGCTTGAGCTCCAGTGGCTGTATCTTCTCTGTCTGCGTTGAATCAAAGTGGTGCTTGTGGTCCTGATTGGTGTGCGGTTTGGACTGTGTGTTGCATTTTCTTTGAACTGCGCCTCTTATTTGATTTCCAGCACTAACAGGGCAGGCCCGCTCCTGTGACGTATACTGCAGAAGGAAGGCAAGAGGAAGGAACACTTCTTAATGCAGAAGGAAGAAAGGACGGCTACAGCATGAGAGAGGGAACTCTGATTTTATACAACTGAACCAAACTACACATAAAACAAATTTTGGTGCCACTTATTGGAAACTCGCAAGCAAAATCCCCCCCACCCCCCTTTCATTGTAAATATAGTACATGGGCAATTTACCAGGTACACGGACTATTAAGGAACAATAAACGCCATGCAGTAATGGGAGGCAGCAACTTGTTCAAAGGGGGGAAAAATCACACCTATTTAAAAAATTTCAAAAACATTTCCAAAAACAAATATTGACATTTCCCTTTCATGTGTAGTTTCCACTTCCCTTTGGCAATAAAGCCACACCTCGACCCCTCCACTCTTGGAAATGTTAGTGTGTCGTCAGTTTGTTCACGCGTTCTATCAGTTTTCCAGTCAGATTGTGTGCAATACCATGGCACAGAGTTACACTGTGGGGTGATGATAAAGTGTCACTATAATAGGATGATGCTTTCGTGGGAAGAATGGTATCTCTGTGCATTTTGGCATGCCATGGGATCACAGTTGATGGTAATAATCTTTCCAAATGTCCTTTAAAGACAGAGTGCAATGCAATGGATCATACTAAGGGGCAATGGTAGCTATAGTACTGTATAGGGCAGCTACAATGGGGTGATGCTGGTAGAATGGGACCACAGCATCCTAATTATACCCTCAATGATCTTCAATGGCAGACAGACAGACAGTGGCACTACAATGGTTCTGTATTACACTGAGGGGCAATGGTAGCACAAGTATAGGGCAGCTACAATGGGGTGAGGCTGGTAGAATGGGACCACAGTGTGCTAACTATACCCTAAATGATCTTCAATAGCAGACAGACAGACAGACAGTGGCAGTGCAGGGGTTCTATATTACACTAAAGGGGCAATGGTAGCACAAGTATAGGGCAGCTACAATGGGGTGAGGCTGGTAGAAAGGATTTTAAAACCTTGGTATGCACTCCTTTAAAAGAGGACAGTGATGATGTTACTAGAGCTAACAGAGGCAAGAGGCAAGAGAAAAGATTTTAAAATCTTAGTTAGTACTACTGAATTGTTCACCTCTCGCACAGCCGTGGGGTCTTGTACTGTCTTTTGGGGTACAGGAACCCTTAGCACCAGTTAACAGAGATGACCAGGAGGTGATTTCAGGGTTTCCACATGTTGGCAGGAGTTTGGAAAGCATGTGTGAACAAGGTGCGGGTGTCTTTGATCTTGCACAAGGAGAGAAAGGGGGCTTGGCTTTAAACTGGGAAATTCCCTCACAAAGACACTTTCTTTCAGATCAAACCGCTTCATTCTTCTGATCTCAGAGCAGCCCCAGGGCTGGAGGTAAAGCCCATCTATATGCATATGCTGTCAAATCACAGGGCTTTCATATCCATAGCACATCTTGCTCTAGAAAGAGTGCAAAGAAGAGCAACCAGAATTATCCCAGGTTTAAAAGACGTATGCAGACAGGCTCAAAGAATCAAATCTATTCAGTCTTGAACAAAGAAGACTATGTGGCGATCTGATTCAAGCATTCAAAATTCTAAAAGGTATTGACAATGTCGACCCAAGGGACTTTTTCGACCTGAAAAAACGAAACAAGGACCAGGGGTCACAAATGGAGATTAGATAAAGAGGCATTCAGAACAGAAAATAGGAGGCACTTTTTACACAGAGAATTGTGAGGGTCTGGAACCAACTCCCCAGTAATGTTGTTGAAGCTGACACCCTGGGATCCTTCAAGAAGCTGCTTGATGAGATTCTGGGATCAATAAACTACTAACAACCAAACAAGCAAGATGGGCCGAATGGCCTCCTCTCGTTTGTAAGCTTTCTTATGTTCTTATGTTCTTATGTTCTTATGTTCTTATGTTCTTACCAAGCAGATAATGAAAACAAGGCTAATAACCCAGATATGTACAGTTTATATGAACCCAAATGAAAGGCTCGCTATGTAAATAAAACTAAAAACATACAGCTAAGCTTGTTTCAACATTCAACATAATCTTTCATTGTGATAATAAAACCAATTACCTCCAACTGAATAGTCAAATCCTTCAAGCTATTTATAAGGAAGATTTAGGGCAGGGGTGTATTATTAATGAGCAATACAAAAATAGTATGCTGCAGCTAGGCAGTAAGACTTCTTGAAAGAGTACTAACCATTCCACATTTCCCATATAGCTAAATTACCCCCTCCATAGTAAATATATCACATGGGCAATTTGTCCAAAGTGGAAAATCAGGCCCAAGATATCTAGAAGCAGTCTTAGAACTGATTATTATTTATGTATGTATGTATGTATGTATGTATTTATTTATTTATTTATTTGGCAGATGCCTTTCTCCAAGATGACTTACAGGTGATATAGGGCTGTAAAGTTTACAATGCAAGATTCACAGCCTACCTCTGTAAAGCGTTTTGTGATGGTGGTCCACTATGAAAGATGCTATATTTAAAAATAAAGATATTATTATTATTATTATTATTATTATTATTATTATTATTATTATTATTATTATTATTATTATTATTTAAATACAGTGTAGTTTACAGTAAATGCAAATAATACTACTGAAATGCAATATATTGTAGATATAATATTATTATTATATCTACAGTGGTATAGTAGTAGTGCAAGGATGGTGCATTAGCTGAGGATCCAGTAACGTGGTGCTGAGGTCAGGCAGGTCCAGTGCATAGTAGGAGGGGTAGAGCAAGAGATCTACAATGTCAATCCACCGTTAAGTATGCCCTTCAAAACTAACCAATTGATGTTTTTCTACCGCTCTGTAGCACTGATGAAACCACACTGCTGAACCAAGTTTCAAGTGTTTTCATGTCTGATATATAATATAATACTGGATCACTTATGATGGCATGCGGTGCATCTCCTGAATTCCTCTAAATGTCCACACGTTTGTTTAACTCTAAATTTAGAAATACGATTCAGGGTGTAATGAGTTGGCATCTCAGCCCATTGATTTGACTAGAGAGCCAAGGGCTGGACGCGAATTGCAAATATATGGATCAAAGAAGGACGCCTTACCATTGAATTAAAGAGCAAGCTGTAGTCTAGCGGTGAGTCCGGGTCTGCTGATGCTGATTTGAGTATAATTAACTCATCAGCCACTAGGAGGAGATCTGTTAAAAAAGGGAGGGGTTAGAGATCAGGCTTTATGAGTCACACCTTCAATCAGAACCCCCTATGTACAGCATACTTCCAGAACCCTCCATGTAACTATACAGATACTAATGAGTCTTTATCAAGTTTCATCATAATTGGACAACCAGTCCTAGATATAGTGCAACATACGTACAGCTGTGGACAAAAGCTTAGCATCACCTTATAGACTCATTTTGCTTCATAAAGCTGAATAATGTTATGTTAACATATTGAATTACATACCGCTTTGTAGTTTTCCAGATACTTAATGAAAAACTGACAAAAGTAATGCAACGGGCAGTGTTGTGTGATGCTCTGCCGTTACGGATTCTGTCCCCTTGTTGAGATGAGATGAGGTTACAAGCTCTATATCCACAAATGCCTGGCTCTTGCATTGTGGTTAAGATGCTCGTCTGCAGTGTGCCACTGATTCTGTTGTTCCAGTGCACACCCTGTTACACATATAACAAATGATATTGTCAGTGAGACGAGATGAGGTTAAACGCTAGAACCACGAATGCAGACGAGCCTGGCTCTTTTGTACAGAGGTTAAGGCGTTCGCTTGTGGTGTGAAGGGTTGCCAGTTCATACCCAACCTCTGGACGCTTACAGTAACAAAGGTTTCAAAAGCTACTGTTACTAGTACATGAACTAGTACATGTAACATGAACACTTTTATTTCACAAAAAAGCCTACTAATTGCCTTTTGTTGGAAAGCCCTTAATATATGTATATATTAATTAGTTCAGTCACAAACAACTCCTTCATCCGTTTCAACCCCTGTGGTCCTCTCTTTCAACAATGTGAATCCCCTAACATTGCATTATTACAATATCCTGTCCATCAAGCCCTCACGCTCTTTAATGTGGCTTTCTGGGTGTGTGAATTTCCAAACAAAATAAGAGACTTCAAGAAATCAAAATACCAAAATGACAGTGCACACAAATTAGTGTTGCGTTTGTTCTATTTGATGTTGGATGTAAATCAGTGAACAAAATGGAACATATACAGGTAGTGGACAAAAAAATGGAAACACCTGGGTAAATGAGGGACACCAAGTATATTGAAAGCAAGGGCTTCCACACAGGTGTGGCTCATGCGTTAATTAAGCAAATCACATCCCAGCATGCTTAGGGTCATGTATAAAAATGCTGGACAGGTCTGGTTGCCTATAATTATGGCTAGCATGGCTGCAAGAAGAGACCTCAGTGACTTTGAAAGAGGGGTGATTGTTGGGGCGCGTTTGGCAGGAGCTTCAGTGACCAAGACAGCTCAACTTGCTGATGTTTCACGAGCAACGGTGTCTAAGGTGATGTCGGCATGTAACTCAGAGGGAAAGACATCATCAGCAAAGGGCAACAGTGAGCGGAAGCGCATACTCCAGGATCGTGATATCCGTGCATTAGTTCGAAGTGCAAGGCAAAACAGGTGAGCAACTGCAGATCAATTGACTGCAAATTTCAACCTGGGGTGCGAGCAGCCAGTTTAATCAAAAACGGTCCAACGAGAACTCCATAGATCGGGATACCACAGTGGCCCAATGTCCTATTAAGTGACTTTACATTGGTGTTTCCATTTTTTAGAACATAAGAAGAACATAAGAACATAAGAAAGTTTACAAACGAGAGGAGGCCATTCAGCCCATCTTGCTTGTTTGGTTGTTAGTAGCTTATTGAGCCCAGAATCTCATCAAGCAGTTTCTTGAAGGATCCCAGGATGTCAGCTTCAACAACATTACTGGGGAGTTGGTTGCAGACTCTTTGTCCACTACCTGTATCTATCTATCTGTTTATCTATCTATCTGTCTATCTAGCACCACACAACAAATAAACCCAAACATTTGCCCAATATTTCAATATCCAAAGTTGTACACAGTATATTATAGTTTAATTGTGTATATAATATATATATTATTATTATTATTATTATTATTATTATTTATTTCTTAGCAGACGCCCTTATCCAGGGCGACTTACAATCGTAAGCAAATACATTTCAAGTGTTACAATACAAGTAATACAATAAGAGCAAGAAATACAATAATTTTTGTTCAAGTGTGACAAACCACAATTCAATAATACAGCAGATAATAGTGATAGTTACATCAGGATATGATTAAATAGTGATAGTTACATCAGGATATGATTAAGTACAAAATACTACAGGTTAAACACTTGGCAGATTACAATATTCTGAAGTACAGGATTAAATGCAGTAAAATAGGGGGCAGATAAAAGCAAAATAAAGCACATTTAAATGAAGGGTGATAGTGTCCCAGGATACAAACAGAGGAGTTCTACAGGTGCTGTTTGAAGAGGTGAGTCTTAAGGAGGCGCCGGAATGTGGTCAGGGACTGGGCAGTCCTGACATCTGTAGGAAGGTCATTCCACCACTGCGGACCCTTCAAATATCGAATAAACTGATTGTTGTATTGCTTTTAATTGTGTAAAAACAAAGTTACAAGAAGGGGTCGAATCCCTGATAAGTTGGGGCTGTCCTACGGGTTTGTAAAGAGCTCTGTTGAAGAGAAATACTAGACACCGTCCCCAAGCCTAGACGATCGCCACAGCGCCTACTGGTGTTTTGTTCGTGTATAGGAATGAAGGACAGATGACAGGGCAACCTAACTTATGATCCGATTCATTTTAAGTCGGAGGAAACTTTCTCAATGACAGTACTGTACATACATTAAACCTCCCCTTTAAATGAAGCGCAAACATGCAGTCTACACGCGCTCCTCTCCAAGACTCCTCCTCTGATAACAAGGTACACCCTTAAAGGGCGGGGGCAAAGCACTCGCCTGCAAAACACACACATTCACACGGCAACATCTGCAGTCAAAGCTCAACACGGCACAACAAGACTCAGAGCACAGGACACCTGCACGGCTGAGAGTCAGATTCGCAAGCGCTGTCTGCAAAACACACACTGTAATTTACAAATTAACTGTGCAGGGGAACTCTGTACTTCTGTGTTATTAAACTCAGGTATTTTCTACAAAAAAAAAAAAAAAAGACTTTTACCTGGTGAAACAACAGGTATGTCCATTTAGAAAACAAGCACCTTTTTATAAAACAAACTTTTTTTTCTCTTTTTTTCTTGCCTTTTATATGGACAGCAATAAGACACGACTGGATGATTACAGTACACATGTATACAAATCAAGAAACGGTCATATTTTGAAGCGGATTTTATACTTTTCTATTGAGTTCTAAAGAATAATTTTGAGAACATTTATTTTGTGGACGTATGGAGCGCGTGTAATTGATGGTTGGAGTTGAATGACAGTTTTTTTCCCCCCCGACCTAAAATGCTAAAAAGCGGCATGGGACCATCAAGCCGGATTTAATGTTGACACCGGCTGCAAACTTCTTTTGGATTAAAATCCACCAGAGGACAGCGCACCCATTCAATTTACCTCCGAGCGAGAAACAGCGTCTCTGATCTACAAATCAGTTCTAATTGAATTCTACCTGTGGATGTCTGTCTTATTATAAATGTACAGTCAATCTTGCGAACTGAAATCGAGGCGGCACGATGCATTTGCGAGCATTGCTCGTGTCTTTCACTTGCTTCCTGACGTTTGCTGGCTCACAGGTGAGTGCGGCTTTCTCCGGCTTTTCATATTTTGAAGTGCGCAAATGTATCTATAGCCTTCACGGAGGTATTTACGTATGCAGCCAAAGTAGTAGAAATTATTTTTTCGAGCGCCCATATACCTTTGTATACTGTATGTATTGTAATATGTTATGTGTTTACTGTTATTTCTATATATTTTAAACTAATTTGCAGTCTGCTGCACTCGGGGTGTCGAGTGGAATTGTGATTTCAGAAGACGTCAAAGCGTGTTGTCCTTTTACAGAAGAAACCTCTTATATTCTGTGGTGGAGCGCTACGTAATGGTCTGCGGTTGTCAAGATTTATTGACACGAGGGAATAGGGTAGATTGGTTAATGTTTAATGGCAAATGAAAGACACTTTTGTTTAAGAGATTTTAAAGCCGTGGGATATTGGAATATTGTCAAATTTGAAATATGCAGCGATACCCATAAACTGAGGCAGATAAAAAAAAAAGGGGTGTGCTGGAGCGCAATGGATCGTATTGGTTCTTGATCCAAAGCGATTCAAAGATCTACCGAGTCGTGCTCACTTTGGGAACTTTTCTGTTTAAAATATGAAGTATCTTAATTTTTACGAAGTTTGAAATCATTCCGAATGGATCTTGCAAGTTTAGACGTGTGCCCCTAATCAGACCAGTGAAAGTTCACTATGAATCTCAACACATAGAAGATGTGGGTCTGGAAAATAATCAAGAAATGTATAATTTTTAGGCTTTGGTTTCTTATTTTATATGGAGGCTTCATAAAAGCATCTGACAGGCTATATTTGCAGAATTAACAGTATAGTCTTAAATTCTGCGTTTAACAAAATCAGAGTAAGTTATTAAATTTAGTTAAAGAAAACATTTAAATAGCAGGCAAAGGATGCCAGTTAAAAATGATCCAAATAATTACAAAGTAGCCTGTCCTCAAATGAGGACAATGGCACTTAATGTAACACAGTATATATATATATATATATATATATATATATATATATATATATATATATATATATATATATATATATATATATATATTAAAAACTGAGCAATTGCAGAAGAATTCAGAATGTTTGCAAACGCCATAAAAAGACAAGGGCAGTCAATGTAATCTTCCTTCAGAGATAATGTTGTGCAGTTTTTGATGTTCATGCAGCAAGTAAGAAGAAGTGTAGCTGGTAGGTTTCACACTGGTCCAACTTTTAAAATATATTGTAGCTGTCTTTGCTGGGCCTCTCTCAATAGTGCAGGTTCCCGTAAAGAGGACTATAGGGCTGTGTGTGTTCAAGACTTCACTTGAATAAGAGCCCAGTCTTCGGCAGATAAAAGGAGATCACTCTTTCAGATTAGCCCTCTCAGAAGGCAGCTAAACCAGGATGTTTTTGGCTAGCTTCCAAAGATGACACACATTTCACCGGCGCGTTGCATAGGGTAATAATAACAATGAAAGAACTATATTCTGTGTTCAATGCGGGTCGGAATCCCTGGTTCAGTTTGAAAGCCCCCTTATCACCAAACCAAACACTCTTGTCGTTTTAAATGGTGTTGTTATTTTGATGATGTTCCAATTGAAAGGCGAGTGCCGTACAGACAGCTGGTAACACTGAAGCCTTTGAATCAAAGCAGAATCTGGAGTGGATTTTAATGTTAGGCTGTGACTCCTGTCTGCTGCTTCAGACTGGTGTTACATGCTCTTCTTCAGTGGTGTTATTTTAATTGAGATTCTAGTACAACAAGTCGTGAGGCAGATGAGTAGATGCAGAAGGACTTGGGGTTGAACATTATTTTGTTGGCTGTTTTACGCCAGAAAAAACTTGGTTTCCCTCCGCAGATCACTTCCTCCTCTCCAAATACAGCAAAAGATTTTTTACTTCGCAAGCTCTCCATTTTCTACCACTTGTGCTTTCCATTCTTTGAAGTCCGTTTTATTTTCAAATGTGGCTGCTCAAGCCATCCCAAGTGAAATGATGCCAGTCAATGCTCTCAACCTTGCCCCCAGACAAACAGTTCAGAAGACTTCCACTGTGACCCATAGGGGGTGCTGTTTCCCTTTATTCACTTTAGAATTCATATGCTTTTCAATGGGGTTTCCATTTGCTTCAATGACAGCACCAATCAGTGATGCAGTGGAGCCGGAACACGGCCCAGTACTATTTTCTATAGGCAGCAGGGAGGTAGTGGAGCCGGAAGTGGAGCATAATACTAGGCAAGCTAAGTCACATGACTTCACATCTCCCGTGCAAAAGAGCATTAGTTGTGTTACCATACGACTCCATGTACACTAGGACAGTATGGGACAGTTCAGGCTTTTATGCGTTGATTCTGGTATGTTTTACCTGTCTCAGGTACCTTTCCCAGAAGGACTACACTTACCAGAATTGCATTGCGGCGTGTTTTGAAAAGCCTGAACTGTCCCAAACTGTCCTAATGTAGATGGAGTCATAAGGTAACCCGATCTATTACAAACTACTTCTTTAAGAAGGCTGAAAATAAAGACAAAGACAACAGCAGTGCATCGACTAATACTGTGGAGATAAACACAAACAAAGCCACTGACACACAGAAAAAGTAAAGCATTCTGACAAGATGGAGAAAGACACTTTGTGGAAATACTTGGATAAATTTGATAAATGCATTACCATCACACCAATCTCTATACTGAGCCTCATACTGCGCTGCATACTTTAGTATATGATGTTTCTTCAGCCTGCAGAAGAACAATCGTTTTTCCACGTTTCCACTGCCACTCTCTAATCGCACATATATACAACGCTTCTTGTAGAGGATATATCTATCTGATAACATAAGCACAATGGCATGCCTTCATTTGGAACAGCTATAGCAATAGCCTAGATTTGTGACTTGCTAAGAATTTCGCAATAGCCTAGATTTGTGACTTGCTAAGAATTTTGTGCACACTCTATTGAGAATGGCAGGATCTGGGGCTAGAGTATATTTGTACATGATGGATGTAGGTCATGGTTATTTTACTTGATCAGTAGCTCTAATTTTGTATTTTATTTGAACCAAAAGTCCTTTCCATGACTCAAGACACTGACAGTGAAAGTAGGCTGTTTTCATTCTGAGTCATGCCTGTATGGTCGCACTCTGTAATTCAAAGCCCACCTCCCAATACTAACTGCTTTAAATTACACAGTATTCGAGAAGAATGGTTTAAAATAACTAATGGGCTATTATTAGCCCCTCACATGCTGTAATTCAAACACAAAACAAAAACTGAATCATACTTGGTTAGCCACAGTTTGTGTAGGTAACAAGCTCAGGTGTGTCTTATTATTAAATTCATAGTGAGAATTTAAACTGCAATGCAATGGACGTCTTTTTTCCATCCCAGTGATGATAACCAGCACTATTGCTGCAGGGCTGCAAATGAGACTCCTATTACATAGCAGTTTCACCCATTCCAGGTTTTAATACAAGCTTGATTAACCACAGCGTATACAGGTAACAAGCTCAGGTGTATCTTATTATTAAACTCATAGTGAAACCCTTAATAGATCAAACTGCTATGCAACAGGAGCCTTATTTCCATCCCTGTGTACAGAAGATTTCTAGTGTGTGCCACTGACTCAGTGTATGACCCTGAGCAAGTCAATGAACCTCCTTCAGCTCTGTCCTTCGGATGACATGTAAAACAAACGAGGTCCTATTGTAAGTGACTCTGCAGCAGCAGTTGTTGATGCATAGTTCACCCCCTAGTCTCTGTAAGTTGCCTTGGATAAACGTGTCTGCCAAATAAAATAAATAAACAGAGAGCAGCTGCAGTGTCCTGGTCCTTGGTGTGGACATGCCTCGGTCTTGTCCACTGATGTTTTGACAGTGAAGTGACTGCGCGTTGCCTGTTGAAGGAGCCGTGTACATCCTCCTGTCTGGCTTTTTACTGACTGGGTGTTGGTTTCAATATCAAACACACTCCACTGGCACCAACCCAACACAGCCCTTGTCTTGCTGCTCCGGACTGCTCTTTCACTCGCGGGTCTGCTATCTGTCCCTCTTGTAATCTGTTTGTTTAACCTGTACGCCCCCAAGCTCATATATAGCTTCCCTCTGTGCTGTTATAAAAACCCTCAAATCGTTTTATTAGCATCTTTATTTAAAGTGCTGTTTTCTTTAACTGTTTTATTGTTTTATGTTTTTTTTATTGTTATTATTTATTGATATAGTTGTTATTGTAATTATGTATTGTTATTTTGTCATTTTTAGTATTTCTTGGTACTGCAGACTTTTTTTTCTGTTTTAACTAACATGCAAAATACAGTGTTATGCAAGGTGCTATATAAATAAATAACATTGAAAAGTTGAAAATTGAATCAAGAGTCCAGCAGAATATGGCTTTCATACTGAAGGTCTATTAACATGGATGTGAATGGAATTGGGCCTGTAAATGTCTGTCCTTAATTATTCTTTATGTATATAAATTACAGTGACTTCTAATTTGAAAACAAAAATCCAGCATGAAATTTTCATCTTCGATGTTGCTAAGTGAATATTCATGTGTCTTCTTACTGGATCTCATTTTGGAATCTATCTTGCATTCATTCAAATCGCACTGCTCCAAATTACAATGTGTTGCTTTAAGCAGATGAGGTGCTTCATCTAATTTTTATGAATGCAGCAGCAGCAGCAATCAGACCCCTGGTAAATCTGCTTGGCACTGATTACGCTTATCACAGCATGAAGTCACACCTGAGTCTGTAGGTTTAGGAGTTCAACTCCAAGGGAGGAACCGTTTATTTAACATCAACCTCCTGACTCCTGATCCTTTAATAGACTTCATTGAGGGGAGTTCTGAAACACAGGGTTAGGTGCAGCAGCAGCAGCAGCAGCAGGGCTAGTGTGAGTTTCTAACCCTGCTCAAACTCCTGGCTCCTGATCATTTCAATATTAATAATGCTAGACTTCATTGAGGGGAGCTCTGAACCCCAGGACTGGGTTCAGCAACAGCAGCAGCAGGGCTAGTGTGAGTTTCTAACCCTGCTCAAACTCCTGGCTCCTGATCATTTCAATATTAATAACACTAGACTTCATTGAAGGGAGCTCTGAACCCCAGGACTGGGTGCAGCAGCAGCAGCAGCAGGGCTAGTGTGAGTTTCTAACCCTGCTCAAACTCCTGGCTCCTGATCATTTCAATATTAATAATACTAGACTTCATTGAGGGGAGCTGTGAACCCCAGGACTGGGTGCAGCAGCAACAGCAGCAGCAGCAGGGCTAGTGTGAGTTCCTAACCCTGCTCAAACTCCTGGCTCCTGATCATTTCAATATTAATAATACTAGACTTCATTGAGGGGAGCTCTGAACCCCAGGACTGGGTGCAGCAGCAGCAGCAGCAGGGCTAGTGTGAGTTCCTAACCCTGCTCAAACTCCTGGCACCTGATCATGTGAATAATAATAATAATAATAATAATAATAATAATAATAATAATAATAATAATAGACTTAATTGAGGGGATTTCTGAACACCAGGACAGTACAGCAAGGCTAGTGTGAGTTTCAAGCAAGACTAGATGTCCTTTTAATATTCCTACAAATTCTGAAAGTGTGACATACACAGCTTTGGATATTAATTTGGATGCATGCAACACTGGGGAATAAAAGAGAGTTTCAAAACAGCTGTGTGTGTGTGTGTGTGTGTGTGTGTGCGTGTGTGAGAGAGAGAGAGAGAGTGTGAGGTGTTGTTGTATTATGCACTGCTGTGTGTGTGTGCGAGTGTGCGAGTGTGCGAGTGTGAGATGTTGCTGTATTATGCCTGCGGTTGGGTTTTAGTTAAAGATTTTATTCCAGGAGCCCTGAGGGACTGCGCTGTTGTCCTACATTTCAGTGTCTGTTTCTACTTGTCCTTCGCAAAGACAGACATGCTTCGGTCTTTGATCTAGTACCTGAGAAAGGAAAAGTGATGGGCCAAACTCTCTCATCTGTTGTATTTCACAAATATTAACAAATGCCCTTAATTCAAGGTACACGACCTATAAAACATTTTGAGGCCTGGAGAGAAGTGTTACATTTTTCCAATTAATTAAATCATCTGACCAATTATGCCCGGGTGGAATAGAAGCCAGAAGGCCCTGCGGCCCTCCAGGAGCTGAGACTGACATCTATGGTAACTGAAGCAGCACTTCAGTAGTGCTTTTTCAGTCTTTTTTTCATGCCTGCACCGAAAGGTAGGGCTGCGTATCTGCATTTTAAGACATGTGTAAACTGTTTAAAATGCAGAGCACATTTTCAGCAGAAACATTGAGCTTATTTATTTAAAATACTCGCTGTGTTTGTTGTAGGAGTGATTTGTTTGCTCAGCCCAGCAAACTGATAAACCATGGATTTGAACAAAGCTGAAAATATTAAAACAGTTTGGACGTGACTTCATTATTTGAGAGAGAGAGAGAGAGAGAGAGAGAGAGAGAGAGAGAGAGAGAGAGAGAGAGAGAGAGAGAGAGAGAGAGAGAGAGAGAGAGAGAGAGAGAGAGAGAGAGAGAGAGAGAGAGAGAGATATGCAGGAAATGCTGTGTGCGTGTGTGTGTGTCTGTGTGACTTTCATGTGATTGTCACTAAAATAGAAAACAGGAACACCAGCTTTGCAGACACAGGCTTCTATCTGATTCCAGCGGCTGTCTACAGGTTTAGGAGTATACTATAATATTAACTATCAAAACTGGCATTTCATTTCTTATCTGTTTAATATCCTATTATGTGTGTTGGTTATGATTCGTTATACTTTTGTACCTGAAACTTGCCTGGGCTGTAGCATTGGTTGTATGTGAAAAACATTAATGTGATATCAGAACACTCTTGTGGTCTCCTGTTCTAACAATCTCAGCTCAGACTTGTTGCTAGGTTGCCTCGCCAAGTTTCAAGCACAATTCTACTGTATGCGATTTTAGAATGGCAAGAACAGAGGGAGCAATCTCATTGGCTAGCAAGTGTTCCAGTCTGTGCAGATATGTCACCACACCAACTTGAATTGGTTCCTGATTCACGGGACAACCCTTTCACTTTGTGGAGGAGGGGTGGTGGTGCTGTTTTATAAGAACAATAACACACTCCAGGGAGTTGAAATCTGGTTAAAAATTTGAAGGACTAGGCTGTTTAACAACAACGTCTAGGTGTGCAGATATTGGACCCTATTGGGACCCCCCTGTCGTGTGTTATTGGCTTCTTATTAAATACGTAATTTAACTTTAAATAAGCAGAGTAAGATACAGTAAAAAATGCAGCGTGGTTGTTGAAGTATTTTTAGGGACAGACTCGCAAAAGCTGTGGAATGTGTGGTGGAGGCAGGCAGCCAGTTAATTACCTATAATTATGTGCTGGATTTCTCTTGCCAAGCCTGTATTTTGAGATTCCCTGCACCGCCGCGCTCCGACACACACTGCTGCAGCCCGGCTGAGCTGAAATCGGGTGGCAGGGAGTGACTATGAACACTTTCAGGTTGTACATCTATCTGCGGTTATGAAATCAGTGCAGTCTCGTTTGCCACAATGCAACACAAAGCACTGCGATTCTATGTGGCTCAACCATGAAATTTGTTATGTTGAGTGTTTAGAGCAACATGCAAGACAATAAAACAAGGTTTACAATAAACGTCAAAGTTATCAAGACCCCCCTGTTTAGACTGCACTTGTAGATCAATTGCTTTATCCCTCCTGCGCTGAGCCTCAGCTAATGCACTATACTTGCACTATTGCAGTACTAATATGTCATTGTAGAGATAAATTGTTGTAATCCTAACTTGTTGCATCCTAGTTCATATTGTATTTTAATAGCATTATTTGCACTTACTCTAAACTACACTGTATTTAAATATTACACTTGCATTGTAACCCTGTACTGTACTGTAACACCTGAAAGTAGTCTTAGATAAAGATGTCTTCCAAATAAATAATAATAATAATTATTGTAGGTTACTAAATTGAACAGATTTATATTTTAAAATGTCAGGAGAAAGAAGTGTTTTAATATACAGGCAATGTCATTGATTCTGCTGTTTAGGATGTTAAATGGGACTGTATGCACCACACAGCAATCTCTTTGATTGAAGACATTTCACACCTGAAAGAAATAGAGAGACAAGCAATATTAACAGTGAGGCCGATGATGACTTATTGACCAAAGCAGAGGACTGAGATTGTCATAAATAGACAGAACCTGTTAAGAAACTGATCTTCAGGGGGATTCAGTTTATCAGGGGAAATAAACTGGAGTTTAATACAAAAACTCTGCTGCCCTGAGCATTTTGATCCCTTTAAAAGTTTACCACAGTATTTTTGCCATTTTCCCATGGTTATACTATGAATTTAGCACAGTTTACCCTGCTTTTCCATGTTTATTACTATGCTTTACTATACTTCACTTTCTTTACAATGCTTCCATATGCTTTACCAGACCTCTCTGTGCTTTACAATGCTTCCCTATGCTTTACCAGACCTCTCTGTGCTTTACAATGCTTCCCTATGCTTTACCAGACCTCTCTGTGCTTTACAATGCTTCCATATGCTTTACCAGACCTCTCTGTGCTTTACGATGCTTCCCTATGCTGTACCAGACCTCTCTGTGCTTTACAATGCTTCCCTATGCTTTACCAGACCTCTCTGTGCTTTACAATGCTTCCCTATGCTTTACCACACCTCTCTGTGCTTTACAATGCCTCCCTATGCTTTACCAGACCTCTCTGTGCTTTACAATGCTTCCCTATGCTTTACCATACCTCTCTGTGCTTTACAATGCTTCCCTATGCTTTACCACACCTCTCTGTGCTTTACAATGCCTCCCTATGCTTTACCAGACCTCTCTGTGCTTTACAATTCTTCCCTATGCTTTACCATACCTCTCTGTGCTTTACAATGCTTCTCTATGCTTTACCATACCTCTCGGTGCTTTACAATGCTTCCCTATGCTTTACCAGACCTCTCTGTACTTTACAATGCTTCCCTATGCTCTATCATCCCCCTCTGTGCTTTACAGTGCTTCCCTATTCTTTACCAGACCTCTCTGTGCTTTACAATGCTTCCCTGTGCTCTATCATCCCCCTCTGTGCTTTACAGTGCTTCCCTATGCTCTACCATCCCCCTCTGTGCTTTACAGTGCTTCCCTATGCTTTACCAGACCTCTCTGTGCTTTACAGTGCTTCCCTATGCTTTACCAGACCTCTCTGTGCTTTACAATGCTTCCCTGTGCTCTATCATCCCCCTCTGTGCTTTACAGTGCTTACCTATGCTTTACAATACCTCTGTGCTTTACAATGCTTGCCTATGCTTTAGCTTTCACTGTGCTTTAGTACACATTGTTGTGTTTTTACTATGGGACACTGTTATAAGGGATACCTTGAAACCTTGTCTCATTGAATCCAGTGGAGACTCACACTAACTTCACAGTCTTGTTCTGGAGAATGAAAAAAAAAAGTTCTTGGCTCTATTTGAAAGTGTTGGTACTTGTTCAATATTTTTTTTTTAAATGCTTTACATTTTTGCGTAAAAGTAAAAAATGAAATTTTTAAAAAAAAAACACCTGTTTGGAACTCACCATCTGTTTTATGTAAAAGGCCAGTTCCGTCCCAAATGGGTTCTGTCTTTAAGACTTTTCTTTCATTTTACCTCTCGTAAAAAAAAAAGACCACCCACGCAAGGGACCACATACTGTCCTGAAGTCTGCTTGATCGATATATATATTTACTGGTACAGAAACAGGCAATTTGAAATAAAAGAATCACCCAAAGACATGGGTTCAAAAAGTATCTAAACTGCAGTGGAACTAAATACATTAAAATCATTCAAGTAGGACCTTGTCTGGCCCCTTAAACACATTTTCTGAAGTATATTTCCGCTAAAGAATGACCATGGTTCATCAAAATGGATCACTGGTTTTCTAGACATAAAAGTTTTTTTTTTTTTTTTACACACATCTTAGGATTTGTCTTTTTACAGGCACATGTTCATTTTTTTTTCTTTTTGCTTAAATCTCCTAAGAAGAATGCTACCGTATTCTTGTTTGTTGTATTTTTTAGATTTTATAGATGTATTAGTGCATTTACAGTTCAGCTAAATTTCACCCAGAACAGTGTTTTAGTATACAGAGCTGCGTTTTTAGTTGCATTTTGTGTAGTGTTTGTTTAGAAGTTGCTGTGGAACCAGAATTGGTTACTATAGCCCAGGGATAAGAAAGATAAAGATGGATCTAAAAGAAAAAACATAAAAAAATACTTTACTGTATTCTACAGGGTGTCTCCAAACTTCTTGATAACTACAGAACTACCACAAAATAGATGTATTTTATTTTGGCAATGCGGTTTTATTACCCGTGAATATCTGGATATATAAGGCTGTCGATTCATATTGTACAGTATGTTTTATATTTATGTCTGCAAATTGTGCTGAAACTAAGGGCAGGTATCATATTTTTATATTTGAATAACCATTCACCATTGAATAAATACATCTTTGTGGGTAAAATGAAAAACAAATCCATTGGTAGTAAATGAATAACAACTGGGGTGCCACTGAACATCTTGCTTATAGGAATAGTTTGCCTTGTGTCAGACAGCGAACAGTTATCGCTTCACTAGATATTTAGTAAGAAAGAAAGGCGTAATATGGGCAATAGACATCTCAAAACCAAGCACCACACACCAGGAGACATGGCAGGAAAAAGGAAGACGCACGACTGCATTGTACAGGCATTATTTGTGTTCTCTGTTAGTGAAAATGTGTTTCAATGAAGTGAATACACATTCATTGAATACATACTGAGTACAGGAGTGTTATTGTGTGATATGCATGTAGAGGGAGTGGGGACAGGATGGGGGGGGGGGGGGGGTTGTGGAGCTTTGCATCTCCGCTTAGTGAAAAACCATGAGATTTTCATCACAACTTAAAAAAAGAAAGCCACAGCTGCTTAATTGCAGTGGTAGTCCTGACAGTAAAATACTGTAGTGTAATGTCGTTTGAATTCAAAGGTCATTACACATAACACTGCACAGCAGTTAAACTAGGCACCCTCACGAGACGATCGCTTCTCAGGTATACTGTAGTAAAATAGGATTCTGCAGCCTGGAGTAAACATAATCGTGATCATATAATAAGTTGCTTACACACAAGGACTTGTTTTGATGGATTGTCCTCAGTGATTAAGCACCATTGACATTTGTATACTGTATTTAAACTGCTGATGTGCAGAGGCACGCTTTTGCTAATTGTAATCATATCGTTCCGCTTTTAAGAATCAAATCATTGGATGGATGTGATTCTTATAAACAGAATGCACTAATATATATATATATATATATATATATATATATATATATATATATATATATATATATATATATATATATATATATATATATAGTGCACTCCATATACAGACGTGCTCAAATTTGTTGGTACCCTTACAGCTCATTGAAATAATGCTTCATTCCTCCTGAAAAGTGATGAAATTAAAAGCTATTTTATCATGTATACTTGCATGCCTTTGGTATGTCATAGAATAAAGCAAAGAAGCTGTGAAAAGAGATGAATTATTGCTTATTCTACAAAGATATTCTAAAATGGCCTGGACACATTTGTTGGTACCCCTTAGAAAAGATAATAAATAATTGGATTATAGTGATATTTCAAACGAATTAGTTTCTTTAATTAGTATCACACATGTCTCCTATCTTGTAATCAGTCATTCAGCCTATTTAAATGGAGAAAAGTAGTCACTGTGCTGTTTGGTATCATTGTGTGCACCACACTGAACATGGACCAGAGAAAGCAAAGGAGAGAGTTGTCTGAGGAGATCAGAAAGAAAATAATAGACAAGCATGGTAAAGGTAAAGGCTACAAGACCATCTCCAAGCAGCTTGATGTTCCTGTGACAACAGTTGCAAATATTATTAAGAAGTTTAAGGTCCATGGAACTGTAGCCAACCTCCCTGGGCGCGGCCGCAAGAGGAAAATCGACCCCAGATTGAACAGAAGGATAGTGCGAATGGTAGAAAAAGAACCAAGGATAACTGCCAAAGAGATACAAGCTGAACTCCAAGGTGAAGGTACGTCAGTTTCTGATCGCACCATCCGTCGCTTTTTGAGCGAGAGGGCTCCATGGAAGAAGACCCAGGAGGACTCCACTTTTGACAGAAAAACATAAAAAAGCCAGACTGGAATTTGCTAAAATGCATATTGACAAGCCACAATCCTTCTGGGAGAATGTCCTTTGGACAGATGAGTCAAAACTGAAGCTTTTTGGCAAGTCACATCAGCTCTATGTTCACAGACGAAAAAATGAAGCTTTCAAAGAAAAGAACACCATACCTACAGTGAAACATGGAGGAGGCTCGGTTATGTTTTGGGGCTGCTTTGCTGCGCCTGGCACAGGGTGCCTTGAATCTGTGCAGGGCACAATGAAATCTCAAGACTATCAAGGCATTCTGGAGCGAAACATACTGCCCAGTGTCAAAAAGCTCTGTCTCAGTCGCAGGTCATGGGTCCTCCAACAGGATAATGACCCAAAACACACAGCTAAAAGCACCCAGGAATGGATAAGAACAAAACATTGGACTATTCTGAAGTTGCCTTCTATGAGTCCTGATCTGAATCCTATCGAACATCTATGGAAAGAGCTGAAACTTGCAGTCTGGAGAAGGCACCCATCAAACCTGAGACAGCTGGAGCAGTTTGCTCAGGAAGAGTGGGCCAAACTACCTGTTAACAGGTGCAGAAGTCTCATTGTGAGCTACAGAAAACGTTTGATTGCAGTGATTGCCTCTAAAGGTTGTGCAACAAAATATTAGGTTAGCGGTCCCATCATTTTTGTCCATGCCATTTTCATTTGTTTTATTATTTACAATATTATGTTCAATAAAAAATCAAAAGCAAAGTCTGATTTCTATTAAATATGGAATAAACAATGGTGGATGCCAATTACTTTTGTCAGTTTCAAGTTATTTCAGAGAAAATTGTGCATTCTTCGTTTTTTTGTGGAGGGGTACCAACAAATTTGAGCACGTCTGTATATATTAATTATGTCTCAATCCTAAAATTCTAGGTAATGCAAAACTTTTGGCCATATCTTTATGTTACTAACATGACTGTTTTGCATGTACTGCTATGATGTGCAGATTTTTTGTGATTTAATCATCACTTCCCAGTACGAAAGACACTAGTGTCCCTGTCTGTCTCTATCTCCCTCACTGCCTCCCTAACCCTTTTCTCTCTCTCTCTCTCTCTCTCTTTCTGCAGGGGGACAAGATTCCCGAGGCGATAGTTCGGAAACTCCGAAGCAGCGCGATCCATTCCATCCAGGATCTGCAGCGTCTCTTGCAGATAGACTCCGTAGGTAAATCTAAGCGCTAGAAACGAATTCCTCTGCTTCTGCCCTGCTCGTTTGCTACTGCCTATGTAACAGGACTACTTTGTTCATCCTGTTGACTGTTGTACTCTGCGTTGTGTTTCGGCTTTTTTTAAAGATGATGACAGGAAGACATGCGTTTTCAGTATCGCCTTTGTTTTTATTCTGCATTGAAAATGAAAAGAAAAGAAAATTGCATTTCAGTCTGGTTTACTGCATCTGCATCCACCTTCCTCCGAGACTTCACAAGACAGGAAAGGAAAAAAATGGCGTTTCAGTATTATTCATTACATTTGGACTATACCAAAATAACTCACTGTCATTGTTACGCTGTTTATTTTTTTCCAAACAGACTGCTCATACAGCCATATAATAATTAGAAGACAACAGTTAGAAAATGTTTATTTCCTTAGAAATAATTACTACACTGTGTCTAATGCAATTCACAATATTTGTATTGCCCATTACTTGTCCATGGTACAGTCCATTACTCTGAAGCCTTGCAAGGAAGCAATTATCTGACTTTTCAAGCGACAGCAACAGCCTAATGAAAATCTAGTGAAACCACTATACTACTGTTACACCTACAGTGAACCTGGGTGAGAGGAGACAGGCTACAGCTAGAGCTGAGGAGTGACAGAGAGGGAGGGAAGGAAGCAGGGTGGCTCTAGTGGTTAGAGCTGAGGAGGGACTGGGAGGGAGGGAGGGAAGCAGTATGGCTCTAGTGGGGCTGAGGAGGGACTGGGAGGGAAGCAGTGTGGCTCTAGTGGAGCTGAGGAGGGACTGGGAGGGAGGGAAGCAGTGTGACTCTAGTGGTTAGAGCTGAGGAGTGACAGAGAGGGAGGGAGGTAAGCAGTGTGGCTCTAGTGGTTAGAGCTGAAGAGGGACTGGAAGGGAGGGAGGGAAGCAGTGTGCTCTAGTTGAGCTGAGGAGGGACTGGGAGGGAGGGAAGCAGTGTGGCTCTAGTGGGGCTGAGGAGGGACTGGAAGGGGGGAAGGAAGCAGTGTTCTCTAGTGGTTAGAGCTGAGGAGGGACTGGGAGGGAGGGAGGGAAGAAGTGTGCCTCTAGTGGAGCAGAGGAGGGACTGAGAGGGAGGGAAGCAGTGTGGCTCTAGTGGAGCAGAGGAGGGACTGAGAGGGAGGGAAGCAGTGTGGCTCTAGTGGTTGATAGTGTCGCATTTCTGGTCAACTGTCAAAACGTTTTGTAAAAGATCACAATGCAAGCAGTTGCACGGCTTGGGGTTTCCGCATTCCAATAATTCACATTCGCTTGTGCCAGGGTTTATTTTTAAACCAGCTGTGATAAATAAGTGCTGGGCTCTCCATTGCTAATGGACCCGGGTGGCCTGTGCTCTTTGTTTTGACTGGGTAGTGCGCTGGCAGCGTGGCTGAGCTGCTATCTGTGAACTAACACAGTTTCCTGGCTTTGTTTCCTATTTCAGTGAGGGGGCAGCTGCTCCTTCTCAGCCCTAGAGCTATGGCCAATATCGTTTTATTTATTTTGTAGTTTCGTTGATTACATGTTGTTAAATAAAAGATAACAATTATGTTCATAAGGTTTTTTTTTTGTTTTTTTAAATTATGTCCCAATCCTAAAATTCGAGGTGATGCAAAACTTTTTGGCCACAGCGTTTAGTGCTGGGATAAAAACTCTCACACCCAGTCCTGGGTATGAGATATCCCATTGCTTAGTGAGCAGGTAAGACCCTGTGAAATCAGGTCCACTGCTCAATATCCCCTGAATACACAAGGGGGGGATTCTAGGGGAATCACAGTTACGCTTGTTCAGCTAAACAGGATCAGGTTTTTCTTTGAAGGCCGCTGCATTAAAAACGTTTACAGGTACATACATTCTGGTAATAAAAATCTCTGTTTAAATGCGTGGCTGTCACATAATAACCCTTGATAGTTCTTGAGTTTGGTTGAATAGCTAAATAACCAAATTTTGTGTCCTATATTTTCTACACTATTTTCGAGTACATTTTCCATGTGCATTTCGACTAGAATGTGTTTTTTTTTTATTAATATTTCTTCAGATTTTATTAATGAATTAGAACTAGAAAAGGCCATTCAGCTCGCTCGCTCGCTCGCTTTGATGTAAGCGTGGTCCGTTAGCACCCAGGAGAGGAAAAGCAAAAAAAACCCCTAACCATTTAGCAGGGGAAATAAAACCTCTGGGAATCGGTGGCTAAATGGACTGTTCTTCCTCCAGATAGCTAGCTAAAGGTCTTATGGTCATAGAGAGGGTTATACAGTATTGTTCATGACAATAGGATCCAATTAGATCTATTACCGCCACCATTTTTCCACCATACGAACCCCGGGAACCAGCAAATTCACTGAAGACACTGATTTTAAAGGGGAGTCAGCCAATGAGACTCAAGAGAACTCACGCTGTGTGTCAGTGCGCTGACATTATGGTCACTGCTCTGCTCAAACTGCTCTTTATCCGAGCTCTTGGGAGTGCTTGGAGACGCAAAATCATTCCTGCTGAAAAAGTGGACCAGCACTGAATCTTTTAAAAAATAGTAAAGCTGCCAGAAATCAAGTTTAAAACAAATGAGTCATTTGTATTGGTTACACTGTGTTTGAAATGTGTGTCACACCTTTAAATTATTGAATTAATACATGTATGGATTTTGACAGTTAGGATTCCAGTATATTGATTGGGGGTTGACTTTTATGTACAGGAAGTGAGCTTGAGAATAACGTGAGTGAGACTGTAAGCAAGACTAAACAGCTTCAGTATGCCTTTGCTCTGTACATTTCCGCATACCATGTACTCTCCGAATTAATCATTTTGAACCCGCTTATTATTATTATTATTATTATTATTATTATTATTATTATTATTATTATTATTATTATTATTATTATTGTTGTTATTATTATTATTTATTTCTTAGCAGACACCCTTATCCAGGGCGACTTACAGTTGTTACAAGATATCGCATTATTTTTACATACAGTTACCCATTTATACAGTTGGGTTTTTACTGGAGCAATCTAGGTAAAGTACCTTGCTCAAGAGTACAGCAGCAGTGTCCCCCCCCCCCCTCCCCCCCCCCGGGATTGAACCCACGACCCTCTGGTCAGGAGTCCAGAGCCCCTAACCATTATTATTATTATTATTATTATTATTATTATTATTATTATTATTATTATTATTATTATTATTATTATTATTAGTTTATTTAGCAGACGCCTTTATCCAAGGCGACTTACAGAGACTAGGGTGTGTGAACTATGCATCAGCTGCAGAGTCACTTACAACTACGTCTCACCCGAAAGACAGAGCACAAGGAGGTTAAGTGACTTGCTCAGGGTCACACAATGAGTCAGTGGCTCAGGTGGGATTTGAACCAGGGACCTCCTGGTTAGAAGCCCGTTTCTTTAACCACTGGACCACACAGCCTGCTGCCCCGTTATTGTGTATCGACAATTAATACGCAATGAATTGTCGATACACACTATTGGTTATCAGAAGCTTCCTCAGAAGAACAGCTACGTGTTGTTTCTGTTGGGATTGGGTAGGTTTAGCAGCGGTTGTTTGGTAACGGAATATAAGATATCACAGAGTGGGTTGAACTGTTGCACTGCAAGTCAGGGCAGTTTTATGCACATTCCATGCACAGTTATTCTCGAGGTAAAAATACACTTCCAATAGGAGTTCAGTACGTTGTCAAGGAGGTTATGTGTAATTACTTGTCCTGAGTGCTTTAAAAAAAAAAAAAAAAAAAAAAACTTTTCCAGTTGCTTATAAGTGTACGTTGTTATTGCCTTTTAGTTATCGAGAATAATAAAAACATGTTTTAAATGACAATAACTGCAGTTGCATGGTGGCAGTTGTTGGCATATGGGATGTATCTTTGCTGTAGGCTTGCCTACTCTTTTGGAGTTTGTGTATTTACCAACCCCCCCCCCCCTTGGAACTTTGACAAATTGCACCCTGGGTCTTTAAAATTAGGTAAAATTACTGGTTTTAATTTAACATATAAACGGTGTCAGTATTTAGAGTCTCGGGACAAACAACGCTAGCTTTACCACTGACTCCCAGGAAGTTTAATGATTAGCTGCAGTAAGCAGTCAGTGTCAGTCACTGTCTGAATTTTGTATCTGATTCAAACTCAGCTTGGTCTCCTGGAACCAGTTTCTCAAAGCACTGCCAACACTAAGCAAGCTGCGAGCTAGCAAGATATCTGATTTCCAGCCGTTTCAAAAAACATTTGAAGACAGAACGATAACGTTTAGTGGAAATCCACTCAGCAAGTCTATGTGATGTAAGGATGAATGTGTTATTTTCTTTCTTTTTTATGGAAGTGAATTGAATTGAGCAGACTGCTACCCAGAACTGCTTTCCCCTGTCTCTCTGTCCTCTCAACTCTAATGCTGATGTTGCACCCTTAAAAGAAACGCTCACAAGTCAGTTTTCTTCTCTTTGTCGCAACTTTATTTTGCCTCGGTTTGTGTTCACTTTTTAATAAAGCAAGGCGTATACTTCATTACATCCAAACAGCATACTGTTTCCGACTCACCAAGAGCTTTCTGTGAGC
Organism: Acipenser ruthenus; assembly: GCF_902713425.1. Lineage (NCBI taxonomy): Eukaryota > Metazoa > Chordata > Actinopteri > Acipenseriformes > Acipenseridae > Acipenser > Acipenser ruthenus. The sequence goes on along the minus strand of NC_081240.1, from coordinate 2,668,842 downwards.
AGTGTCCCTTTCAGTGAGGGTAACGCTTTGGCATTTTAGCTATATTTTCTTTTCTTTCTGTTTCATTTGCAGTCTCTGTTAACACTCACATACACTCTCTTATACTCCACTTCTCATCTCTGATCTGTCACCTCCTTTGTATCCAAATTATTCATTTCCTCAAGGCACAGTGTCCATTACAATGCATCTTTATATGTCTAACTCAAGTATAGCAAATGCAACCAAACTAGCATAATAATAGCGTGCATGGAAGTTTGAGCTATTGAAACTATTTTAAGGATATTAACTTTTAGGTTTTAAAATTAAACATTTTAATGCTTAGTATTTTCTAAGGCGCAACACTAAAACCTCTCTCTTCCAGTGTTTGCTCATTGTTCAGTTTACTGAACAGCTGACAATCTGTTCCTATACCACACCCAGTCACACAATAGGTGCTGTTGGTACATTTCAAATTTCCACTTAATCACACACACATGCACACACAGACACACACACACACACACACACATATTCCTGGCAAATTATTAAGCCTCATTTAAAAATAGAATTGCCTTTGTGTTAGAAACAATGTTTTCATTTTGAAAATAGCACACGGAATGGGATGGGACAGTTGAATTATTATGCATGCCATTTTTTTCTAAAGGACTGGGAGGAAGCAGTGTGGTCTAGTCTCGTGGGTAGAGCTGAGGGACTGGGAGGGAGGGAAGCAGTGTGGCTCTAGTGGTTAGAGCTGAGGGACTGGGAGGGAAGGAAGCAGTGTGGCTCTAGTGGTTAGAGCTGAGAGACTGGGAAGGGGGCTAGCAGTGTGGCCTAGTCTAGTAAGAGGGACTGGGGGGGAGGAAGGGAAGCAGTGTGGCTCTGGTGGTTAGAGCTGAGGAGGGACTGGGAGGAGGGAGGTAGTGTGGCTCTAGTTGTTAGAGCTGAGGGACTGGGAGAGTAGCAGTATGGCTGTAGTGGTTAGAGCTGAGGAGGGACTGGGAGGAGGGAGGTAGTGTGGCTCTAGTTGTTAGAGCTGAGGGACTGGGAGAGTAGCAGTATGGCTGTAGTGGTTAGAGCTGAGGAGGGACTGGGAGGGTAGCAGTATGGCTGTAATGGTTAGAGCTGAGGAGGGACTGGGAGGAGGGAGGTAGTGTGGCTCTAGTTGTTAGAGCTGAGGGACTGGGAGGGTAGCAGTATGGCTGTAGTGGTTAGAGCTGAGGAGGGACTGGGAGGAGGGAGGTAGTGTGGCTCTAGTTGTTAGAGCTGAGGGACTGGGAGGGTAGCAGTATAGCTGTAGTGGTTAGAGCTGAGGAGGGACTGGGAGGAGGGAGGTAGTGTGGCTCTAGCTGTTAGATCTGAGGGACTGGGAGGGTAGCAGTATGGCTGTAATGGTTAGAGCTGAGGAGGGACTGGGAGGAGGGAGGTAGTGTGGCTCTAGTTGTTAGAGCTGAGGGACTGTGAGGGTAGCAGTATGGCTGTAATGGTTAGAGCTGAGGAGGGACTGGGAAGAGGGAGGTAGTGTGGCTCTAGTTGTTAGAGCTGAGGGACTGGGGTGGTAGTAGTATTGCTGTAGTGGTTAGAGCTGAGGAGGGATTGGGAGGGAAGAAAGGAAGCAGTGTGCTCTAGTCTAGTGGTTAGAGTTGAAAAACTTTAGATTGTCAATTTTTAAATTCCATTCTTTAGCTCTCATGTCTTAATAGATGCTTTATTTCTCACTTGTTTGTATACAGGGAAATGGTTTTCATCAATGTATCTTGCATACAGATGATTCACACTGTCTTCTCTCACTGGGTTAATAGGGAGGGTGCTTTGGGAATGCAGTCCGATTGACTGTGTATCTCTTTTCCTGCAGAAGAAGATTCACTGCCTGACCAGGCTGTGCCATTCAGAAGGCAGCTGAGATCCAATTCCAGCTTGAGTAGAGTGATGCGCAGCCTACAGGGTAAGAATCACCCGCCCCCACTGTCCATCACCATCTCTCATCATCTCTCCACCTACCTAACTGTATACAGCAGTCACTGTTTGTAACATGAACATGTTCAGTTTGTTTCACTGTATCTGCCTCAGCCTAGCAAAGAAAATGTGTAATGCTGGGTGTGTCGGTTTGTCAAGGTCAGTGGTTTTCCACAGTGCTTATGCATCACAGAACTGTGTGACAATGACCGCCAGGGCCTACGTGTAGTTAATGAGATATGGAGTGGGAATGATACTCAGACAGACAGACAGACAGACAGACAGACAGACAGACAGACAGACAGACAGACAGACAGACAGACAGAAAGAATCGTTTCACTATACTCTGCTTTACTTTGATTGGCTGCAGATATAGAAAACCAGTCATCTTTTTTATTATTTTTTTTTTTTTAGGAGATGCAAAATCAATCTAGATGTTAACTTTAATGCTATGAACATGGTCCTTAATGACTCTAATACAAATGTGTTAAATCATGTTGTCTTCTTTGGCAAGGCACAGGGCAGATGCTAGATGTCTGTGTAAGGTAATGGCGGCAGGTGCCAAAGTACAAAAAACATTTATAAGGAAGTTTGGAGGCTTAGTGGTCCAGTGGTTAAAGAAAGGGGCTTTATACCAGGAGGTTAAAATCCAGGTTCAGCCACTGACTCACTGTGTGTGACCCTGAGCAAGTCACTTAACCTCCTTGTGCTCCGTCCTTCGGATGAGACATAAAACCGAGGTCCTATGGTAAGTGACTCTGTAGCAGCAGTTGTGATGCATAGTTCACCCTGTCTGCTCCTGGATAAGGCATTATTTCCCTTATGTTAATGATGCTATAATCTCCCTTTAATGGCACCAGTTTTATATTTCACTTCTACTCTTAAACGTTTTCATATTCCCTTATCCTGGGCTATTTAACTTAAATGTATTGCCAACACAGTCTCAGAAGGGAAAGTGTAAAATCCAGCCTTGCGTCCTCTAATCCATTGGTTTTCAACCTTTTCATCTCAAGTACCAGTGTTTCCAGCAGGGACCACCAGCTGTACCAGTAACCATGTGCAATCTTAAGCAACAGAGACAAAACAGAGACCTACCCCATTACAACTGGTTTTCTTGAAAATGTGACCGCATCGTCTAATTATTTAACAAGAAGAGTTGGCTGCTTTGGTTCACCATCAGTAACTCTGAAAGTTCACAACAAATGTCTCTCATCATCATTTCTCATTTCTCTGTGATTCAGTGGTACAAACAGATCGATACATTATGATGCGATTCAGGGAGCATTGTGGTTGAGGAATCATATCGTCATAAAGAACAACTGCCAATGCATACCAGTTGCAAGCCTGTCACAAGTACGGTGCAAGTACCACAGGCTGAAAACCACTGCTCTAACCCCTCTCTGTCTGTCTCCCAGGCCTGGCGGTGGAAGCTGATATGGCCGTGCCTGCGCAGTGCCAGCCTCGCACCGAGGTCCTGGAGCTCACCAGAGGCATGGTGGACCGCAGCAACACCAACTTCCTGGTGTGGCCGCTCTGCGTAGAGGTGCAGCGCTGCTCAGGGTGCTGCAACACCCACAGCATGCACTGCAGACCCACCCGAGTGCAACCACGCCACCTACAGGTGAGGCACGCAAACTGCTGGATGGAGAACCCGATTATAAAACTTGCAGGACAGTTTGAAGGGGTGTTTTTTGTCAAGACCTATTTATTCAAAGGCCGGTGAACCTTCTGGTCTAATAGATCACATGGCAAGTCAGCATAGTGAGTTTTTTGGTTCCATTTTTGTGAAATTCACAAGATTCTCCTTTAAAAACAAAACAAAACAGAAGTTAATAGAGGAAACGCTTTGAAAGTGATCCTCATTTTTACATGGGGATGGAACTGATAACAAATCACCCTTTCTTTGAATAGTTCCCTGGCACGTTCCTGTTCTTGTTCCTAACCTTGGCTTGTTGCAGATAGAGCTCGTTGACCCTAATTAGGCTACATTGGGTCTTCCTTTTAGATAGCGGGTGGGTGGGGGGGTTGTCAGGAAATTCCTTTCAGTAAAATTCTCAGCAGCTTTTCCAAAACTGAGAGAGGTGGGTGGTGTTATTCCAGGAAAATGCCAGCGAAAACAAGGTGTGAGGCTAGTTAAAGAGTCCTGCTGACTGGAGTGTGTCTCTCTCTAGGTGGTGAAGATTGAATATGTGCAGAAGAAAGCTCGCCATGGGAAGGCGCTGGTCACTGTGGAGGACCACCTGGAGTGCCGGTGTGAGGCCGTCGCCCCCCAGCGCTCGGCACAGCACTCCAAACACAAACCAGGTAACCTGTCCTTCTGTCTGTTGTAAGTGACTCTGCAGCAGCAGTTGTTGATAGTTCTCCCCCTAGTCTCTGTAAGTCGCTTTGGATAAAAGCGTCTGCTAAATTACTCATTAATTAAGTCCTGGCCTGCTGTAATGGATAAGGCATTATTATTTCCCTTATGTTAATGATGCTATAATCTCTCTTTAATGGCACTGGTTTTATATTTCACTTCTACTCTTTTCATATTCCCTTATCCTGGGCTATTTAACTTGAATGTATTGCCAACACAGTCTCTAATCCAGTGGTTTTCAACCTTTTCAAGTACCAGTGTTTCCAGTAGGGACCACCAGGTGTACCAGTAACCATGTGCAATCTTAAACGGCTGTTGTAAAACAGAGACCTACCCCATTACAACTGGTTTTCTCACTGAAAATGTGACGGCATCATCTAATTAATGAACAGGAAGAGTTCCCTGCACTCACTCGACACTGTACCCTGCTCAGAGCAGGCCTGTAGTCCCAGTCTGTATATAACCTTCTTGGAGTGAACTGAAAGCCTTGCTGTTTCTCCCAGCAGTCACGCCGGTCCCTGCAATGACACCCCCTAGAGTCACGCAGCCCCGATCGAAGCAGCTGCTCAGGAGGAAACACCGCAAGTTAAAACACATCTCCCAGAAGGCAGCACTGAAAGAGCTGCTCCCCAGATAGAAGAGCCAGGGTGAGTCTCTGTGTGTGTGTGTGTGTCTGTGAGTCTCTCTGTGTGTCTGTGTGTCTGTGTGTGGATGAATCTTTCTGTGTGTGTGTGAGTCTGAGTGTGTGTGCATCTCTGAGTGTCTGTCTCTCTGTGAGTCTGTGTGTATGTATGTGTGTGTGAGTCTCTTTGTGTGTCTGAGTCTGTGTGTTTGTGTGTGTGTATATGAATCTTTCTGTGTGTGTGTGAGAGTCTGAGTCTCTGTGTATATGTCTGTGTTTCTGTGAGACTCTCAGTGTGTCTGAGTCTGTCTGTGTGTCTGTGAGTCTCTGTGCGTGTCTGTGAGTCTGGTGTGTGTGTGTGAGTCTCTTTGTGTGTCTGTGAGTCTCTGTGTGTGTGTGTGTGTGGGTGAATCTTTATCTGTGTGTGTGCGTGGGTGAGTCTCTGTGTGTGTGTATGTGTGGGTGTGTGGGTGTGTGTGTGTGTGTGTACGTGTCTGTGTGTCTCTCGTCCTGCTACAGAAGTGAGAATATATAACAAAGTGCAAAAGAGTCCCCCTACTTTCATCCTACGTGGAGTTGTTTGGGTTTTATTACAGGGGTAATAAGGGCAACCTTGACTCTCCTAATCCATTTCCTAATTATATTTGCAGTAGGTCATGTCAATAATTCAGGAATTGGTTGAAACACAGTCTTGCAATGGAATGGAGGTTTCCTATAATGAGTGTCAATGCAATGTCCACACTAAAGGAGTACAGTGTGCGTCAGAGCGGCTCTCTGAATAGACACAGCAAAGAGCAACTCTGTGTGTGTGAGTGTGCATCTGTGCATACTAAAGTTGATAAATTCAATGTCAAACGTTTCGACCGAAAGTCCTAACCCTATCGCTTGTGGTAAAACGCTTCAGGTGAGCACTTTGGGTGGACAAGAGGACCTCGATGCTGAGAAACAGCACTATCAGAGAACAGAGTCAACTGTACATGTTATCTTATTACGAATCATGTTTCAATTTAAAAGAAAGAACGCATTGGGGATTCCAGAGGGAGAGTGTCGCATTGGCTCTGACGTCCTGTGGGTTAGGGAGGCAAAACCGCCAGGGACTGTTTCTCCTCATCGTGCTACAGCGAGTCCTGCCTGCCAGCACCCAGTGAGCTCAGAGCGGACACCTGCAGGGCTGGCCTTGTCCTCCAGAGGCCGGTAGCTCTCTGACCTCCGCTCTCGAGTTCCTGGGTATAGAAGAGGCTTGGTTGTGGGATCGGAGGATGCCCACTGAACCTTCAGTTCTCCTGAGCTGGGGAATTGCTGCGGTGAGGGAGAAAAAAAATAATTGGACATTCCTAATTGGGGAGAAAATCGGGGGTACAACCCGTTTATTAAGAAACAAAAAAAACACACACACAATACATAGTTAATGTCGTTATACATGTTTTTAGTTTTTTGTCAGTTTGTAGTCTACCCTGAGATGATGATAATGTAAATGACTTGTGGATTTGTACAGTACTGTGACAGAACAATACTGTGAGAAATACCTCTCCTCTTACACAGGACTTGTTAGCTAATGGTCACATGATTTATAATCCACAGTTGAAAGTGCAGCTATTCATCATTTCTAAATTATCTCTCTTTTCTTTTTTTCAGGCCATTGGCTCTGGTGACTTTCCTTCAGTGTGACCTATCTGGATGGGGTCCTTGAATATTCAGCCGTCTGAAGGACTACCTGGGATGAAAAACCTGGTGCTTCCTTCCTTGTATTATTATTATTATTATTATTATTATTATTATTATTATTATTATTATTATTATTATTATTATTACATTTGTGCAATTGTTTCAGTGGATACAAATTAATAAAAGACTTTTTGTTCAGCTTTGCTACATCCAGAGCAAAAATGCACTAAAGATAAATATTAAAAAAAGATAGTTGTGCTGACTTCCCTTGAACACAGAGGACCAAAGAACTTCAAATCCCATCAGCCTTTGTGGTAGCACAGCTCAATTTCCTGTTAAAGCAAGCTGATTGGACAACGGCAGTTGACTAAAAAGTACCGCCTAAAATTACAGGACAGCTCACTTTGAAAAGAATGAACCACTTTCTCAGAAGAATGGACTATGAATTGGAGAAACTGCTGGAAATGATCAAGCAACAACAATAGGATATTTCCGATTTCTATTGAGAGAAATAAAATGACTTTATGAGTGATCAGACAAATGTTTTTTTTTCTTTTCTACATTCCTTACTCATGGACTGGAAAGGACACTTGGAGCCAGTGTAACGGAAATGTCTTGCCTGTAACATCTTTAAAACAAATATTGATGTCCTTGCTTTTCAAATAAAGCTATGAATCATCTGTGAAGCCCCTGAGTTGTGAAATCTGCGTTGATTCTTGTGAAAACGGACATCCTTGAATACAAGATTTCCTGTTTTTTTTATGTTGTGTGATTTAAGGAACTTGCAATGTTGAATCAGCCATTTTAATCAAGTTTCACCAAGAACTGTGATTCAGAATGGAGCGGAACACCCCCGTAAGCACCTTCATTTCACTCGTCAGTCCTGCCCCATCAGAAAGCCCCTTGGATTGGATTGGATTGAATCATTAAACAGTATTAAACACTCTTTAAGGGAACTGATCCGATTAAGCAAAAGAGGCCCATCAAATTCAAGACAAAAAACGTGAAACATTTTTTAACGGACAAAACATTTATTTGAAGTATGCCACTAAGATTTGTTTCAGTGTCTTGTTTTTTAGCCATAATACTTTCTAAAGAGGACTTCAAGCAATAAAATAATTTGGCATCTCCCCTTTTTAATGAAAATCAAGCGGTTATAAAACTAGTAAGCAACTGCAGCCTATTATTGGTTTATTAGTTCTGTGCACCAGTAACCAAGCTAAATGTGTTTCCTTGTCTCTTTTAAGCAATATGACCATTGGTGCCCCTTCAGATAAGTAACTAACCAAGGCTTTATAATCCAATTTCTTACCTCTTATTAGCATTAGCAACATTGTCACTGGCCCCCGTTCAAAAGAGACCCCTACATACACTGTGTGTATTACCAAGTTACTGGCTTGTGCGATTGTATAGTTCAGAGTTTGGTAAGGCAATGGCAGATTGTATGCAAGCTTTGTAGCACATTTGTACTTTTCAGGTCTGCTTGCAGAAGCAGTTGTAAACTACTGAGAATATTTTATGTTTCCTGGTGAACTGGAAACCATTTTCTATTGTTATTTTTTTCCTCTGTCATATTTAAATTATTTAAAGGGGTCTTTTTCCCCCCTGTTCTGAAATGTAATTATGGCTAATTTTTTTTTTTATTTTTATTTTTTAACAAATATATAACATTTAAAAAAAAAAGTAAATAAATGAACTTTAAAAAAAAAATGTGCTGGCTTATTTTATTTTCAGAAAGGATACAGATGGTGAAAAAATATATACAAAAATCAAATTAAATGGAGACATTTCCATTTTGGCAATAAGACAAGGCTCTGTAAAGAATTCCAGTTTTTGAAATTAGCAATTCAATTACTGATATAAGAAATCAGTGATAAAACAGATTCCCCCAAAATAATACCTCACTAATATTATGGTGTTATTAGAATTTCCATTAACTCTTTGTTTGTCTCTTAAGAATCTACTGATAATTGGCTTTACTTTAGCCAAAAAGGTATTGTTGCCATTCCCAAATGGAATACATTAATAAGCAGTAATGTTGTTGAAGCCGACACCCTGGGATCCTTCAAGAAGCTGCTTGATGAGATTCTGGGATCAATAAGCTACTAACAACCAAACGAGCAAGATGGGCTGAATGCCCTCCTCTCGTTTGTAAACTTTCTTATGTTCTTATGAATAAATATGGAGAATATGACTGGTAGAGTAGGATACAAAATTATTAGCCGACCTGCCAAAAAAACAACCTGTTACCTTTTGATCAGATTATTGTCAAAATCGAATCAACCCATCTTTATACAAATGGCCATCGCTCAATACAATTTGAAAGAAATGTATCCAGTCCTTTTGGAGCAATCATAGTACAAAAATCTCCAGTCATATTTGACAAGAGGCCAAAGTCAACAACACTTTCTCCATTGGTGATCGCTAAACCTTCCAAGCTTAAGTCAATACAACAAAGGCTCCCAGAGATACAATGCATCAAGCACCAATCAGACAGACTGCTCTCCTGGAAACCTTTCTTGTGTTGGTTGTTGCTTCCCTGTTTCTGCCTTAGCTATGTGTGTCCCTGTGCTGCTGAGTCTTCTTTTAGTAACTGCTTACTTACTGGTCTGCTGGAGGTGGGTTCATCAGTCTGTTCCTTGCTGTATGTCAGCCTGCTGGGTGAATGTTGGTTGTTCAATGGTTTGAGAAATGCTGCAACCTTCTTATCCGTTTTAAGGTTTGAGATGGAACTAAGATCTGGAGGAAGTGCATTCCTGCAGGGAGATTAGGTTTTGCACAGCAGGAGATCAAGGATGGGTTTTCACGCTTCTTCTAGCATAATGTATACAAGCCTCTTTGGGCAACAATAAGATGGTTTATTGCCACACAGTGAAATCCAATCATTAGATGATGAAGTCTATAGAGTTTGGATTTAAAGACTACTGTCTTTGTCCTAGCTAGCTGGTGCATTGCATGGGACTGCATTTGGATGGAACATGGAACAGTAGTAATAATTATCCAAAGTGTCATTTTCTATTCATTTATTTATGTATTCATTATTTGTGAGTTCACAATTTAAGATTCAAAAGATGTTAATGAGTCAGTTCCCTGACATCTCAAGTGCTTTAGTGTCCCTGGATGCTACTCAGACCCCTTGATTTCTAAATGTGTTGGTAACCTCGTATAGGTAATAGTGCTGCACAAACCGATTATTCGATTATTGAGATCAAGCTCTCCACAGAAATCAGGTGCTGACAATCAGGTCAGGGTGGATCGGACTGATTTACCATTCAGAGTGTAACGAGAGAAGAAACAGCTGCTTGGGTTTGTGATGATCGCTGCTTTTCTTAGACTCTGTGGAGAACAGCGATCCACACAAACCCCAGCAGCAGCTGTTTCTTCACTCGTTTGACTTGGAATGGTAAATTAGCCCGATCGACACCAATAACCTTCACCTGTAGAGAGCTTGATCCGAAGCAATGCTTCGTATAGCACTAATAAACATAACATTGCACACAAGTTCAATGGTTTTTAGCATTTCCAAAGCATCGTCTGTAGCAATATAATAGTTCTGTTCTAAACTACAATGGGATGGAGCTGCCACAAGTTGAATGCAGGTACTACAGTAAGGAGATCATTATAGGAAGAACCACCAATGCACACTACAGGCAAGCTATTGCAGTCCAGTAGAGTACCACAGTATCACATCAGTATACACAGATAATATATTTGCTCTGCTGATGGATCTGCCAGCTGCTTCAGAGTAATATGCTGGGATTTCCAATTGGATTTTGTTCTTTAAATCTGAACACAGTGAGTATTTCATTGCAATCAGGGTTGTTTTGTGTCTGTGGTGTTCTATTGGACGTGAAGGCTCATTTATCAAGTCCATCCACCCCCGTATTGGGCTGTGTTGGGATGTATCCGCATTGCTATGTATTAGGACTGGGTATGTCTTCGCATTACACTGTCGAAGCCAAACGGCAGCCCTGTGATACATTCAGAGGGCCGGTGCAAGAATCCTCTTAAAGGGAAAGTCTGTTTGCAGACACACAGATTCAATTCAAGGAAGTGCACACACAAGAAGACCTTGGTCATTTCCATTCGTATTCAAATGGGTCATTTAACATTTTTAAACTTCTCGTTAACTTTCCAGCGATTCCTTTCTCAATTTTCTGTAGAATAGTTTTGTGCTTTATTTTCACTTTGAATCAAGAGGACATTTATCCTGACACCCCCACACTGTAGATTCACTCTCCCTGTGCAGCAGGTATTAGGACCCCACATCCTGACACCCCCACACTGTAGATTCACTCTCCCTGTGCAGCAGGTATTAGGGACCCCACATCCTGACACCCCCACACTGTAGATTCACTCTCCCTGTGCAGCAGGTATTAGGACCCCACATCCTGATGCCCCCACACTGTAGATTCACTCTCCCTGTGCAGCAGGTATTAGGACCCCACATCCTGACACCCCCACACTGTAGATTCACTCTCCCTGTGCAGCAGGTATTAGGAACCCACATCCTGACACCCCCACACTGTAGATTCACTCTCCCTGTGCAGCAGGTATTAGGACCCCATAAAGCTACATAATTACAGGTAAGACATTTTTTTTAAAAACCCTTGATTATTTAAGTCACAATATTTTCTTTGACTGTGTGTGTGTGTGTGACAATTTGATTTAAAGATAACCAAAGGCTAATGTACCCATCAGCAGTCTGGGGTGTTTTATATCATCCACTGTGGCTATAGAAGGACACTTTTTGGTATTGAATGCTGTACCCAGTTTGGCTATTGCATTAAAACGCTTTTACTACATGTTGGCAAAAAAACATCTTATTCAAACTTTTCACGAGACAGTCTTACTTGGCACAGATTTTTGTGAAACAAAAAAAAAGGAACGCAGGGCTGTTGCATTGCGTAACAGACAGCCACCATTTCAGTTTGCATAAAAATGGACAAAAAGTGAAGTTCCAGGTTTCAACTCTGCGCTCTGAAAAGCTGCTGGAAGCTGGGTCAGTCATTCCGGGGAATCACTAATCAGTTTGCTGGTCAAAGGCTGAAGTGCTCGGGAGTGGTGAGTGAGAGGGGGATTCCATGTCGGTCAGACACAGCTGTCAGATCCTCTCCCAGACATCATCCATCATCAGACGGACTCTCCAACAGTCCGGAGGGTGTTCCTGCTCGGGGGTGCCTCGGTGTCTGAGAAGAAGTGTGTAAAGGAGACGTCTCTGTGTGTCTGTATACTAAAGACCAACACACAGATCCATCATTAGTCTGCCGCCTTGTCATTTCAAGCGTTAGTGAAGGACTGCACTGACAATTACGTAGGTTCTCTAGGTCCAAGGGTGGTGCCCTCCACCACTGATCTTCAATGGCAATGCAGATAGAAGTCAATGACAATGGCAATGCAAGGGCTCTGTGTTGTACTCAGGGACAATGGTAGCACACATGTGGGCTAAAATGGGAAGATGGTAGAATGGTACTGCAGTAACTCTACCTTTTCCAAATCCATGTGACAATACCAGACAGACAGAAAGTGTGCTTCCATATCAGGATCATCTGTCCAGTGCAGAATCTGTTCCCAATCCATTGTGCAGTGTGCTGGTAATGCTGTGTTCTGCTAATGGTTCTGCTAGCTGGGGTTGTTTCTTCAGGGTGATACACAAGGGGTGGTTATGCTTATTTTGCTGATAGGGAACAAGAAATTATAAAAAATACTACAGTAAGAAGTGATTGAAATATGAACCCTACAGTGAGTTGTTCCTAGAAGTGGCTAGAAATGGCAGCAGCTAGGGGAATTGTAATTGTGTAAGAAGAAGGTGAAGTTTTATAATAGTTATAACTCGGATGCAATTACTTGTAAACTAAGATAACCCCCGACAATCTGTTCCGTCTTAATACCCAAAGAAGGGTACTTCTGCATCCATCTCGGAAATGCTGAGGATAATCTGATTTTCGATTTAAAAAAAAAAAAAAGCAGAACTCTGTTGTATTTAAATTATGTCACAGTTTCATAATCAGGGCAAAAACAAGCAAAACAATTGCAAAATCCCCCTCGTTTCAACCACAAGACCACAACCCCTCCTCCGGCAGATCATTCAAGCTATTTCTAGGTGGAGGAACGCAGTTATTTTGTACACAGGGCTCTTGACAACGCAAATCCCTCAAAACAACTTTTGTCACGTATCGTTATTTTCGTGCCCAAATAAGGGAAGGAAACATAACCGAAGCTGAACAGTGAAATGTGAATGGTTTGCACGTGATTGAGAAGAAGGAATTACTCTGTGTGTACGCTGCATAGTTTAAGAATCATTTTCTCACTCTCATTTTTAGTAAAGGGCCTAGCTGCATTAGAGTTCATGAAGCTGAGCAATGGCCTTGGTTCACTCAGGGTCTCTCTTTTAAATGTTTAAAATGGCCGCTGCATCCACTCCACAATAAACAGGTGTCATGTTTCAGTGAATAACTCTTATCTACTCAAATTCCAGTGTGTTATGTGGATCTGGACTTGCGAGACTTAGGGTGTATTCACACTTGGTTGGTTTGGGCTGATTTTTTTTCCAACTGAATGGGGTTCGGTTTGTTTTAAAAGCATATGTGAATCCTCCAAAAGTCTTTTTCAGAGTTCGGTTTTAATTGAACCGAACTAAGTCCTTCTCAAGAGTTGGTCTCAGTCTGTTTGGGCAAAAGGACTGATTTTGGTTTGCTTGTTTCAGTGCAAAGTAAAGGCACAGTCAGAATTATGTGGAAGTGAACCAGTAAAAAGAACAGAGTGCACGTGAGGCGCACATGTGTTTGTTTCCAAGTGAACTCAGTTTCGTTTAGAAAATAACCATATGTGAAAAGGCCCCAAAACACAATTTTAATTTGATAAATATTTTATATATATATTTGGCAATGAACAAATGTACTGTAGAACACAAATAACCAGATTTATCTACAGTATTTGCACCATAATGCAATTCTCTCCCATGAAAGCAAAACAGAAAATATTAGTAACATACAACTTCAGGAGTTAATATAAGTACTCATAAGTTAAGTTGTGTCTTACTGTGGCAGGGTCACACTAGTAGACTCGGCAGTGTAATTCGGCAGGGTAGGGTTACTATTCCCTATACTAGACTCCCTCCATTCCAGACATGTGAGAATGCAGTTGGAATGAAGAAAACTGGGGGCCTTTGATTGGCAATGCAATTCATTAATTTAGGATTAATCAATCTGCCTGCGAAAGGCAGGTGATTACAAAAGAGCTGTAGCATCCTAGCAGTTTAGGTCAGGGGGAAACTCACTAATGAGAGCATATAAGCTAGTATGCACTACGGTGTTGATATAAAAGTGTTTTGCTGCATTTGCACTTGCATTCTGGAATCGTTTAGAAAGGATTCCGAAACATTCTGTTCCGGAAGGGTCCGTATACACTGGTACACTATGGTATAATGACGTCATCATCGAGCACAATCATTGTAAAATACTACCTTGCGGTGGTTGGCTTGCGGTGGACGTTGATGAAGAAAAAGGACTATGCCAAATATATTGAATCTTATTTGACTTTTACTGTGTTCATGTAGTGTAGCAGTCAAGTGTATATTTAATCACTGTATGTAATGCTACCACCTAGTTAATCAGCAAGGTGATGACATAGCTGGCTTGCATGCAGTGCCTGCTGGGAATTTTCTTGAATCTTTCCGGAACGTGGTCTCAGCACGGTTACACGAGCAAATCTTCCGGAATACGTCCTCTTGGACGCTCATTACGGAACATTTGTGCAAGTGTAAACACACCTTTAAATGCCTGTTGTGAGGCAAGTTTGTTTCGTGTTTTTTTAACTTGTTTTATTTCCGATCATCTTTAATAAAGGTGTGCATCCTGCACTGAATATCCAGTGATTTTGTTGATGTGTTGCCTGTCTGACCAAGGTTTTTAAAGGTTTCACACCTAAATGCAAATTGTGAAGAAAGAAAAGTTACATAACTTGTATCAAACAAGGCAGTCTTTTGTGTCCTAAAAACTTTGTTACAAGTTTTGTAGCATTCACTATTTAATTTTACATTTGCAAAAAAATTGTACATATTGCAGTTTTTGTTGTTGTAATACCAAGGTAAATCTGGTCCATTGTGTTTAATCAGATAATAAATCATTCCTAAATGGACCCTTAATTATTTTTTGTTTAACAATGTTAAACAAAAACACTAGCCACTTGTTTGCTGGAGCTCAGAAATATTCACCCCCCAAAACAATAGCAAATCAATGAGTCATCATCCAAGAATGCAAGGCAGGCTGTTCTGAAGAATGTGTTCTCCAACTTTTGTTTTACTGATAACAGTTATTCAAGGCCATGTCTGGCCAGAACTCCTTCAAAAAGGCAGACATCCCAGTCACCCTATGTTACCATGGTGACCAGCCTTTGAACACCCCTGAACAGGAAGTGAGGCCTAGCGACTAGGGCCTTGCTTGTGCCAAAACACAGGAAGTTGTGTGGAATTTCAACATTGTCTTGTAACCCTGGATCGGAACAATGACACAAAAAAAAAACTTTAAAAAATGCGCTGGACAGATGCCAACGGACTCAACTGTTTTTCTGTATAAGAGAATGGTTGTTTTTGAGATATAATTGTCAAGAGACAGATAGCAAAAGACAGGAATGTATATCTTGCTTGAAAATATTTGTATTTTATTGCAAAACAACTTAAAGCCTCATGAAATGGGGTCTCTAAGTAAACAGGTTATGTACATGAAGTAAAATGGATATGTTTACAAAAAGGAGCTGCTGTAATGTAGAAGTATATATATATATATATATATATATATATATATATTGTAAATGAACTCACCCGATCGGGTTCGTTGCCCCTTTAAAAGTACGACCCAACACACGAGAAATGGAGTTTTAAAGCGCTGACGCGCTAATTTTTAATAAAACCAAAAATAAACAAAACACAAACAAACACCTAACTCCCACTGGAGCGCTAACTAAACAGGATTTTCCCTTACTACCTTGCAGGACGGCTAAGCCGTTTACCTGACACCAAACACAAACGCTAACACAGAACTCACTTCTTCTGACTGCTCGGAAGCAGAGCACCTCTCTTCTGCTTCCTTCTACTCAGCAGCCCCGAGCAGACTGCCTGCTCTCCTTTTAAACCCCGCACCTGGGCCTAATTTCCAATAGCGCCCAGGTGCGGATGATAATTAATAATAAAACAATTAAACAATTAAACAAAACAATAAGACAATTAACAAAACTGATTAACTGAAAAAGCAGAAACAATCAAACAAAAAGGTGCATTTCTTTCGCAGGGAGGTTTTAACCCCCCCCCTGCTGTCTCTCACAACCCTCTATCTCACAATATATATATATAAAAAAACAGGTCTGTAACAAAAATCATGAGATTAATCAAAATGTGTGTGTGTTTTTTTTTTTTTTTAAACGGTCCTTAACGTTAGTTAAACTTCAGCTATGGCCAAAAGTTTTGCACCACCCCCCTATAGAATGAACTAATTGAAAAATGTGAAATTTGAAAATCAAACATGAAATACTGTACTGCTATTATGGCTTTCGGTGTGGTGTTTCTTGTGGTAGACTTTTAGCCGCAGCTGTATCTTTCTTTATCTTCGGCACGATGAGAGCAAATCACCATCTTTGAAACCAGCCGTGAAACTTCGGGGAATTTTATGAATGCACAAGCTCTCTACAGAGTTCGCCGCTTGCTGGGCTGCAAATCCTTCCATTGTGTTAAAAATAAGCTGAAGTGAAGAGATCATTGTTCTTTCTGAGCTGTTTACATCTCTTATCAGGTATCAAGGGTGTGATCCAAGACTGCTGTCTCCACACAGAAACTCCAAGTTATCAAGAAATATGTCCGATGGAATCTGCTAGGGGTGTGCTGACACTCGTACTCATACTCGTACTTGCAATTGCCTTTCAGAAATATTTGTCGGCAGATATTAAATAAATCCAAACACACCTACTAATTAACGTGTTGATTTGAAAACAAGAACAGCGGTCCTTCCCTCAGTTTCCAATTGAGTACCAATCAACGGCAATTAACTTCTGTATTAAGTGTTTTAAAAGCCGATTGGCAGCAAATTTTCCTCTCACCCGGGGCACTGGGAATTTTACTGACATACCAAGAATATGATTTGTCAGTTTACAGAAGTACGGCAGTAAATATGTCAGCTTCCCACATCAATCAGCTTTTAAACCGCTCAATGCGGAAGATGAATGCATTCATTAATGTGTTGATTTTCAAACAAGGAAAGCTATCTGTACAGTATTGGGAGGCTTGCTGGGATTCTAGGGGAGGGGGCTGTCTAGCATCTCATTTCGTCGGAGAGTTTTTAATTCCCCTTTTCCGTTTCCAAAATGTCTGCCCCTCCGCCTCCTTTGCGGCTGTGTCTCCCTGTAGGGAGGGTCGATGGGCCCAATCATCCAGCCTGGTGCCCTGTGACCTCTGTCAGAGGTTCACGTCAAAAGAGGGCAGATCCCACTGGTCAGAAGGTGAGATCCTGGACCATAGTGTTGTAATACAACATTACATCTAATACATGTTACTGTTTACAATATGTGTATGAGCTATTGCCTTTTTCATTGAATGGGAGTTTAAACAACATGATGATGATTTCAAACAGCACAGATGTAACTTTATAAAAGGGCACAGAGGGAGGTATGGTAAAGCAGGTTAAAAAACAAACTGTGGTAAACCAACCCTTATAAAAGATTCCCATTGTAAAAGCACAGTGAAAGCATGGCAAAACACAGGGAAGCATTGTAAAGCACTGTGGCAAAGTGCCCCGCCCCTGTGTGCATTTGTGTGTTTTGTGTTGTATGTTGCGTGTGTAAATGTTGGTGTATAGATTGGTACACGGGATATAAACGGGTCTGTGTTTCACGTGTATTTAAAGTGTAGATTTGTATTTAGGCACGAGGAGAGCACAAATCACTTCACGTGCTGGTTAAATGTAATATGTGAGCACGGGGTTGCACAGAATTAATTCACGTGCTGGGATTCAAGTGAATAATTAATTAGTAATTGAATCCCAGCACAATAGTATATATAGACGCACATTTCTTGCACTCAGGGTTGGGTGTTCGGAAGAGGAGAACGGGTGAGAGAGAGAGGAGAAACTAGAAAGTAAAATCGTAAACGTAAAGTGTTTGTTCTCACCGTGTCTGTTTGTCTGTCCGTGCACCGTTTGTTTAGTGTTAATCCGTTTTGTCTGTCTGTTTATTTTGGCTATAGTGCCGTGTCCTGTTTTGTGTACCGTTTAAAACCTTTTTATTTGTTAATAAACGCTGAGTGCAGCCATTGCACTCAGCTCATCACCACCACCGTCTCTGTCTGTGTATTCCTGTCTGGTCTGACGCCACCCACTCTGGCCGTCTTTGTGACACGTGGTGTCATCGTGGGATAGCCGCGCCTCCAAGCGTCAGACCAGGAGGGGTTTTGTTTAAAAAAAAAATATATATATATATATATATATAATGGCAGAAGACGCCACAAAATGGCGGGACTGGTTCCTGGAGAATGCTGGGCTGGAGGCCCAGGCTCTGCCCATAGTCGTTCGGGCCCTGTGGATGATGGACAGTGAGAGATGGGAGGCCTATCAGCAGGAACACACCCCAAACACCTTGGAGGAAGGTGTGGAGTTTCTCCTCAGCTACCTGGAGGCAACGATAAACGGAACAGCAGCCCAGGTAGCAGGACCACCAGCAGAGGAGTACCTGCTGTCCCCATCTCCACCAGCAGAGGGTGAATGCCTGCTGGTTTTGCCTCCACAGCCCAAGCGGGAGACAGATAAAGAGGTGAAGGACAGGGAGGAGGAGTGCCGCCTAAGGGCCAGGCATCCACGGCGATGTAACAAGCCATCGTCGGGGTGCCTCCTCTGCGACCAGGATCACCTGTTCGCCCACTGTCCCTTCCGCAGTTATGGGGAGGAGCCTGAGCGTCCACAGCCCAAGCGGGAGGAGCCTGAGTGTCCACAGCCCAAGCGGGAGGAGCCTGAGCGTCCACAGCCCAAGCGGGAGGAGCCTGAGCGTCCACAGCCCAAGCGGGAGGAGCCTGAGCGTCCACAGCCCAAGCGGGAGGAGCCTGAGCGTCCACAGCCCAAATGGGAGGAGCCTGAGCGTCCACAGCCCGAGCGGGAGGAGCCCGAACGTCCTACGCCTGAGTGGGAGGAGCCCGAACGTCCTACGCCTGAGTGGGAGGAGCCCGAACGTCCTACGCCTGAGTGGGAGGAGCCCGAACGTCCTACGCCTGAGTGGGGGGAGCCCGAACGTCCACAGCCCAAAAGGGAGGAGTCGGTGCGTCCACAGCCCAAAAGGGAGGAGTCGGTGCGTCCACAGCCCAAAAGGGAGGAGTCGGTGCGTCCACAGCCCAAAGGGAGGCAAGTCGGGGCTTCCACAGCCCTGGGACCCAAGCCACCAGCAGAGGGAAAATGCCTGCTGGTTCAGCCCCAAGAGCCGGAAGGGGAGGGGTTACAGGCTCAACCCCCTGAAAATTTTTGGGGGGGAGAAGGGCAGGATGCTGGTGTCCCCCAGCAGCCTCTCGCTATGCTGCTGAAGGCAGCACGGCGCGCACATGCCCAGCCGCCACAGCAGAGGGAGCCAGCACCGCCACAGCCTCCCTCTGAGTGGCCAGCATCAGCCCCATCGCCTCTACCTCCGCCACCTCCACCGCAGTGGGAGGACTGCTTGCCCCTCCCACCTCCACCAGCAGAGGGTGAATACCTGCTGGTTCCACCTCCACCAGCAGAGGGTGAATGCCTGCTGGTTCCACCACCGCCAGGAGCAGAGGAGCTGGAGCTGCCTCTGCCTCCACCACCGCCAGGAGCAGAGGAGCTGGAGCTGCCTCTGCCTCCGCCACCGCCCGGAGCAGAGGAGCAGGAGCTGCCTCTGCTGCCCGTACCTCCGCAGGTAATACGGTGGCCGGAGCCCCAGAAAGGGGAGCTGCCGGCCACGAAGGGGGAGGAGGTCTGGAGACCACCAACCCCAGCAGCAGTTTCGCTGCCGGAGATGGGGGAGGTCAGGAGACCTGCTCCCACTGCAGCAGTTTCGCTGCCGGAGATCGTGGGGGAGGTCCGGAGACCTGCTCCCACTGCAGCTTCTTCGCTGCCGGCAGTACTGTGGTCGGAGCCCCACCAAAGGGAGCTACCGGCTACAAAGAAGGGGGACGAGGTCTGGAGACCACTTTCCCCAGCAGCAGTTTCGCTGCAGGAGTTCTTGTGGCCGGAGCCCCACAGGAGGGAGCTGCCGGCTACGAAGAAGGGGGAGGTCGGGGGACCACCTGCCCCCGCAGCTTTTTCGCTGCAGGACGGGACCAACAGGCTGTCAGCCGTGCCACTACCGGCAGGGGTGCTGACAGCATGGCCAGCCATGGGCCCACTGAAGCCTCCCTTCCCAGCCCGAGACTTTGTCCTGGACTGCTGGGTTTTTAAGGGGGGAGGTGGCCGTTGAGGCCATGTGTGCTGCGCACAAGGGGGGGTATATGTGGCAAAGTGCCCCGCCCCTGTGTGCATTTGTGTGTTTTGTGTTGTATGTTGCGTGTGTAAATGTTGGTGTATAGATTGGTACACGGGATATAAACGGGTCTGTGTTTCACGTGTATTTAAAGTGTAGATTTGTATTTAGGCACGAGGAGAGCACAAATCACTTCACGTGCTGGTTAAATGTAATATGTGAGCACGGGGTTGCACAGAATTAATTCACGTGCTGGGATTCAAGTGAATAATTAATTAGTAATTGAATCCCAGCACAATAGTATATATAGACGCACATTTCTTGCACTCAGGGTTGGGTGTTCGGAAGAGGAGAACGGGTGAGAGAGAGAGGAGAAACTAGAAAGTAAAATCGTAAACGTAAAGTGTTTGTTCTCACCGTGTCTGTTTGTCTGTCCGTGCACCGTTTGTTTAGTGTTAATCCGTTTTGTCTGTCTGTTTATTTTGGCTATAGTGCCGTGTCCTGTTTTGTGTACCGTTTAAAACCTTTTTATTTGTTAATAAACGCTGAGTGCAGCCATTGCACTCAGCTCATCATCACCACCGTCTCTGTCTGTGTATTCCTGTCTGGTCTGACGCCACCCACTCTGGCCGTCTTTGTGACAAGCACAGAGAGGTGTGGTAAAGCATAGGGAAGCATTGTAAAGCACAGAGAGGTCTGGTAAAGCATAGGGAAGCATTGTAAAGCACAGAGAGGTCTGGTAAAGCATAGGGACGCATTGCAAAGCACAGAGAGGTCTGGAAAAGCATAGGGAAGCATTGTAAAGCACAGAGAGGTCTGGTAAAACATAGGGAAGCATTGTAAAGCACAGAGAGGTCTGGTAAAGCATAGGGAAGCATTGTAAAGCACAGAGAGGTCTGGTAAAGCATAGGGAAGCATTGTAAAGCACAGAGAGGTCTGGTAAAGCATAGGGAAGCATTGTAAAGCACAGAGAGGTGTGGTAAAGCATAGGGAAGCATTGTAAAGCACAGAGAGGTCTGGTAAAGCATAGGGAAGCATTGTAAAGCACAGAGAGGTGTGGTAAAGCATAGGGAAGCATTGTAAAGCACAGAGAGGTATGGTAAAGTATAGGGAAGCATTGTAAAGCACAGAGAGGTGTGGTAAAGCATAGGGAAGCATTGTAAAGCACAGAGAGGTCTGGTAAAGCATAGGGAAGCATTGTAAAGCACAGAGAGGTATGGTAAAGTATAGGGAAGCATTGTAAAGCACAGAGAGGTGTGGTAAAGCATAGGGAAGCATTGTAAAGCACAGAGAGGTCTGGTAAAGCATAGGGAAGCATTGTAAAGCACAGAGGTGCACGCTAAAGCACATTAACATGGTTAACCAACCTTTATAAAAAAGATTCACATAGTAAAAGCCTAGGGAATAAGCATAGGTAAGCATTGTAAGGAATAGCAATGTATGGTAAATCACATAAATAAACATGGCAAACCAGGGTAAGCGCTGGTAAATGCATTGTATATTCTTCCAACCAGCCTTATTGGCACAGCTGTACAATAATAACCTAAAGGGCGGGTTCAGTACTGAAAGCCAGTGTTATTGCGTGTCTTTCTGTAATGAATCTCCTCCTAGCGGCTGATGAGTTAGCAGTACTGACATCAGCATCAGACACGTGCTTCCCTCTCCACTACAGAGCTTGCTCTTCAGTTGAATGGTAAGTCTTTGAGCTGTGTAGTTTGCGGTTCACATCCCGCCCTTCAGTTCAATTGGCTGAGATGCCAGTTCATTAAATAGATCATACAAGATATGCATTAGATAATGTATGACTGACATCCAATTTTTCTTCGACATCTTCATTTAGACACACACATAGGTCTGTGTTGCAGAAACTGACTGAAAGTTATTGCATTAGTTAGCTGATCAACTGCAACCTGTTGCACTTCTAAAAGATTTTAATGATGCTTCAATTAAAAACAACTCAAAATCAATACGTTTTAGATGAGTAATTTATTGTGGTATTTCGTGCACTCCTCAAGCATAAACCGCGTACACAACCAGTCATGAATATATGTGACCTTTATTTTAACATAAATAAGTAGAAATGGCTTGAAAAATACTAATATAAAATGAGGCACACATGCATAGTTTTCATTTCTCATTGAAAGGAACTTTGATCCTGCACAGAGACACACACACACTCACAGACTGTAATTTGTGTCTGCGTGTCAGGGCAGGCACACCAAACCTGCACCGTCCCTCTCCTGTAAACTCCTCTCCCTCTTTACCAGCGTGAGCTGCTATCTCTATCTGCACAGCAAACGCCTCGTTCCGGGAACGGCGCAAACACAATGAGCACCGTTCAACACTAATCAAGAAGCAACTGTGTGGAAGCTATCTGAATCCCTTGTCTCCTTGAGCAGGCTAATCAGGAATCATCTGCTCCAACGCCACTCTATAGAAACAGCACCAAGCTTGTTACACTACAGTGTGTGTGTGTACGTGTGCTAGTATGCGTTTGTGAATTGAAAAACCTTCACAGTGCTAAGGGGCAGCAGTGTGGAGTAGTGGTTAGGGCTCTGGACTCTTGACCGAAGGGTCGTAGGTTCAATCCCAGGTGGGGGACACTGCTGCTATACCCTTGAGCAAGGTACTTTACCTAGATTGCTCCAGTAAAAACCCAACTGTATGAATGGGTAATTGTATGTAAAAAATAATGTGATATCTGTATAATCTGAAATAATGTGATATCTTGTAACAATTGTAAGTCACCCTGGATAAGGGCATCTGCTAAGAAATTAATAATAATAATAATGCACAACAGGGAGCTGAGGAGCAGAGACAGGCCGTGCAGTTCTAACTTACTCCCCCACCCCAACTTCTGTGAGCACAAGCTTCATAATTAAACCTATATGAATAAGACAAACCCTGTAGCCCCAGGAATACCCTTACACATGTTCACCATGGTATATCTGCACAGTAATATTACTGGTAATCATTTCACATGCTTTTACCACGGTATGCATTTAGTGACCTTGATTACTGTGATTTCCCATTCTTGCCAGTGCTTTACCATGCTATGCTTTACCCACAGTGTATATTCACAGATAAAAGAGGGCGGAGGCTGGGAGCAAACCGCTGACCCCATACAATGCTAGTGAACATCTCAACCACTATGCAAAAGAACCGGGCTCATCTGCATTTGTGGCTTTAGAGTTTAACCTCACCTCACCGACAGGGGACAGAATCCGCAACCGCCAGCGTATCACACAACACTGCCCGTTACAACGGGAAACAACATTAGAAGAGACATTTTTTTGTAAACGTTTTCCTTTTTGACTCCATTTTTATTTTGATTAAATACACAAAATTCAAAGGGGCTGTGTGACAGAGATCGAATGGTGCTGTGCGTTAGATGTCCCTCTCGACCTGTGAGGGCACTGTGTAACAGGAACAGAGTACCCTTAACTAAATGGCACGACAATTTATTCCGTAGGGTAGGTGGAAGTTGGTCATTTAGGAAAGGGGCACATCTACGGTATCCAAACTCAATGACCCAGACGTTAAACGGTGTGGCATCTGAGGATGAGCGAGGATGAGCGAGGTCATGAGTGAGGATATAAATAGGGGTCATAGCTGATGTGATCTGTTCCTTGGTAAATGGTTAGAAACAACATAGAAGGAACCTTTGTTACCGTAAAGTAAACCGTGAGTTTGTTTTGTCTGTTAGTGTTTGTTATAACTGTCTGTTTGTTTTAAACTAGACTTCCTATAACACGATCCGGAGCTGTAGCAGAAGCCAGCATAATCCCGGACATCACTTTCACCCCTGCATTTCACGGAGAACTGTAATACACAACTTGCACTTATTTCACTATCACTAAGAACTGTGTTTGTGTTTTGTGTTTAGTGTCGGTGTGTAAAACTGGACTTTTTGGTTGCGGGTCAAACCCGGGGATTTACAAATACGGAGTGATACACGCCGCTGTCTCACGCCATCATTATTATTTCCAGGTGTTTGCATTGAAGGCTCTGGACATTATTAATTAAATCAATAAACACCCTTGCACCTGTTAGTAATTGTCCGTGTTATTCGTACCTGCACTGCGCTCACCTGTATCCACTCACCACTTTGCCACAAGCTGTCATATTATTTCTCAATCCCTTTCTTTGATGACGCTGGCACCCAGTTTCAAAGAAAGCAGTTACTGTAAAACCTCACCAAGGGATGGAATCAGGGAACAGAAAGAAAGGCTGTTGTGCTTAAAGTATCCGTTTGGTAATCTAATAATGGGGTATTAATTGCTCTGTGGAGAGCGCACTAGTTAATGAAATCCAGAGGCGCTTTAATGAATCAAATTCAGCTGTGAGTCAAAGAGAATTCATTCAACAGAATAAAGCATTGTTATGAGTTAAGTTCAAGTTCAAAATTAAAACGAGCAAAAGTTCTGATCAGAAGCCTGGCATCCATTGACTGCATCTTTGTTCAAATTCAGAGATATTACAAATTCCAGAATATGTGTCATAACAAGATTTTCATGCAGATCATAATTGCTCAGCACTTGAAAAGCATCTTCTTTTCATCTCCTAGCTCAGCTCACTCCAGTAATGCTGCAAGGGGATTCTCAGCTGGAGAGTCAGAGGCTAATCTGATGCAGCAACCTTAAACCATTAAATGAAAATCAACATGTAATTCATGCAACTGTCTTGGGAGAATAGCATTCAATTGATATTAGAAGGTAAACCCACATTCAGATGCTCCCCACAACAAAACGTGCAAGAAATGAAAGGTTTTTAAAAACTATACGAGGCATCGTTTCAATTTGAAGTACTTCAGCACACACAGATCCACATTTATTTTCTTGCTTTTCATCCATGAAGGCGCAGGGACACTGCAATCATAACTCATGGTGGAGCAACACTGCAGCTGAACAGAAAGTGTAAACAACAAAGAAAGCCAGCCTGAAACCTGTATACACATGCATTAAATACCTTACAGTAGGAATCAAATGGGAGTAACGCAACAAGTGGGGTACCACAGGGATCAGTATTGGGACCATTGCTATTCTTAATCTATATAAATGGCTTGCAAATTTGCAGACGACACAAAACTAGGAGGGGTAGCCAACCAATCAGCAACTTTTACCTCGTTTCTACGAATTTTATTTCCATACCGTGTCAGCATGATACACAAACTTCACAGTAATGAAAGCATGCCGAGCTGTCCCCAAGAAACGGATAAATCCGTGTAGATAACAAAATGACGCAATACCTATAATGGTAACCATGGTAATAACTGTCATCGCAGAAGCGTCAAGATGGAGTTTTTAAATGCGATGTTGTTTATTTTAGCCATGGTTTTCAACTTTGTTTTACATAAAACCATTACAGAAGAAATAAAAAAGACAACGTAAAACCCGCAACAGAAGATTTATATCATCACTCAGGAGATGAAGCATAGCAAATACAAAGGCACATTTTTTTTAACCTTTCATCTTTAGCTAGATACACTATGTAGGCTATAGGGCACAGCCTAGAGATGCAACATTGGAACATATTCTAATGATTGAAAAATCCTGTGAATCCCCTTGGACAAAAGCATCTGATATATGAATTAACAATAGTAATGAAAATCCATGTCATTGATTTATTTAGGATAGTAATTCTTGTTATACATCAATAAAAAAAGAAAAGAGAGATAGATAGATAGATAGACAGATAAAAAATAACCACAACCTTTATTCTATGCTTACTTTCCAGCTTACTCTACTTGGGACTGTAGGACAACAACTCACTGGTCAAAGCCACGATCTCTGCAGTGGTGGGATGAAGTTGTTTGTCATCATTTTACACCCGTAGACTGGATGGAGAATTTTCATATGTCAAAGGCTATGTTTGAATATCTGTGCGCAAATCTGCACTCACATCTGGATCGCCAAACGACTGCTGGAAGAACACCGATATCACTGTTGCAATTTGTCTGTGGCAACTACCAACAAACTGTGAGTACAGGTCAATATCACACCTGTTTGGGGCTGGCCATACATCCGCCTTTCAGTGTGTACACAAAGTTTGCGGTGCCATTGTGGAAGTATTAATGCCGAAGCATTTAAAACCTGCACCAGAAGAATGTGCATTACTGGCCAAAGGTTTTGAAGAAAGGTGGGGCTTTCCTCAATGTCTGGGTGCCATTGATGGCACTCACATTCTCATCATTGCCCCACAAGAATGCTACAAAGATTATTTTAATAGAAAAAGGTTGTATTCAATCATTTTACAAGCAGTTGTAATGGGAAATTCTGGGATGTTTATTCAGGGTACACTGGAAGTGCACGTGATGACTGAGTCCTTCGGAATTCAAATCTGTTTGAACTCGCAACATCTGAACGCTTATTTCCAACCACCACAAGGAACATAGACGGGTGTAACACAGGGTACGTTCTTGTTGGAGACCCAGCTTACCCACTGACAGCATGGCTAATGAAACTGTACTGTGAAAACGGCAGACTCACTCCTGACAAGAGCAACTTTAATTACAGGCTTAGCTGAGCTAGAAGTGTCGTCGAAACTGCATTTGGGAAACTTAAAGGAAGATGGAGGTGTTTAATGAAACGATACAAACTTAAATTCTCTGAATAACATTGTATTGACAGCTTGCACCTTGCACAATATATGTGAGGAATTCCACGATCATTTCAATGAGGACTGGCTATACTGGCAGATCCCTGAAGACCCACAGCCTGTTGCTGCACTACCTGACAGACAGAGCATATCAGGAATGCATTTGCCAGACACTTTCTCAGCAATTAAAAATTGAATTAGTAATTGGAATAATATATTAAATAGATATACATTTGGTTTCCATAATAAAACACTTTCAACTCCAATAACATTATTGTTTACATTCCATGTGTCTTATTTATAAATAAGCTCACCAGAACTTATGAATTATTGATCGTTTTTTATTATTAATAACAATAACAAATAACAAAAATAATAATAATTGCCAAAAGCAGAATACAAATATTAATTAACTATTTATATATAAGGCAGGAGTGGTACCTGCTGTGTATTAGCAAACCTTTCTGCAATTAAAATCAGCGAATCTACAAATAATTTCTGTTTTTCCGCTGCAGCTATTCTTTTTCCCTCTCTCCCTCTTCCATTTCAAAATAGGCCTTGTGAATGGCCAGATGCTCTGCATCGCTCTTTTTAAAATAGTCTATAAAGGCATTCTTCTTCATCTTGTCCTGTCTTCATCTGGTAAAAGACAAGAAATGTATATATCAAGGCCATAACTCATTATTTTTATAATTTAACATGTAAGTCGAGTATTGGCAATTTTATGTTTCTAATAGAATATTAACAACAAAGGCATACATATACCATCGGTAATTACATAACATATCTTTCTGTTTTGGATTGTAGTTGAAGATTTCACAAATGCTAAGTAGCAAGTTTTTTTTTTCTCTCTCCCCCGCTACTAAACCTGTGTTACATTCCTTTCCAAACATTGTATCAACATTTCTGGACACATTATTAATGTAATGCTTATTGTGTGCAGGTATTTGATAAGCAAAACACTGGTTGAAGTATCTGTCTATAAGTATCTGTCTATAAAGACAACCTTCCTCTTGGCTATCACCTCAGTGAGCTACAGGCGCTGTCTCTGCACAGCTCCAGCATGCGTATTTGGGACGATGGCAGCACGGTGTCACTACGTACAAACCCTGCTTTCCTCCCTAAGTTGATCACAGCCTTTCACATGAAGCAGTCTGTGCAACAGGAGTCTTTCCATCTGCCTCCGTTTTTGTCAGAGGAGGATAGGAGATTGAACTTCCTCTGCCCGGTGCAGGCATTGAGGTGTTACGTGGATAGGACAGGAGCTCTGCGTCATTCTGACCAGCTCTTTGTCTGTCACGGTATACAGACCCTAGCCCCTCTCGAAGCAGCGACTGTCACACTGGATTGCAGATACAGTCTCGACTGCGTATGATAACGCTGTCTTGCCCCATCTGGGAGAGTAGCCCGCATTCTACCAGAGGGTGGGCTACATCTTGGGCCATCTTCAGAGGGGCTTCACATCCAATATCTGTAATGGAGCTAGCTGGGCTACGCCGCATACTTCTCCAGGTTCTATCGCCTCAATGTGATAGATCCTTCCTTGCCTTCATTAGGCACAAGAGTCCTTGAGGTTGCACGCTCGCACTGCTAACCTTGGCTTATGCGGTTCTGATGCGTCCCTCATATGCTGCCGTTCCTTCTCCCTCATGACAGCTCTGGTATACTTTCCCATAAGTAATGTTTTGGTGGTCGTCTTCGAATTGAAAGGGAATGTTAGGTTACTTACCGTAACCCTGGTTCCCTGAAAGAGAAGATGACCACCTACCAGCGAGGTTGCATTGGTCGCCCTCACGGGTTCGATGCAAAAAGAGAACATGGCTTCCGTGGGTTGACTATTTAATCCCTCGGCAGGCAGGACCGAGGACATCACCCCAGAAAGGGGCCTATCAGCAAGTCTGATATAAAGAGCTCAGTACCTACCATAGGCATATTCCCATAAGGAATGTTTTGGTGGTCGTATTCTCTTTCAGGGAACGAGGTTTACAGTAAGTAACCCAATGTTTTCTACTCATCTACTTGAATTGCATTTTGCGTGCATCTTTACATCCAACACTACACTAGTGATTAAGCTAACACGCTTAATCACCTGACCCTCTATGGTTCTGTGATTCTGTGATCGCAGAAACCAATACAGAATTCAGACAAGGGTGAAGAATTTTGCACAGAATTTTGCAGAAATGTTAACACAGAAATACAGGCATGCTAATTTACTTGAGTTTATTTAGGTCCCAGCAGCACCCGTTAACAGCTTCCGCCTAAACTACAGGATGAATCGTGCTCATAGAATAAAACTGCAAAAGACTGAGCTGAACAGCACCTCAAGCCCTCTATGAAGACAGTGGGAAACTGTTTTGCAATACTTAGTGCCCACCAGGCTAAAGGGTTAAGTGGTCTAGGAGTTTGAAAAAGAGATGCCAACAAAGCATAAAGGCGTGCCTAGTACCAGCCTCCACACAAAGACAGTTGTGGGGGAAGCTCAACAATTTTTCTTATCAAAATTAAGAGAATAGTGGTAACTGTTAAAATTAGGTAGATAAAAACTGAATTATTGGCATCGATCGGTACAGTGATGAATATGAAGGCTGTAACTTTTGCAAATATAAGAACATAAGAACATAAGAAAGTTTACAAACGAGAGGAGGCCATTCAGCCCATCTTGCTCGTTTGGTTGTTAGTAGCTTATTGATCCCAGAATCTCATCAAGCAGCTTCTTGAAGGATCCCAGGGTGTCAGCTTCAACAACATTACTGGGGAGTTGGTTCCAGACCCTCACAATTCTCTGTGTAAAAAAGTGCCTCCTATTTTCTGTTCTGAATGCCCCTTTATCTAATCTCCATTTGTGACCCCTGGTCCTTGTTTCTTTTTTCAGGTCAAAGAAGTCCCCTGGGTTGACATTGTCTATACCTTTAGGATTTTGAATGTTTGAATCAGATCGCCGCGTAGTCTTCTTTGTTCAAGACTGAATAGATTCAATTCTTTTAACCTGTCTGCATACGACATGCCTTTTAAACCCGGGATAATTCTGGTTGCTCTTCTTTGCACTCTTTCTAGAGCAGCAATATCCTTTTTGTAACAAGGTGACCAGAACTGAACACAATATTCTAGGTGAGGTCTTACTAATGCATTGTGGAGTTTTAACATTACTTCCCTTGATTTAAATTCAACACTTCTCGCAATATATCCGAGCATCTTGTTGGCCTTTTTTATAGCTTCCCCACATTGTCTAGATGAAGACATTTCTGAGTCAACATAAACTCCTAGGTCTTTTTCATAGATTCCTTCTTCAATTTCAGTATCTCCCATATGATATTTATAATGCACATTTTTATTGCCTGCATGCAATACTTTACACTTTTCTCTATTAAATTTCATTTGCCATGTGTCTGCCCAATTCTGAATGCTGTCTAGATCATTTTGAATGACCTTTGCTGCTCCAACAGTGTTTGCCATTCCTCCTATTTTTGTGTCGTCTGCAAATTTAACGAGTTTGCTTACTATACCAGAATCTAAATCATTAATATAGATTAGGAATAGCAGAGGACCTAATACTGATATAAATGTGAAGGATATTATCACAGTTCAAATTCTTTTTTTCTAAACTTTCTGACCACTCCGGGGCCCTCTGAGTGCATGTGACCCCTGTGCAGCTGCACTGGCTGTTCCTTCACCACTGGGTGAGGGCGACTGTGAAGCACCAACATTTCCAAACTCAGCCAATCAGCAGGTCCTGAATCTGGGGTTCAGACTGAGCGTGAAATTATTAGACAACAAGCATAAGACAATTATTATGGAATTGTCTTATGCAAAATAGTACATATTCTTCTTCTTCTTCTTCTTCTTCTTCTTCTTCTTCTTCTTCTTCTTCTTCTTCTTCTTATTATTATTATTATTATTATTACTGCTTCAGCAGTCAGATGATGCAATGCTGAATCAGTCCTGTGATGTCATGTGCTGTGTAAACAGTCGCTGTTGCACCATCACACACTCGGAAAGGGTTTCTAGAGTCAATTCAATTAATAAAGTAACACATTCTAATGAACAACAAAGAAGCTTGAGGAGCAGCAAATGGTCTGACCAACAGAATTGTGATTCAGCTTTGGATGAAATGCTGAGTCTGCATTAACTTGCAGTCGTCATGTAGAGATTTCTTCACATCTTTACAAAGGGGAAGAGGGTTGCTGAGTGCTCTGAAAAGTTCTGAGATTATTGATGGGTTCTACAGCTGCGGCCAAAAGTGTTGCATCACCCAATAGAATTAACTAATTTTGCTTCATGAAAACTGCTGAATAATGTTAACACATTGAATTATATACCACTTTGTAGATTTATATTTAATTAGAAGTAAAACAGACAAAAATTGGAAAATGTGACATTTCGAAATCTAACATGAAATACTACTAGTATGGCTTCCGGTACACTTTGTGATATCATTTTGAATTTATCTTTTATTACATAATGTTAAATATAAGATCTAAATTCTGTTCATATTTTTTTTTTTTATTATGTCTCAATCCTAAAATTCTAGGCAATGCAAAATTTTTGACCATAGCTGTACATTTTGTTTTCCAAACTGCTAAATCATAGGCAATAATCAGTAACAAGTAAATGAAGGATTCAAACAGTATAGCTATGAACCTTGGTAGGGTGCTGGTGAATAACTAAGAATTGATGGAAGGACTGTCCCTTTATTTTAAACACCCTGGGGTCTAATCCATTGATTTAAATGTTGGCAGTTTTAAATACTGCTGTCTTTCGAATCAGAGCTGCCATGGGGTAACTAAAAATGAGTTATGCAAGGAGTCAAGAACTACTGTACAGCTGTGGCCAAAAGGTTTGCATCACATAGAATTGTAGGATTGAGACATAATTAAAAAACAAAACAAACAAACAAACAAAACTACATGAACATAATTTAGATCTTTTATTTCACATCATGTAATCAAATAAACTACAAAATGATATTGCAAAAGTCTACCGGAAGCCATATTAGTAGTACCGTATTTTATGTTACGTTTTGAAACGTTTTGAATTTTGTTTTCCGTAGCTGTAGTTCCAATGTGGTATTTCATCCATCCACTGGGGGTATAGCGATGCTGGGGACAGGTTAATTGTTACTTTCTTGCATGCAGAAGCAGCTGAATTCTGACAGAAGGCATGATTGAGAGTTGTATTGAGGCCGCAGGGATGCTTTTAACTTTTGAGACTGGGATAGAGAATTATACACAGTGATTCAGCATGCTGAGAGACTGATGCATGCCTTTGTAACTTCTAGAATAGACTACTGTAATTCCTTATTTTCTGGTATTCCAAACAGTGTTTTGTCCAGATTGCAGCTCGTACAAAACGCTGCTGCCAGGATCCTAACGAAAACAAGAAAGCTTGACCATATTACACCGGTATTGGCATCCCTACACTGGCTCCCAGTATGATACAGGATTGATTTTAACGTCCTGGGTTGGCTCCATCTTACCTGAGTGACTTATTGGTCCCATATGTTCCAGGTTGCCCACTCTTATCCCAGGATGTTGAGTATTTCACCGTTCCAAAATTTTTAAAAAAGAACACAGGTGGCAGAGCATTTGGCTACAGGACTCCTAAATTGTGGAACAAATTGCCAGCCTCTGTATGGGACGCACCAATTATGGCAGCTTTTAAAACTAGGCTGAAGACATATTTTATAGTCTATCATATATATGACTACTACTATTGCCTTATTACTGTATGTTTTATTCTTTTTATTATTTTATCGTACGTATGGATTTTATTGTATTTACTAATTTGTTGGTCTGCTTCTAATGCTTACTGCTCGGTATATTTTCTTGTATTGCCCATGTGAAGTGCTCTGCAGCAACTTGTTGCAATGGGCTCTATATTAAATAAAGATTGATTGATAAAGATTGAGTGATTATAAACAACAAGAAAAGGTAGTTATTTAATGCTGGGTCTGCTCTAAAAGCTGGACTTCTGGAGTGCGGTGGTTTGAAAAATGATAACAAAGGTCATGTGAGTGCTGTCTCCTCTGTCACTATGATTGCAACAAAGGCAGAACAAATGGAAGTTGTGCTCACCCTAGCGGTCATTTTAGGAATCTTTTGGAGCTAATAAAAATAACTGAGTTAGTTAGCCTGGTACATAACAAGGGTGTGTTGCTAACCATACTAGTAATTAGCTTTAAGAAGTATTTATTGGCAGGTGTTAAATAAATCCATTCATTAATTAATGTGTTGATTTCAAAACAAGAAAAGCTTCAACTTCACAATTGAGCATCAATCAATGGTGTTTATTTTTATTATTATTATTATTATTATTATTATTATTATTATTATTATTATTATTAGGCAGACACATTTATCCAAGGTGATTACAGGTTTTACAGGGCAGTACAGGGTTACAGTGCAAGATCAATATTTAAATACTGTACAGTTTACAGTAAATGCAAATTATACTACTAAAGTACAATATGAAATAAAGTGCAACAAGTTAGGATTTCAAAACAAGAAAAGCTTCAACTTCACAATTGAGCATCAATCAATGGTGTTTTAAAAGTCGATTAGAAGCAAATTTTCCTCTCATTTATTATTATTATTATTATTATTATTATTATTATTATTATTATTATTATTATTATTATTATTATTAGGCAGACACATTTATCCAAGGTGATTACAGGTTTTACAGGGCAGTACAGGGTTACAGTGCAAGATCAATATTTAAATACTGTACAGTTTACAGTAAATGCAAATTATACTACTAAAGTACAATATGAAATAAAATGCAACAAGTTAGGATTACAGCAAGGTATATCTACAATAGTAGGAGTGCAGCGGTGCAGGGATAGTGCATCAGCGGAGGATCTAATTGAACTGCCGTTGCGAGTACAAGTGTCAACACACACCTAGTACATAACAATCAGAAATCAGAGAACAAGACAAAGCACGTGAATAGGATATCGAAACAGATAAGAAAATAAATGTACAAAGCAGCCTTTCAGAGAGTAGTGTGAGAAGGGGCGGTACGGTACAATTTCCTCAGTGAAATTACCACACTTTCCATGCTTGAACAATAAGGTCAGGACACTGGTTGCCATGGGGAGTAATTGTTATTTATGTAGAAATAGTCAGAAATGTGTTTTTATCGTCGTTACAGCAGCTGTCACAGAGGCCCCCAGATGTTACAGCGCAGATGATATTCGGAAAGTCAGTGACCCATAAATCAGAGTCCTGAGCCTCACAAAGAACAGTCTGTGTGGCGTGTCTGTCATCTACACCGCTGCACTGCACTGCAGCTTCAGAATAGAACAGAAGAAAGTTTACAAACAAGAGGAGGTCATTCGGCCCATCTTGCTCATTTGGTTATTATAGCTTCCCCACATTGTCTAGATGAAGACATTTCTGAGTCAACATAAAGTCTTTTTCATAGACTCCTTCTTCAATTTCAGTATCTCCCATATGATATTTATAATGCACATTTTTATTGCCTGTGTGCAGTACCTTACACCTTTCTTTATTAAATGTCATTTGCCATGTGTCTGCCCAGTTCTGAATGTTGTCTAGATCATTTTGAATGACCTTTGCTGCTGCAACACTGTTTGTCACTGTTTTACCAGAATCTAAGTCATTAATGTAGATTAGGAATAGCAGGAATTATTTAAAGACAGTTATCCTGTTGAGGAATATATGGGGAGCCACAATCAAAGCCGTGTGCATTTTTCTTAATTTCTTAATTCTACTTACGTGTCTATGTTTCTAATGTCATTGTTCTAATTTATTATTGGGTCACTGTTTAACTGAAACACCCTGTACAAGAAACTGAAAGACACAATCATGCCTCAATGGACCATCGGAATGGGAGCTGCCTGCAATAAAGGCAGCAACTGTAATCGAGAAACTGTATACCTCCTGGCAGCCCCCTTATAAAAGTTCACCATGGTAAAATGTGCACGTTCATTGTTTTCTCATGGTTATACTCTAGCTAATCAATGCTTACCTTTGCTTTACCGTGTTTTCACTGTGCTTCATTACACATTGCTATGCTTTTACTGTGGGACACTGTGACAGGGCGAGGAGCCCGGTACATGATGTTTTATTTATTTTAGAATGGGGTATCGTTCCCCCCTGTGCAGTTTATTATTTTGTATTTGGATTTTGTATTATGATTTTAATTCATTTGGGAGATGGCCACCTTCTAAAACAAAACTACGGCTTCTCGTTTATTACACTTTGCTGTGTTTTTACTGTTGGAAACGTTTATAAGGGTTAGTTTACCATGGTTTGCTTTTTAATATTCATTACCAGAACTCGCTGTGCTTTAAACTGCCCCCCCGTGCTTTCCCATGCTTTCACTGTGCTGCCTTAAACTGTGCCATGTTTTTACAACTGTTATTAGGGTCTCCAACTGAAAATGAATCTGTATGAAAGGATACACCTTCAGCTCTGACGTTTCATTGCATAAAACTATTATTAAACCGTATTAAGAGGAGCCCAGTCGAACCCAAGCAAATTGAACTGGCTCTAAGTTTGTGCATCTCATGGTTCAAGGTGCATTTGAAAAGCTTTACACATCCTTAGAAAATGAACAGTAATAACAGATGTATTTAACATGTATGTTGGTGTCCCTAGTGGCTCCCCTTGTAAAAGCATAGAGCGAGTCAAGGAAACCCATAAATAGTTGTCTATAACAATATGTAGGATCTAATGAAGCTATATAACTTCAATAGTCACCAGCAGATATTTATAGAGATTTCTATAGGAATTGTTTATAAAGACACACACACACACCATCCCTTTGTGTGAGCAGCTGTGTGTCAGCGAGTCGGGTGCCAATGGAGCTCTTCACAATAGATGGGCTAGTTCTTTCCTCTGATTCCAGAACCCTGCATTGTGTTACACATGTACAAAAGGGGAAATTAACTCAGCTTTCCGTTAGATACGAACATGTGCTGGACTGACTGCTGCTAATCCGAGCCAGCTGGGAGCAGACCTGGCTCTGGTTTGTGATGTGTTTAGTATACTGATTATACCGTACAATCCTAAAACCACCTCCTCCTTATGTCTGTATTCAATCCCAATTATAAATCTCACAGCCTGTCTCAGCCAGTATGTTTTTGAAAGCATGATATTATTATCTCACAGATAGACGCCCTCTTTTTTTTTTTAATTTAGTCGTCGCCAATGGTTCCCCGGTTTTCTCTCCATTTTAACCAGGTTCACCGCTGCAACTTCCACGCCGACTCGGGAAACGATGGCAGACACATGTGTCATCCAAAAGGTGGCGTGCAAAGCCGTCTTTTTTCGTGCTGCAGGTTTACTGCGAAGCCATTAGACCCATAGTGCCGGAGGACAACACATCTGAGTGGCTTCTACAGCAGACCCGCAGGCGCCCTATCGGCCACAGGAGTCGCTGGTGCGCGGTGAACCGAGGATTACTCTGCCGACCTGAACCCTCCCCACCCAGGCGGTGCGCGGCCAATTGTGTGCCGCCCCCTGGGAACTCCCGGCCACGATCGCAATGGCATAACCTGGACTCGCACCAGCGATCTCCAGGCTATAGGGCGCATCCTGCACTCCACGTGGAGCGCCTTTACTGGATGCACCACTCGGGAGCCCAGGTAGACGCCCTCTTAAAGCGACTTTAGACTCTTCATGCTCGATTAAAACAGCGCCATACATTTCAAAAGGACTTAGAAATCCAGACACCTCCTCTCGGCAGTGTTTCGGTTCATATCATTTTATTTCGAAGTTCATATATGTGTTAATTAAGCAATATAGGGTGTGTGTGTCGTTGTGGGATATCCCCAAGGGTCATCGTGTACGAGGCGAAGCTGAGTGATTTAACCAACCAGAGAAGTGTCAATATTCTAAGTGTCCTTAGATAGCGCACAGCTATGACATCACATATATTCACATTATCAGATCAACATTTCTATAGCCTCCACTTGCTGTGCCACCTTTCAGCGTACAAATCAACTAAAGTGTGGTGTCAGTGTGGTCTGTCCCTTGTAAAAGCTTTATCACAGTAAAAACACAGCATAGTGTAATAAAACACACTGAAGGCATGGTAAAGCACAAGGAGGTATGATAAAACATATTACAAAACAAACAATGGTTAACTAACCCTTATAAAAATGCCCCATACTAAAAGCACAGCACAGTGTAATAAAGCACAGAGAACATATGGTCAAGCACAGGTAAGCATTGTCAAGCACAGACAGGTACGGTAAAGCACATACAAAAAAAAAAAAAACATGGTAAACTAACGCTTCTAAAAGTGCCCCACAGTAAAAGCACAGCACAATGTAATAAAGCACAGAGAGGTCTGGTAAAGCACAGGGAAGCATTGTAAAGCAGAGAGAGATCGTAAAGCATAGGGAAGCATTGTAAAGCACAGAGAGGTATGATAAATCATAGGGAAGCATTGTAAAGCACAGAGAGGTATGGTAAAGCATAGGGAAGCATTGTAAAGCACAGAGCGGTATGGTAAAGCATAGGGAAGCATTGTAAAGCACAGAGAGGTATGATAAATCATAGGGAAGCATTGCAAAGCACAGACAGGTCTGGTAATGCACAAGGAAGCATTGTAAAGCACAGAGAGGTCTGGCAAAGCATAGGGAAGCAGTGTAAAGCACAGAGAGGTCTGGTAAAGCATAGGGAAGCATTGTGAAGTGCAGAGGGGTATGGTAAAGCATAGGGAAGCATTGTAAAGCACAGAGAGGTCTGGTAAAGCATAGGGAAGCATTGTAAAGCACAGAGCGGTATGGTAAAGCATATTAAAAAAAAAAAAAAGAAAAAAAAAAACATGTTAAACTAATCCTTATATAATGTTCCCACGGTAAAAGCACAGTCCATGTTATGTTAGGTATGTTAAATATAACCATTGAAAAAGCACAGGGAAACTACAAAATTACTATGCATATCTATAAGGGGGCAGCGACTTCAGCAAACAATGATGCTCTATTTTTTGGGGGGAGGGAGGGGGCAAACCTAAATTCAACAAAATAAAAAGTGTCGAAATCATAAATACCTCAAGAAAGTTGTTAAAGAGGTCTAAATGGTTTTAAAGCTGTTGGGTATACATACCTTTAAGAGATGCATTGTATTTGTTCAACACGCCTATGTTAATTTTCCTATGAAGAACTTTGTTCTCGGAAAAGCATTCTCATCTGATCATAGGCGGTTGAGAATTACTTTTCCAGACTCAGCAGTTCTACGGAAGAGATAAAGCGTTCGATTGATCACAGGGTTTGGTGTCTGGAACGTTTTCAGATGAGTTTGATCTTGGAGATTTCTGTGTGAGTTCCCAGCTATTGAACTGCCTGTGCCGAGGTGAATCAAAGTATCATGTTATATTCCTCAGCATCGCATTGTTACTGTCTAACATGTTATGAATACTTTAATTTACAAGATATCACATTATTTTTACATACAATTACATTATTTTTTACACATTATTTTTTGCATACAATTACCCATTTATACAGTTGTGTTTTTACTGGAGCACGTTGAAAGTCGTCTGCAATGAAGAAATCCAGAACTGAACTGAAGGGGCTAAAATATCTCCAACCCAACCCTCTACTGGGAAAAATAAATAACTGCAGTTCAGTCCGCTTCAACACAAGGTTTTGTTGATCGGCTTTCCTTTGAAAATACTGCCACCTGCTGGCTAAAACCTTGCAGTGCAGCAATTCAATTTTATAGTTTTTTGATTTTTTATTATTATTATTATTTATTTATTAGCAGACCCTCTTATCCAGGGCAACTTTTGACAAAAGAATCGCAAAGCACTGTTCAGTACATAGCAGAAAAAAAGAACAAACCACATTACATTTGTATAGCATGTCACACATACAACTGCCACAATCAGACCATTTAAATAACTAATTTAAATAACAGTATACACATAATAATACAAAACCAGAAATTCTGAAGTTACATTAAAACCCACTAATATAAGAAAGCCATTTTATAAAAGTGTGTTTTTAGTCTTGACTTGAAAACTGCAACGCTCCCAGCTTCCCTGACAACGGAAGGCAGAGCATTCCATAATTTAGGAGCTCTACAAGAAAAAGCCCTGCCTCCCGTGTTGCTTTTGTTGACCCTAGGAATAACCAGCAGCCCCGCATCCTGTGATCTCAGATCGCGGTTTGAAAGATACAGGGTTAGTAACTCGTGCAAATAACTAGGTGCTGATCCATTCAGGGCTTTGTAAGTTAACAGCAAAATCTTAAAATCAATTCTATACTGCACTGGGAGCCAGTATAAAGAGGTCAAAACAGGGGTAATATGTTCACTTTTCCTGGTTTTAGTCAGAATTCTAGCGGCAGTGTTCTAGATGAAACAAAGGCATGCATTAGTCTCTCGGCATCAGATACAGAAATAATTGGTCTACGTTTGGCTGTATTTAATGTGAGTAAGACTGTGCTTACTACCCTGATGAGCTCTTCAATGCTGACCTCTGCAGCACAGCACTGAAGACCTGCAATGAGTTTAGCAGGAAGGACATTATTCATACAGCTTGTGACAAAATATTTGCATCACCCTATAGAATAAAATAATGTTGCTTCATGAAGTCGAATGAAACCTGCTGAATAATGTCACGTTAATTGATTACACACCGCTTTGTAGTTGTCCATATACTTAACGAAAAACTGACACAAATTGAATAAATGTGACATTTCGAAATCTAACATGAAATACTGTACTACTATTATGGCTTCCGGTAGACGTTTGTGATATCATTTTGTAGTTTATTTGATTACATGAAGTTAAATAAAAGAGTCCAGTTACACAGAAATGGAGACGGTCTGGTGCAGTAAATGGAGATTTGGGATATGATGTTTCCAGTCTGATGCTGTGATGTTGTCTTTTATTATTTATTTAATTGTAATAATTAATACAAAACCACATAGGAACTGTCTAATAATGGAAATAAGCATTGTAAACTGTTTGAACAATTATCCAGTCTGACAGGAGGTATTATCACAGTAGGGGGCACTGTGAAGAAGCAGCAGAATAGGCATGTGTACTGTAATTACGCCCATAGCATTCGCTAGAGGAGCGGTATGACACAGGCCCGTTTTTTGGGATGGAACCGCCTAGCATCTTGCATTTTGATTGGTCCTTGTCTGTCCCAGGACTACGATGTAGTGGATTTACTCTCCTCTACCCAAAGAGACTCAGGATTCAGGTTGATTATCCAGATATTTTAATAAATGCATACAAGGGAGGGGTCTACAAGAGACTGTTAACACAAGTGGGTTTACAGTTGATATTTATACAGTTTGTACAAGCTGGAAAGTAGGGTGTGACTGGTGTCTGTGTTACCAGAAAGTTCAGTAGAACAATGGGATGGCCAGTAGCACAAGATAAGATCAAAACAGAGCCAATCTTATCAGAGGGCCTTGGGTGGGGGGTAATATTGTCCAGAAGCTTG
Organism: Acipenser ruthenus; assembly: GCF_902713425.1. Taxonomy (NCBI): domain Eukaryota; kingdom Metazoa; phylum Chordata; class Actinopteri; order Acipenseriformes; family Acipenseridae; genus Acipenser; species Acipenser ruthenus. The sequence continues at coordinate 2,628,793 of NC_081240.1, read as the reverse complement.
GGGGTTCAACTGTTAGGCTTCAGCTGATGTAACCACTGTCTGTTGTACGGTACTTCATATTCAGTTAAATATATTTTGTCAGAATTCCATAATTTTCCTCCACAACGACGTCAACACGAGTGGAACAGCGGAGGCATTTTGAATATTGTGATCGGAGAGAGAGAGAGAGGTCTACTTTCCAGAACCTTTCAATTCAAATATATTGTGGTATTTTACTGTATGAATATAACAAATTATGGGTGACTATTACTTTATATAAATTGTCATGTTATGCATAAATGTGAGAATTGGCTTTTTGTGATGATCTACTTTTTTCTTTCAAACAGCATATATCTATAATCGTCGGCGTGATTTATTTTAATTGCAAATATATATTGTGCCCGCTATTACAGTTTTGTTACAGGATTCATTAGTTTATCTGTAATGTAATCACAGTTTTACAGAGACTGTTCATTCTCAGGGTTCTGGTCCGCTCTGGTTTTCAGATAACGTCCCAAATTCTGGACCGCTCTGGTTTTCAGATAACGTCCCAAATTCTGGACCGCTCTGGTTTTCAGATAACGTCCCAAATTCTGGACTGCTCTGGTTTTCAGATAACGTCCCAAATTCTGGGCTGCTTTGCTTTTCCGAATTCAGCCCAGTTTTTGGGATATCCTGCTCAGCTGACAGCCGAGTTTTTAAGTCATGCATGCCCAGATTACCATAAAAAGTAGACGAGACCTGGATCATGAATTCATAAGAACATAAGAAAGTTTACAAACGAGAGGCGGCCATTCAGCTCATCTTGCTCGTTTGGTTGTTAGTAGCTTATTGATCCCAGAATCTCATCAAGCAGCTTCTTGAAGGATCCCAGGGTGTCAGCTTCAACAACATTACTGGGGAGTTGGTTCCAGACCCTCACAATTCTCTGTGTAAAAAAGTGCCTCCTATTTTCTGTTCTGAATGCCCCTAATTAATTTAAGAGTAACCCTTAGTACATGAATCAAAGTTAATGTATTGTTTTTACTCTCCCCAGAAAACATTATTTTTTTTATGAAGAAAAATTAAATATAAATGTAAAAAAACAAATTTCTTTATTACATTGAAGAAACTACATTGCACTGAAATAGATACATAAACATTAATTAAAGCAGTCGTTTTCCTTTATTAAAGGCTAATATTAAAACACATTTCTGAGAAGGAACGTGGTTTTCTAAAAAAAAAAGGACCTCTCATTTGCATATGTAATGTCCATCAATATATAGTCATGGGTAGGGTTTATCAGACCTTCTGGGTTTAAGAGACCAGTGCCCTTCAGCAACTTCTAATAAATCTTATTGTATTGTATTAGTCAACATGCTCCTTCTCTATTCCTGATAGTTTAAACTGCAGGCTATAGATACTGTTTAAACAGTTGGACTATGCAAATATAATGGAACCAAATTAAATACATTGTACAATAGTAATGATTAGATCTAGTGAGTGATTACAGACATTCTTGTGCAAAGTGTACAAATGTGCCTTTCAACCATTTACTGTATAGTGAGTCCTTCCCACTTGGAAACATTTACACTGGCCATAAAAGGGTTAACTGCAAGAGTGATAGAATGACACAAGTTAATTGTATCAATCTGTGTGACATACTCAATGCCTAGATTGATCTTTTCTAACAGGCATTTCTGATATTTATAGAATGCATCAAATGTATCAACCTGTGCCACCTAATAACTGTCTAGATCAGGGGTCCCTCCTTGTTTTTGTTCCAGCTGTACCCTAAATTACTTATTTGGACCAATTAAGCTTTCAATAAGCACTTAATTGATCCAATTAAGTAATGTAGGGTACAGTTGGAACAGAAACCAGGAGGGACGCTGGCCCTCCACGACCAGGATTGGAGACCCCTGCCAGCAGGTTCATTGCTCCAGATCACCAGATTTATATTGCGCCTTTTTTAATTCAAACACATAATGAATCCCCTCTATTGTTTATTGCTAATTCTGCATTTGTTATGAGCTTCTCCAGGCAGAATGTATTTATTTTATGAAACAAGAGGTGTGTATTGTAGTGACTACATCTTCCTTAGAGTGAGTGTTAAACGATCAATTTTGTTCAAGGAATGTATGTTTCATCATCATCAGATATCTGTGATGTAATTAAGAAATTGAGATGGTTTAACAATGTTAATTACAGCTCTAAATGCAGGTGGAGAGTAGCAAGCCAAAGTAGGCACTGATAAGCAATGGAATGTCAATTTTTTCACACAAATGGAGGGCTCTGAAACTCCAGGAGCAATTAGAGAGCTGCTTATGCTGCCAGCATACCACATTGCAACACTCTGGGTGGTTTAGAACCCTATTATGGGTGGTTTAGAACACTTTGAACTCCCAAAATTACTGTACCCCTCAGTTTTAAAAAGCTCTTTATTTAAATGAAAGACAATACTTTCGATTTATATAGCGCCTTTCATCCCATAGGATACCAAAGCTCTTTACAAGCGACAGCTATTTACTTTGCCAGCACACTGACACAGCAGTTAAAGTGGGAGGAGTGAGGAATTGCTTAGCCAATTGAACTACAGGGAGACATTTAGGTAGACCAGATTGTAAGTGCCTGAATTTGAATTTAGCCATTATATTTGCATAGTCCAACTGTTTAAACTTTATCTATAGCCTACAGTTTAAACTATCAGGAATAAATAAGGGATAATTTACCAATATAATACAATAGTATTTATGTTAAGTTATTGAAGGGCACTGGTCTTAAAACCCTTAATTGAAAGAGCTGATATAGGCCTTTATTGTATTTTTGTTTCTGACAAATAAACGGCCTTCATCTACTCACGGTTGCAGTCTCATTTCTGTCCCAAAAAGAACCCAAAACGCTACAATATATTGATGGACGTTACATAAGAAAATGAGATGTCCTTTTTTCGGAATACCATGTTCCTTCCCAAAAATGTGTTGTAATATTTTAAATGAATGAATTCTTCAGTTTATGGTAAACTGTGCATGCATGTCTTAGAAACTCGGTTGTCAGCTGATGAGAAAATCCCCAAAAACTGGGCTGAATTAGAAAATGCAGAATTTGGGATGTTATCTAAAAACCAGAGAGGCCCAGAAATTGGGACATTATCAGAAACGGCTGGAATTTGAAACCTTATTTGAAAAGCAAAGCGGCTCAGAATTTGGGACGTAAATGAAAACGGGGCAGTATATATGTAAAACTGTGATTACATTAGAGATAAACTAATGTATCCTGTAACAAAACTGCAATAGTGTATATAAAATAGATCGCGCAAACTATTATAGATATATGCTATTTGAAAGAAAAAAGTACACCACCACAGAAAGCCAATTTTACATTCGTGCATAACATGATAATTCTTATAAAGTAAAATAACCCATAGTTTGTTATATTAGTACAGCAAAATACCACATTATATTTTAATTGAAAGGCTGTGTAAAGCAGATCTCTCTCTCTCTCTCTCTCTCTCTCTCTCGCTTTGATCACAATTTAAAAAATGCAAGCTTTCCCACGCGTGTGACGACATGTTCATGTGACAGACATGGACCAATCAAAACGCGAGACTGTTATGCGGTTCCAGCCCAAAAAAACGGGCTTGTGTCATACCTCCTCTACAAGAGGAAACTGTAATAACTGTGCTGTGTTTACTTGTTTTGGTAAGAAATCTTACTTTCTTTATTCATATTATTACACTCGATAGAAATGTGTTATTAATGCATCGGGTTACTAGAGAAACCAGTATGGATAATATTTCAGTGTATACATAATATTTTATTATTATTTGAACTGAACGGAGTTGCGGTCGTGCTGGTATTCATATAGGCATGTATTGTTGAGTACAGCGACACACGTTTAATTAAAAACTATTTCTGGTTTACTATGTTTTTCAATAAGTGTGCTGCAACAGCACTGGCCTGTTGTGGTTAAAGAGTTGTTATTAAAAAACACAGTCGGTCTCTAAGTGCAAAATGTGTATTGTAATACAAGGAAAGCTCCAAGTCTGCGTGCCTCCAGTAGCTGTTGTATTTAATCCAAGTCACGGCTGTTTTTAACACACGTTTAGTTTTTGAAGCGCAGGCTATGCAAATTCAAGTTAATGTGGTGTCAATCAAATGCTAGATCGCGTTTCTGTTTTGGAAGCACTTTTGTTTAGGTTTTAAATAACCTTTAATTTAAAAAAAAAAAAATTCAGAGGAATGTTGGTAAAAAATCTGCGCATAATTAATATTAACAGTGTTGCTAAATAAGTGTTCTAAGTAAATGTGTTGATAATGTGTCCTAATATAGTCATTTATTATACTGTATATTATAAACCTTTTTTTATGTTTCTCTGGCTCCATTTCTCTGCAGTAGAAAGAAAAGATCTCTTCTAACTCCAGGATTTCACTTGGAAACCCATCTTGTGTCTGGAACAGGGTATTGACACAACTCTTTCAAGGCTGGAGTTCCATCCTTATTCTAAACCTCTGCAGAACTAGATCACAACAGCATTCTGTTTGTATTCTAACAGTGCCATTCTCAAGCTCCAGTCCATTTCCCAACTCTCTCCTCTCTGCCCCTCTCACATTGTTTCAGCACCTTCTGCTCAGTCAGCTTATCTGAACTTGACCTCAGTTCAAACTCCTGCCTCTTAGAGTTTTATATAACTCTTGGAATTCAGATTACCCAAAGTTAAGTTTAGTTTGTTGTGAAATTGTCAGTCTCTCTTCCTTACTGTAGCAAGATGGCTTCAAACTTGTGGTCAGAGGATCAGTTTAGCTGTTCAGTGTGTCTGGAGCTATTGAAGGACCCAGTCACTACAGCATGTGGACACAGTTACTGTATGGGGTGTATTAAGAACTACTGGGATCAGACTGATCATACAGGTGTCTACAGCTGCCCAGAGTGCAGAGAGACCTTTACCCCAAGGCCTGTTCTGCGCAGAAACACCATGCTGGCTGAAGTTGTGGAGAAATTAAAGAAGACAGGACTCAACCCTCCTCCTACTCAAAGTTATGCTGGACCTGGAGATGTGCCATGTGATTTCTGCACTTGGAGAAAGTTCAAAGCTGTGAAATCCTGTTTGACGTGCCTGGCCTCTTACTGTGAAACCCACGTCAAGCCACACACTGAGGTTACTCCATTAAAGAGGCACAAGCTGATCAATGCAATTGGAGATCTGGAGCAGAAGCTTTGTGCTGAACACCAGAAGGTTTTGGACATCTTCTGCAGAACCGATCAGACTTGTGTTTGTGTGTTGTGTACAGACAAGGAGCACAAGAGCCATGATACAGTCTCCGTTGAGTCAGAAAGGACTAGGAAACAGGTAAGGATGTGAACCATTTCTGTGATATTTAACATGACCAAAGCACTTCACACACACACAAAAACAATTAAACCATTAAATTAGTACAATATGTCCTAAAATATACATAAGAGGCACAAACTAGGTTTTAATTGTAAAACTAGAAAAACAATAAGCTATTGTAAAAATAGAACAATTAAAGTCAAATGCAAAAATGTTATAAATTGGAATTAAATACAATGGACAGTTTAATTGTAAAATTTGAAAAACTAAGATCAAAATCAAGTTTGTAAAAATAGAACAATTAAAAACAATCTAATAAAAAAAAAATAATGTATTGGAATTAGAAAATAAATACATGTGAACAATAATATTAAAAGCTTAGGTTAAAAAAAAAAGCTAATTCATAAAAATGAGTTTTAATCTAGATTTAAAAAAGCGTTAAAGTCCCATCTTCCCTGACAAAAATGCGCATTCCATAATTCTGGAGCTGTATAACAAAAAGCCTTTCATCCTTTTTTACTTTATTAGTGTAAACTATTGTGGATCACATTCATAGTTTAGCTCTTGTTCCGAGCGCTGGAATGTTTAATGTAATATAAAAACCAATGAAATCAGAAGTGTCAACTTCAGCAGCTGTTCGCATTTCTACTCAGAACGTAGGGGAATTAAAACCACACTGTTCTGCCAGGATTCTATTGCGATTGTGCACAAGCAGCTGCATTATTTAATTGTCATGTTAATGAAACCGCGAGTCTCACCTGTGGATTTCAGCTTGGTCTGGATTTAAACTGTGCATGTAAAACCTGCATAGTTTAAGACATGTCAGTTGTGTAAAGCCAGTTTTGTGTTTAAAGTTATTTGAATAAACTAGGAATAATCAGTTCTTTAATAATCAAGAGCAGCCAGTCTCCCCCAGTGTCATGTACATTTTGCAGTCAATTTTCCTCCTGTACCTTTGCGAATTGGAGGTACATTATGCTGGCTGAAAACAAGAATATCACAGCTAACATGATGAATATTTCTGAGCATATTAACATCTTAAAAATGTAATTACAAAACCTAAATCATTCATGAGAAGTTTCTTCTTTCTTGTGTGATTTTAGTTTGAATTACAGCCAGCAAGTATCTTTGGTGACTCACCCTCCTGGATTGGTCATTTCAGTTACCTTGGTGTTTTGGCTGTGTTATTGTTTGCACTGTGATAACTTTGTTGTCTTTTGGCTTGAAGCAACTTGCATGCTGAATGAGTCGCCTTTTAAATCCCAGCTTCCCCGAATCAGCAGTGTGGAGTAGTGGTTAGGGCTCTGGACTCTTGACCGGAGGGTCATGGGTTCAGTCCCCGGTGGGGACACTGCTGCTGTACCCTTGAGCAAGGTACTTTACCTAGATTGCTCTAGTAAAAACCCAACTGTATAAATGGGTAATTGTATGTAAAAAGAATGTGATATCTGTATAATGTGAAATAATGTATAATGTTATATCTTGTAAAAATTGTAAGTCGCCCTGGATAAGGGCGTCTGCTAAGAAATAAATAATAATAATAATAATAATGTTGTAATAATTAAATATACATAATACTTGAGTTTCTTTTTTTTTTTTAATACAGAAGGCGCTTCTGTATATTCATTACACTTTCCATGATAAACAGAGGTGATATTTTCAATTGACATTGATAAGGTGGCAAAGTTCTTCAATATGTACATTATTTTAATACAGTAGTCTGTCGCATATCTGCCCTAACCGTTTATCCACCATGATCAATCTCTTAAGCAATGTTAGTTTATTATTGAACAGAGAAGATTAGTTCAGATTGTAGCTCCTACCAAAGTTTTTGTACACTGTGTTGTATGTGCTCCGTGCACTGCTATAGCTGGATGTGTCACGTAAGCTGTTCAGTCTGTCGTTATGTAAATAAATCCTGTTCGTCTCAACTTCAACCTCCATCTCGCTGTCCTGCCTGTCACTCAGCAGCGAATGCACGCATCCACACTACAGACGGCTACTCAGTCACAAGCATTAATACCCTGTTTTTTTTCTAAACAAGGGATTTAGGGGAGCTCCCTAATAAAAGCTGAATCTCAAAACAATAATTGTGTGAATATAATAATTGTTACAGCTGTGTATAGTGATATTTAACCCTTTGCGGTCCTATGTTGGACCAGGTCCGACATTACAATTTTCCCTTTCCAGTCCGATATCATCAAAAAGACGTCAGGCACAGGTCTCTAGTTGTTTTTTCTCTGGAAAAAAACGAGAAAACCTTTCAATGGCTGAGTGAGACCGATAGGAGCGGAGAGAAGCCGAAAAAAAAGGGCCATGTCTGAGCAATACACATAGCCCCTGCACCACAGAGATAACACGGGCACAAACAAAGAAAGAGTTTTTTGAGATGTTATAGTAATAAAATAATGACTTGGATCGCATTATTGAGGAGTTTGGTGATAAAACGAGTGATCAGGAGAGGAGTTATCAGTATGCGAACAGAGTTATCAACAGCGAACAAGGGGTGCCTTTTAAACCTGTTTTACTGTGGGGAAAAAAATATATATTTTAAACCGCACATGTAAAATAAACCGTACGTGTGAAAATAAATTGGACCTGACACGCCTGGCAAGCGCTTAATAAATGGACTTGCTGTGGTCCCACGGTAGGCGGATATGCGACGGATTACTGTATTGATATTATTGTAACATTATGGAACATAACACCTTTACTGAGTGAGGCATGAATAACACAGCCTGCTCTGAAATAGCCTGTGTTGGGTGTGACAGGATATCACTCAAATATCCCATCAGAAATGTCACTGTGTTTCTACACAGAAGCAGCTGGGAGAGACACAGACAGAAATACAGCAGAGAATCCAGGAGAGACTGAAAGAAGTGGAGGATCTGAAACAGGCTGTGGAGTCACTGAAAGTGAGTATTAACAGAGGGCGTTATTAACGTTATTATTATTATTTAGAAAAATAAATAGATCAAACCTCATTTACAAATATAAAAATATGTAACACTGTTTAAGATTGAAGACATTAACTAACTTTTTTTTTCTTTTGTGTATTCTAAAAAATATTAATTTCAGTTACATTTACACATCTATTAGAAAAAATATTTAAAATGATAAATGGACTGCGAATCTACCAAGGTTTACAGAATCATTTTTGATATCAGTTGTAAAGATGTCTCCTCTACTGTGTTCTTTCACTCAGAGATGTGCACAGAGAGAAATGCAGGAAAGTGGGAAGATCTTTTCTGAGCTGATCCAATCCATTGAGAAGATCCACACTGAGGTTATTGAGCTGATTGGAGCTAACGAGAAGGCTGCAGTGAATCAGGCTGAAGGACTCATGAAGAAACTGGAGCAGGAGATTGCTGAGCTAAGGAGGAGAAACGCTGAGCTGAAAGAGCTTTCAGAGACAGAGGATCACATCCATTTTCTACAGGTAACATCACTGCTTGTTAGAAAATCTCAAGTACATAACTGGGACGGTTCCAGACAGACTCTCTCCAATTGAAAGAATCCTTGCTTTTCCCCAGGAATGTTTTGGACCCCACTCTGTTTCACTGAAAACTCCTTTTCTCCACTTTCCTGTTGTAGAATTTCCAGTCTCTCTGTGCCCCTCTTGAAGCTGGAGACTTACCCAGCGTTACTGTCAATACAGACATCTCTTTTGGAGCTGTGAGGAAAGCTGTATCTGAACTTAAAGACCATATTGAGGACTTCTTCACAGGGGAATTAGTCAAAATAACCAAAACAGGTTGGTGTGAAACAGATTCCTTTGGTAGAGATTTCTCAAATAGACCATGGCTTGAGGAGGGACAGGACTTGCAAGACATTAATACAGACCTTTTGCAGATTGTTGGCTATATGAATATTGCAGATGTTTTATTTCAGATAATTTCCCCAGGTTGAAACATCCCACATTTACAGTGACATCCCAAGTGATGATAGCAGGAAGAAAGAGAGTTTCTAAAGACATTACATGAGGAAACAACACAATAGCATTCAAACAGAGACAGAGGGATTCAAATAATAAACAACACATTCATTCCATAAAGGAATGCTAACTTACAGTCCTGCACTTTCTTATCAAAGATGTATAGGAATTGGAGGTCATGGTCATGTTTGTTTTTAAAATCCTCTTCAGTAAAGTCTTTGGTTTAAAACAGTTTTCTTTATTTTATTTAGGCCCTGTCCACGCTACATAACCGATCTCGAGAACCGTACTCGAAACCGCTCTAATTAATCCAGCTCAAAGCGTCCACACTGAAGTACCGTTTCATGTTTAGTCAGGCTTAATGTGTCCACACACCATTAAAATAGTTCGGTTACAATTCCCAGCAGCGCAACGAACCCTGGAAATTAATACGACGGTATCCCACCATGCATTGTATTTTATTTTAAAATAATGTGTTATGCCCCATATTAACAGAGGTCCATATTGCATAGGGCAGCAGTGTGGAGTAGTGGTTAGGGCTCTGGGCTCTTGACAGGAGGGTCGTGGGTTCAATCCCAAGTGGGGGACACTGCTGCTGTACCCTTGAGCAAGGTACTTTACTTAGATTGCTCCAGTAAAAACCCAACTGTATACATGGGTAATTGTATGTAAAAAAAATAAAATAAATAAATAAATAATGTAATTGTATGTAAAAATAATGTGATATCTTGTAACAATTGTAAGTTGCCCTGGATAAGGGCGTCTGCTAAGAAAATAAATAATAATTGCATAAATGAAATATAACAAGTATTGTGGAAAAAGTAAATCCGAACACACACACAAACAAGTAGGGCTTGAAGTTTTCAGGTTTTATTTTTAATCAGGTGAAGTCCCTTTAAATAAATTGAGCTGATTCTGTTTTATAATTAAACTCAGAAAAAGCTGTTCATTACAAAACAATCTTTGTTTTTTACCTTCATATCTTGCCTGAGCCTAATTCTGGTCCTCTTAATTTTATTTCAAACAGAGCTGACAAATTACGTAATTTGTTCATCCCCGATCCTACTTTTAACTCGCATTTCATTTTTGCAGTCGCCTAATTTAACGCTGTGTTTATGTTTATTTATTTATTTATTTATTTATTTATTTATTTATTTATTTATTTCTTAGCAGACTCCCTTATCCAGGGCGACTTACAGTCGTAAACAAAAATACATTTCAAGGATCACAGTACAAGTAATAATACAGTTGATAAACTGAACAGACACACTTTGTCTTAGAAGATTAAGAGCATGGCAGATTGCTGTTTGGAGTCTTGTGTGTGTTGTGTATTAATCGACATGTTTCAATTCTGTTTCTCTCTCTTTTTTTCTACCCAGTGAATGAAGTTGCTGTTTATAGTCTGCAGGCTCCAGAGCCAAGGAACAGAGCTGAGTTTATAAACTGTAAGTCTGCTTTAATTTAAACATTTGATTTTAAAGATGTGTCACTACAGAACAGGGATGGGTGGAGCTTGAGGGCAGCAATTATTGTTATTTATTAGTAATTGCAAACCCATTAATCTACACTCCTCTCCATAAGTATTGGGACAGATGAATACATGCAGAATGACTCGGGGTGAGGCATTTGTTGCCTGTTGTTCCCCACTCAGACCTTTCTCTCCCTAAATATCTTGGTATCTGTGAAAGAGATAAAATGATTCTTGGTGTTAGATTCCCCCCCAACCTGAGAGGGCGCTGTGTAAAGGGAACAGAGTACCCTGGACTAGTTAGCCCGACAATTTATTCCTAGAGTTCGGTGGTAGTTGGCCATCTTGAAAGGAGGTGAAGCTACAGTACACTAAACCATTGACCTGGAAGGTTAACGGCATGGCATCCGCAGATTGGAGGAGCAGATGTGCTTGTTAACCAAGGGGACATGGTCAACGGTATAAATAGGGGATGTAGCAATCTGTTCCACAAATGGACCTCAGAGAAAAAAGTAACTGTGAGTGATTTCTTTGTATGTCAGCATGTCTAAAAGTCTGTTGTTTGTCTTGTTTGTTAGACTAGATGGCTAACAAGATCTGGAGCTGTCTCCCATAGCTAGCACATAACCTGGACAACAAAAATACAAACTGTTTGTCACATATTATTGTACCTTCACCACCTGCACTGCAGCACTCACTGGGAGAGGTGACCGTGTTTGTGTGTGGTGTTCTGGACTGTATTACACCGTGTAACAAGTTTTTTTTTTTTGGTTCCTGGGTATTAAGTGTTATTTCCTAATTGCTTATGCCTCAAAAGTATAGAAAATGGCTATTATTCCCCACAAACTTTGCTTTTGTGACCAGGACAATGATATTTTGAAATTTACCTATTTTCCAGAACATTCCAGATAGATTCAGTGCAGAGTAAACTTGGAGTAACTTATAGAAATTTCTAGAACTTTCAAGTAATATAAATAGTAGTATAAATACAGGGGCCTTAAGCCCACCAGTTCAGTTTAGTTCCAGCTGCCTAAGTGGATACATATCTGCATTTTTCTGAGATGGCATCAAGAGGCTGCAAGCATCCGGCAGACGCATTTTGCTATGTCTGCGGCCAATTTATCAAGACAAGAGCGAAAAAGTACTCGTGGAAGCATCTGCTAAGATGTGTGAAGCCTACAAGGCATATTTCGGCATGCCTGTCAGGGATCAAGACAAACCCTGGGCACCTCATTTCACCTGCGAGCACTGCAAAAAAACTCCGGAAGGTAAGATGGACAATTGTTGCTCGGAATTTTATGTTATAAAATTTGTTAATTTTTAAAATTGTAAAAGTTTTTAATTTTAAAATGTTTTACAATTTACAATGTTATTGAAAAAATATATCATATATGAAAAATGTTGCGAGAATCTCTTACACATTAATCATGGGTGAAATAAATGGATTTTTGTAGGATGGTACAGAGGGGAAAAGAGAGCCATGAAGTTCGCTATCCCAAGAATTTGGCGGGAACCCACTGACCACTCAAGCAACTGCTACTTCTGCATGGTGGACCCTTCCAAACGTCGGACTGGCAAGAATGCACCTGCTATCACGTATACGGACCTTCCTTCATCCATCGCCCCGGTGCCACACTGCCATGAGCTCCCCGTACCCACTCCTCCGGAGAGAGAGCAGCTGTCTTTAGAAGAGAGCAGCAAGTCAGAGAGCGAGGAAGACGTTGTAGATCTAGATGACAATTTCAGAGGTGGAGCTGAGGAGAGAAACCCATACTACCCCAACCAAAAAGACCTCAACGACTTGATTAGAGATCTTGGTCTCACCAAGTCCAATGCCGAGCTTTTGACATCTAGGCTCAAGCAGTGGAACTTGTTGGATGAAAGTGTGCAAGTCTCAGATCAGAGGAAGCGTCACCAACCTTTTTCCAGCTTCTTCACCCGTCAAGATGGGCTCTGCTTCTGCCACAATGTGACCAGTCTGTTCGAGGCAATCGGAATCGCCTGTAACCAGAATGAGTGGCGCCTCTTCATTGACAGCTCATCCAGGAGCCTCAAAGCCGTGCTGCTCCATAATGGTAACAAGTACCCGTCTCTTCCCCTGGCTCACTCGGTGCACCTCAAAGAGGATTACAACAGCATCAAGACCTTGCTGGACGCCTTGAAGTATGATGAGTACGGCTGGGAGGTCATAGGAGACTTCAAAATGGTGGCATTCCTTATGGGTCTCCAAGGCGGTTTTACCAAGTTTCCCTGCTATCTTTGCCTTTGGGACAGCAGGGACACCAAGGCGCACTACCACAGGCGGGACTGGCCACAGCGGACCGAGTTCTCTGTGGGGAGGAACAACGTCAAGTGGGAGCCACTGGTGGACCCCCGGAAGGTGCTGATGCCACCACTGCACATCAAATTGGGCCTTATGAAACAATTTGTCAGAGCTCTAGATAAGGAGTCGGATTCGTGAAAGTGATTTACAGTATAATTGTAAATCTTGAAAAACTACTCACTTCTAAATCTTTTGTCGTCATTTTTGTATTACTTTAGTATAAATACATGTTAATTTGGATTCATATGTTGTTTTTTTTCTGACTTTATGTGAACGAAAAGACACAAATTCACCCGTTTTCTCATTGGAAATAGGTAAATTTCAAAATATCACTGTCCTGGTCACAAAAGCAAAGTTTGTGGGGAATAATAGCCCTTTTCTATACTTTTGAGGCATAAGCAATTAGGAAATAACACTTACTACCCAGGAATAAAAATTGTGTTACATAGTGTTATTTACGGGACTACAAACCCTCCATATTCCCAAGATATACACAGTACCACTGTGTATTGCTAGTTCTCTTGTTTGTTTTCTGTTTGCTCATCAGACCCCTGGATTTGAAATAAATCATTACTGGATTACTACACTGCACCTGCATGTACCTCTTACCACTTTGCCACAGTATCCCTGAATAGATAATCATCACTTCTTTAAATGCATGTAAAATCAGTTTTGGGGTAAAATGAACAATTATCCCTCACAGTCATCCTATGCTGGTAGTAAATGTATATTGCAGTATAACTTGGGGGATAGGTTGCTCATTAAAATGTTAGGCATATATTTGAAGAGTGGACGATATTCCATTCAATGTATTTAGTAAGCAAGGGGTCTGAGTGGATAAAATAACAACACATTCCCCACCCCCAGTCGCTCCACATTTATTCATCTGCCCCAATACTTGTTGGATGGGAGTGTATAATATTTAACAATGACTAGCATCATTACTTTGTGCATTGATTGCTAGCTGCAAAATTAATTGCGCACAAACTCATACGAAATAATACAAAATAAACATTTGACTCCCTTCTGTACCTTTGTACCTCAGTGTCTCTTCTGTTTTCAAGTTGTAGACTTATGTCAGAAACAGCCATTATAAAAATAACCTGCTGTAATATGTATTTCTCAGTCTTTTTGTTGGTTCTGTACCATTCAAACCCAGTGGAGATCTTCTTAGGGATTTGACTTTTCTACCCGTCCTCTTCTCTTCAATCAGATTCCTGTCAGCTCACACTGGACCCCAACACAGCGCATCGAGATCTCTGTCTTTCTGAAGGGAACACAAAGGTGACACTGAGGGGAAAGACCCAGCCATATCTTGATCACCCAGAGAGATTTGACTACTGGATCCAAGTGCTTTGCAAAGAGGGTTTGTCTGGAACTCGCTGTTACTGGGAGATTGAGTGGAGTGGGGAAGGGGCTTCTATAGGTGTCGCGTATAAAGGAATCGGCAGGAAAGGAGATGATGATTCCTTTGCCCTTGGATTCAATGACAAGTCCTGGAGTTTGGAGTGCGATGATTCCAGTTACACTGCTTGGCACAATAACAATAAAACTGACATAAGTGCCCCCGACTCCCCCAGAATAGGAGTGTTTCTGGACTTTAATGCCGGCACTCTGTCATTTTATGGAGTCTCTGACACAATGACCCTCCTGCACAGATTCCAAACCACATTCACTGAGCCGCTCTATCCTGGGTTTTGTCTTGATTATGATTCCCCTGTAACAATCTGCCAGCTGAACTAGACTGTTTCATGTTTTAAGAAAACCTTCGTGGTGAACTCCCTGTCTGTCCTCTCCACTCCTCGGGTGAAGAGAATGTTCAATCTGACACAACTTTGGGTGAAAGTTAGGGGGTAAAACAGCACCACCTGCAGAGTGAAACAAGGTGAATTATTTGTTTTTCACTTGGGGCCGAGGCAGCCTTATTTTTACTGTTTAATCTGTTAGGTTACTGTTTTTGTAATTGTAAACACTCACAACTGGACAGGTGTTTAAGCATAACATGTTCAATATATCCTGAGTATTTATTGATTACAAATACATAAATAGCAGCAAGTGGCAGACTTAGTTGGCATCTCTGCACAGTGCTAGAATTCCCACAGCAAGTACTCATAAGTATCTCGTAAGGTGATTGTAGCTAACTAAATAATTCCACAATGTGTACCTATATTGCATTTCCATTGGCTACATAGGTCACAAATGTGCAGGTTTGAAAAGCATGAGATCTGGTGCTACTTGAGGTTAAAGAAAGTTCTCAGTTTCTATGCCTTATTCTCAGGGTGCATGTTTACTAGAGCAGGTGTTTCTTTCAACACTGCACATTTGAGACCTATATAACGAATGGAAGTGCACAGCAGCTGAGATTCATGGGATTATTTTGTCAGCTCCAATCCCTATCTATGTGAGGTCGTGTAAATAGCAGCTCACAATACTTGCCATGTCAAAAGCATGTCAGTATAGTTTCTAGCAGATCCCTGTATAAAGTAGAATCCTGTTAGCTGAATAGTGTTTGAACTTGTTGCTGGAATTTATGGTAACACTTTATATGATGGTGTAAGCAGTTTATTCACACGTTATAGATGCTTAACATGTTATAATGTTTTTATAATACTTTACAGAACAAGTAATACAGGGTAGTAACACTGTTTACTAATGTGTTATAAATACTTAATAGATAAGAAATCTGCAGTTAATTAAAATATAAAACTATATTAGCTGTAAACACATTTAGACAAATCACATTAAACAAAAATTATTTACACTATTTTATGGGTTGTTTATTTTGTATTCAATCTGCTTACTGAAAAAGGTTTTTCATCTGTGCAACAAAAATGGAAACACCTGCCATAGCACTGTCAATATGGTGTAGAGCTTCCATGGGCAGCCAGCACGGCACTGATTGGATGTGGCAGGTAGCAATTCTGCAAGGTGCTTTTTAAATTGTTCTGGAGGGATATGGGCCCATTCTTCAATGATTACCAGCCTCTAATTCCTTCAGGTTGTGTTGTATTGGGGTGGAAATCTGCAGTCAAGTCAGTATGGCCCATATATAGAGAGAGTCACACCACTTTAGACTGTTCCTTGTGAAAAACCTTCAGTAATTTGTGCCTTCTTGAAAACAGAAGCACCTACCAACTGAGCCCCAGAATCTGAAATGGCAGAGCATCACACAACACTACCTGCATAGTCTTATCAGTAAGTGCTTGGGATTTGACAGCTCTACACTGTATCACTGCACTAAAGGGTTTTTTCTTAGATATTATGAATAATGAATAATGTAACTGATGTCAGATTTTCATTTTATTGTGACCTAGCAGGCCCAGTACACTCTGGTTATTTCTTTTTTTTTTCCCCAGCCTTCTTTATTTTCACTTTGAGTTTTTATCCTGCCCGGAATGTTACTTTGTTTCCTCTCCCCACTGACTTCATTCCATCCTTTTGTCACAGGCAGGGGTGCACATTTGGTACTATGGCGCTAGATTCCAGCTTGCAGTAGGGAGACAGAGTTATTGGTTTATTGAGAGGAACGGTAGTTCCTCGTACAAGTTAGAAAAACTTGAAACTACCGAGAGTCTCTATACAGCTCAAAGAGTTTTGCTGTTTTCACCATGTTGCAGCGGCAAAACTAAATCACTTAGAATTACCATCTGTACCAGTACCAAAAGTCTGAAACTTTCTTACATCAAATGTGAAAAAAAACGTACATACCTCTTCTACACAATAAGATATAAGTAGTCAAACTAAGGTAAAATTGTTATTCTCCTTCTTCTTCCTCTTATATCTACTTTTTAAGGGTGTGTAGCAACTTTTCAAACAGAAAAGCTAAATAACTGGACATCTACCAATCCTGTGATTCCACATGCTGGTCAACGTCAAAATAAACTAGGGAATGCAAGCAGTTTGATATCCACACCATTTATATTAAACAATTTATTTGTTTTAAACAGCACATATCGCAGGAAAAAAATGAAATTACTGTGGTTTGAACTTGCAACGTGACGTCTTTGAAGAGCACACGACCTTAGCCTGCTGTGCCACTGTGCAGTTGTTGAAATGCGTTCATCTTTTAAGCTTACATCCAAGCCTGACCAGCTTTCGCTGAAAACCTGAAGGTGCTGCTCGAGTCTAGCAATTTTCAATTTCCTGTATGAAAATGTCTAGTTTCCTGTTTGTTTGGTAGATTGATACCATAGAATGGAATTGCACACAAGAGTAGCATGTAGCTTCCTTGTCTAAATCTCTGATCTCTGATAAATTGTAGTTCCTCGTTTAATTAAAAATAAATAAAGGAATAAGTTATTTGGTAGAAATAAATAAATGATTTAAACAAATGCATAGAGGAATAAATATTTTTAAATAAACAAATGTAGAAATGAATACATGTTTATATTATAAAAGTATAAATAAATTAAATAGCAAGCTAGAAAACTATATTATTAATTGATTTGGCTGATGCGTTTATCCACATTGACATTTATATACCTATCTAAAATGTACAAGTTTCATGTAAATATATATAATGGTAGTTCCTCATATGAGACACTAGTGATCTGTCGCTTGCAGCATCTGTGGAGTAGCAGTTAGAGCACTGTGCTTCTCACTAGAGTCACAGCATGCATTATATTCGGGTATTATGGTAGGGTTACCATATGGCTCCAGATTAACCGGACGCTTTGAGACAGACCGGAATTTCAAAATTCCCCCTAAATTGAAAGTAATTCACGTATAAATGAGCTCCACCTTTGCTGAGATTAATCCTGCTGTGGTGGAATTGCTTGGGCGCAGCAAACAATTCACACTGATCAGCTGCTTCTGATCAGATCTTAATGAACGAATAGCTAATTTATCGATAGAGCAACGAGATGATGATGAAATTGTATTTGCAGAATAATATGGGCGATTGAATTTTAACAAACAGTAAAAAATAGCGACTGGCTGCAATTCATTCTTGGTATAATACAATTATTTGACGCGCATGCGGGTATTTAAGCACCATTCTTAATTGTAGCTAAGGATGGTTCATTTACACCTTCATTTATTTCAATTTAGGGGCAAGTCTGAAATCCCGTTCTGTCTCATAGCGTCCGGTTAATCTGGAGCCACATGGTAACCCTAATTATGGCTACATCTGTCTTCATACATTTACGCGTAAAACCACAGACGTGTGAAACGTTTGTATGTAAATGGCATGTGTGTATAGTAAAAAAAAAAAATAGACGTGCTCTATTCCTAAACAGCAGTGTTTATACATGTGGCAGGATGACAGAGGTTTGAGGCTCAGAGACAGTGGAAGGGGCAAAATAATGATCTTTATTCAAAAAATAATCAAATAAATAGGCACAAGGGCCAACAAAAAGGTTCAAACAAAAAACAGAAATGTAGGCTGGGCATTAGCCTTCACTATAGTTTCTTTACCAAAAAACTAAACAGCACAGCACAGCACACCAACAAACAAAACTCACCCAAAAACTCCCTCCCACACAAAGGGTTTAACCTGCCTTTTATAGTCTGTGGCTGGAGCCCAATTAATTAATAATTAACAATTAAACACTTAAGGCTCCAGCCACATTCTCACATGTATTTTACAGGGAGGAATTTAACCCCCTCCCCGCCAATCCAAAACAAACAAGAATTCTAAGAAAAACAACAGTAAAAATAACAATAATAAACACAAATTATAGGAGCGCGCTGGCACCCCATCACAATACATCATTAGGTGTAACACTGGTGTTTAGTCATTTGGAACTCTAAGTAATTGTTAAACGTTATGTGTTTAAACTGTGCCATTTTTTATTGTTTAGATTTTAAACACCAGCCCTGTTATAAATGTGTATGAATGTTTAAAAAGTGTTACAAATCATAAACACGTCCAAGAGTTTATAAAATAAACACCACACTGTGTTTAAATCCTAAACACATTTAAAATCATAAACCCAGTGACGTGTTTTAAAAGTGTGACAAATAAGTGTTTTACAGTGTAGCTTTTATACTTTTTGTTCTATTATTTCACAAACACAACATTTTACCCAAATGTATGAAGGTCAAACACCTGGTTTTGCTCATTACACACTCTTATCTTAGCCACTGTACTATATGTGCTTAATTATCTGAAGTAGTTTTTTTCTCTGTCAGTTTCCCTTACAAAACTAAAAAAATAGTGTTAAGTAGTGGTTAGTGCTCTGGACTCTTGACCGGAGGGTTGTGGGTTCAATCCCAGGTAAGGAACACTGCTGTTGTACCCTTGAGCAAGGTATTTTAGTAGATTCAGTATAAACAATTGGATAAAAGGGTAATTGTATGTAAACATAATGTTATATAATTGTGACAATTGTAAGTTGCCCTGGATAAGGGTGTCTGCTAAAAAAATAAATAAATAATAATTTAAATGCAATCTGCTAAACTATTTGCATTTGACTTGGTATTTGTATATTCTGAAATATAAGAATTTGCATTTGAATTTAAAATCATGGGAAAGCTTCAAAAACATTTCAAATGCATTTAAATACTTTTCAGTAATAATGCTCATAATAAAGTAGAGAGACTTTTCAGTATTGCTGGTAAAGTTGATCAACCTGAAAGTTGGACACTTTTGAGAACTTCATGTTTATTAAACATAACAATCAAAACAAGTAAAAAAAAAAGAATTGTGCAATGCACACATATATAAATATATACATATATCTCATCATTTATGTCAGGTTTTCACAAACCTGGTCCTGCGGGCCCACTGTGTCTGCTGTTTGTGTTCCAACTGAGTTCTCAATTATTAAATTGATCCCCCAGTTGAACTAACAATTAGTGACTTAATGCAATGTTCAAAATAACTTGAAATATTTTTGGCTGCTTTCACAAACATTGATCAGCACAAATCTTGGACTACCTTACCTGAGTAAACATTAGGTAGTCCTAGATTAGTGCTAATTGAGGCCTATGCAGACAGCCATTTTAGAGCTACAAATAATTCAAATACTGTGATTAGACAAATTATTCATTCAATTGATGGTTCAATTCAGTAATTTAAAGCTCAGTTGGAACAAAAATCAGCAAACACTCGGTCCTCAGGACCAAGATTGGGAAACACTGTATTATGTAACTTGCTTCCTATATTGGTACATACCTGTTAATTATTATGAACTACGTGATTACTGTGTTTATGTTGTTATTATATAAACTGTTTACCTTGTTTGTCACCTTGGATAAAGGCCAAATTCATGTTAATAAGTTAACATGTATTGTATGGGAAAGTATTTTAAGTCCATTTAGCATTTGTCACATATTTGCATTTTTATTTAGTTTGGTAGGAAATGTATCACATTTGCATTTGTATTAAGCAAATTCACAAGAACATTGACATTGCCACTGGTCTGAAACTTCCCTATTGCCACTGGGGCAATAGGGAAGCATCAAGCTGTTTCCTACTATCTGGAAAACACAAGTATGCTCAAAACCAGGACCATCAAATTTAACAATAGAGTCACCCATACCTTTCGACGTTTATGCTCAAAGTTGAAATCATGGATAGAGTCTACATTGTTCGAGAGCAGTTCCCAGTCATTGGTGCTCATGCAATCACCATTCACAAATGCCAGGGGATGACTCTAAAAACAGTTAGGATGGATCGTGGTAACCCAATTTTCTCCTATGGACAAAGTTTTGTTGCACTTTCCACAGTTACTTCCTTAAGTGGTATCCGCCTTATCAACTTTGACCCCACCTGCATCTATACATGTCAAACTGCAGTTGGCTCAGAGGGATTTATTGTCCTAAGTTGATAAGCTTGAAGGAGACTAACACACCAAAGGTAAAAGATCATGTGCATTTCATTCACCGAGCCATCAAAAGCCTCAATCTTCTGAGAGAACACTTGCACTTACACATCCATTCAGAGGCTTGAGCAACCCCAACTTCACCTCATGCTATGCAAATGCAACATTGCAGTGCCTTCTTCACTTGCAACCTCTGAAGGATTCATTAAAACACAGTCAACAAGAGGATATCAGGAGCTTTGTTCACAAATATGATCACTTGTCATCCACTGCATCTCTTAACTACTGTGGATATTTGTCACTTCTTAGGAGAACCTTTCAATAGAGGTGAGCAGCAACACGTTGCAGAGTTTCTCACCAAATTCTCTGAAATTTGTCCTGAAGTATCGTGCATGGTTTCAGTCACAATAAGTCATGACATTCTATGTACTAAATGTAACTACTGCTCATCAAACCGAGAGGTGTTGCATGTTTACCCTCTACATGTACTTGCTGGTACAGATTCCATGTGTTTGGAAGAACTCATTTATAGAAATGACAAATAGGCAATGATTCCTGGTAGCAAATGTAGGCAATGCAAAACTTCTCCAATCATGAAACGTGAACTTATTCAATCAGCAGGAAGAATGATTGCAGTCCAACTTACGATTTGGGAAACCAAACCAGACGGGACTGTTACAAAGTGACACACTAAGTTTGCTGCTGTGCAGAAGAGCACAATTACTGTGGACAACAGGAATTACCAATTAGCTTCCATTATCATAAACCAAGGACAGGGTGTTACTTCAGGACACTATGTGTCTGTTCTTGCTGTGGGTGCTACTGGAAAATGGGTGCATGCAAATGATGCACTTATTGAAGTCAAACCATGGTCAAGAAATGCAAACAACGTGTATATGGCTTTTTATGAAGAGATCTAATGCTTTACAAATGCCTTAGCCTAAGTTCATAACACCACTATATCATGGAGAATAATGTTTTTTTCCAGCATTAAAATGTGTTAGTATACTACCCTTTAGCACGGACATGCATATGTACCTTTTGAACCATTCATAACATTGTAGTTTTGTACCTACATAAATATCAATATATCAATACCTATCAAAATAGACATATTGTTTTCACCACTGGTGCAACTATAAGAATACAATGTTTACACTTTCAATACTGTCCAAATGTCCCTTCTACCATTATTTTACTTACAAATCTTTTCTCATTTCTCTTATATTACTCTACTTATTACTCTCTTGTAATGTCTGTCTATTTGCCATACACATTCTCGAATAACTTTCCCTCGCTTTATTCATTATTTGATGAAGTAAAAAAAGAAGTGATATCTACAACAAAAACATTGTCAATGTAAAAAAAAACAAGTTAGAAAAACACAACAGTCGTTACACAAAAGCCCAAGTTAGGAGAAGCAATTGGGTCAACCTTGTCAAGCATCAAGCAAATAGGCACAATTGGAAACATGCTGGGGCCCAACATTCACACAATTGTTGCTTCTAACTTGGCTTCCTTTCTTCATTGCTCCACTTTAGAAGAAACCAAGATAGAAGCAACAATTGTGTTATCACCACTTACAGTGCCTTGCGAAAGTATTCGGCCCCCTTGAACTTTGCGACCTTTTGCCACATTTCAGGCTTCAAACATAAAGATATGAAACTGTAATTTTTTGTGAAGAATCAACAACAAGTGGGACACAATCATGAAGTGGAACGAAATTTATTGGATATTTCAAACTTTTTTAACAAATAAAAAACTGAGAAATTGGGCGTGCAAAATTATTCAGCCCCCTTAAGTTAATACTTTGTAGCGCCACCTTTTGCTGCGATTACAGCTGTAAGTCGCTTGGGGTATGTCTCTATCAGTTTTGCACATCGAGAGACTGAAATTTTTGCCCATTCCTCCTTGCAAAACAGCTCGAGCTCAGTGAGGTTGGATGGAGAGCATTTGTGAACAGCAGTTTTCAGTTCTTTCCACAGATTCTCGATTGGATTCAGGTCTGGACTTTGACTTGGCCATTCTAACACCTGGATATGTTTATTTGTGAACCATTCCATTGTAGATTTTGCTTTATGTTTTGGATCATTGTCTTGTTGGAAGACAAATCTCCGTCCCAGTCTCAGGTCTTTTGCAGACTCCATCAGGTTTTCTTCCAGAATGGTTCTGTATTTGGCTCCATCCATCTTCCCATCAATTTTAACCATCTTCCCTGTCCCTGCTGAAGAAAAGCAGGCCCAAACCATGATGCTGCCACCACCAAGTTTGACAGTGGGGATGGTGTGTTCAGGGTGATGAGCTGTGTTGCTTTTACGCCAAACATAACGTTTTGCATTGTTGCCAAAAAGTTCGATTTTGGTTTCATCTGACCAGAGCACCTTCTTCCACATGTTTGGTGTGTCTCCCAGGTGGCTTGTGGCAAACTGTAAACGACACTTTTTATGGATATCTTTAAGAAATGGCTTTCTTCTTGCCACTCTTCCATAAAGGCCAGATTTGTGCAGTATACGACTGATTGTTGTCCTATGGACAGAGTCTCCCACCTCAGCTGTAGATCTCTGCAGTTCATCCAGAGTGATCATGGGCCTCTTGGCTGCATCTCTGATCAGTCTTCTCCTTGTATGAGCTGAAAGTTTAGAGGGACGGCGAGGTCTTGGTAGATTTGCAGTGGTCTGATACTCCTTCCATTTCAATATTATCGCTTGCACAGTGCTCCTTGGGATGTTTAAAGCTTGGGAAATCTTTTTGTATCCAAATCCGGCTTTAAACTTCTCCACAACAGTATCTCGGACCTGCCTGGAGTGTTCCTTGTTCTTCATGATGCTCTCTGCGCTTTAAACGGACCTCTGAGACTATCACAGTGCAGGTGCATTTATACGGAGACTTGATTACACACAGGTGGATTCTATTTATCATCATTAGTCATTTAGGTCAACATTGGATCATTCAGAGATCCTCACTGAACTTCTGGAGAGAGTTTGCTGCACTGAAAGTAAAGGGGCTGAATAATTTTGCACGCCCAATTTTTCAGTTTTTTATTTGTTAAAAAAGTTTGAAATATCCAATAAATTTCGTTCCACTTCATGATTGTGTCCCACTTGTTGTTGATTCTTCACAAAAAATTACAGTTTCATATCTTTATGTTTGAAGCCTGAAATGTGGCAAAAGGTCGCAAAGTTCAAGGGGGCCGAATACTTTCGCAAGGCACTGTAAAATGGCTGTTGTGTTTTTCTAACTTGTCTTTTTACATTGACAATCTTTTTGTTATAGATAGCATATTACATTCTGCGTGTGGAAGCGACAGCGTGGGAGAAGTACAGTCGTGGACAAGTACAGCGCAGTTAGAAGCAGTTTGAAAGAAGATTGACAGCTGCAGAAGCTAAACTGAATGTCCAAAAAAAAAAAGGTCTTCAAGCCAGTAATCTGTGACAACTGCATGATGTGAGAAATCCGAGAAAACCCAACGGAGCTCAACCAAGTGTGTGTAAAGTGCCGCACGATCCAGGACTTGCTTCAACGAGTAAGTCTGTTAGAAAAGGACCTGGAGGAAATGAGAAAGCAACAGGAGCTTGAGGAGCTGACACACCCACAATTCATGGAAGTCTGCATCCCTAGCAGACTGAAAGCCACCAGGGAGATGGAAGAGAGTCGAAACAGCTGGGTTCAGATAGGCAGAAGCAGGGAAAAAAAGAAACTTCGTCAAACACAACCACCAGAAATCCAAACATCCAACAAATTTGAGCCACTTCAACATTTAGATGACTAAAACCAACATCAAGAGAATGAAAGGAACAACATCCAGGACCCTATAAACAGTGCTGACCAGGCAGCAAAAAGAAGGGAGGTCATGATTGTTGGGGACTCCATATTGAGAAACACAGCAAGTTCAGTTAGCAGTTTGGACCCCCTTACTACAACAGTGTGCTGCCTTCCAGCAGCCTCTGTCAAGCACATCACTGAGAACGTGGACAGGCTCCTAGAACAAACAGGAGACGACCCGGTAGTAGTCGTCCACATCGGTACAAACAACATTGGAAGAAACAGGCCAAGATCCCTGCAAAACAAATTCAGAGAGCTAGGAAGGAAATTAAAAGACAAGACCAAAACTGTGGTATTTTCTGGGATACTGCCGGCACCTTACAAAGGACCATATGGACAGCTGGAAATACAAAATCAAAATGCATGGCTGAAATCGTGGTGCACACAGGAAGGCTTCACCTTTCTTGAACATTGGCGCACATTCTACAACAAGGACTATCTATATAGGTGGGACGGACAGCACTTAAACAGAAAGGGAACCAATCTACTTGGAGAAAGGATCCTTGAGGAGGTCCAGAAGCATTTAAACTAGAAAGGAAGAGGGGAGAAAACAAAAAAACAGAAGGGAGACCACATCAAAACAAGGGCAACAACTCAGATAAGACAACTATTAAATGTATTTATCTTAATGCTAGAAATCAAAATGTTAGAACTTGAAGCTACTGCACTAACAAGTAACTACGATGTGATAGGTGTTACAGAAACTTGGTTGTCTGAGAGTGATGGAGACGAATATAATATTAGTGGGTACACACTATATAGGAAAGACAGGCAGGACAGAAGAGGCGGAGGGGTAGCGCTATACATAAGAAATAGTCTTGAAGCCCAGGTGTTAAATCAGGACAAAGAAAATAATGCAGAATCAATATGGGTCAGAATAATGGACACAAATTCAAAGGGCATAATAATAGGAGCATGCTATAGACTGCCAAATTCAGACGCTGAGCAAAATAATCTGTTATACAATGACATTCGAAATGCGTGTAGAAAAGGAGAAGCCATACTAATGGGTAATTTCAACTTCCCCCGTATAAAATGGGAGAACCCGTTGGGGAGCGCGACGGACGAAATTGAAATGGTGGAAAAGACAAATTACTGCTTCCTAACGCAATTTGTCAAGGCACCGACTAGAGGGGAGGCATGCCTTGATTTAGTCTTTTCAAATAACGAAGACAGAATAACTAAAACAGAGATCAGAGAGCCATTGGCAAACTCAGACCACAACATGGTCTCATTTGAAGTATTTTTAAAACCCCAAAAGTAATGACTAAAGCTAAGGTTTACAATTTTAGAAAAGCAAACTATGAAGGTATGAAACAGAGACTAACAGAAGTAGATTGGAGTAAAATAGAGAAAACATCCACAGAAAAAGGATGGCTGTTTTTTAAAAATGTAGTACTGGAGGCGCAAAACAATTACATCCCAAAAGTAGACAAATCTAAATCTAAAACAAAATGGCCAAAATGGTTTAATAGATCAATTAAAAAAATATTCAGCGAAAAAAGTACTTGAAACTGCAAACACAAGTCAAAAAGGAAGTTCGAAAGGCCAAGAGAGAGATAGAAATCAATATGGCTAAGGGGGCTAAAACCAATTCCAAAATGTTTTTCCAATATTATAACAGCAAGAGAACTTTCAAAGAGGAGGTTAAAAGTCTAAGAGACACAAATGGCAAAATCATAGATGAAGAAAAAAAATAGTAAATATATTAAATGATTACTTTTCACAGGTTTTTTCAAGGAAGACACGGACAACATGCCCCACATGTCGACCTGTTCCTATCCAATTTTAAATAACTTTTTTAGCATAACAGAGGCAGAAGGGTTAAAGGGACTAGGAGCTCTTAAAATAAACAAATCCCCTGGGCCTGATGAGATCCTCCCAATAGTACTCAAAGAAATGAAAGAAGTTATTTACAAACCACTAACTAAGATCATGCAACAGTCTCTTGACACAGGGGTTGTACCGACAGACTGGAAAATTGCAAACGTAATACCGATCCACAAAAAGGGAGACAAAACCGAACCAGGTAACTACAGACCAATAAGCCTGACTTCTAGTATATGTAAACTTATGGAAACTATAATAAGATCTAAAATGGAAAATTACCTATACGGTAACAATATCCTGGGAGAAAGTCAGCATGGTTTTAGGAAATGTACTGTGGGTGTTGTCAAGTGATTGAAAGAGAGACATTTTGTGATGGTCTCTAAGAGTTGAATGGGTCAAAGTTCAAGTATATTTTCCTCTAAAGGAATTCTCACTTTTTGACGTCTCTACTGTGGTATTATGCCTCTTTTTTAGAATGCCTCAGGATGCAAATATAGCCTTCACCCATGTATTTTATGTATACATATTATATATAAACACACTGTTATATTTCTAATGATCTAATAACAGTTCTCGTTTACTTCCCACCCCCCCTATTCCATTCCTCCTGAATGTGATACGAACAAAACAGAGGAAACACTGACATCTAGTGGACAACAATAATCACACACAAGCAGACACCAGTCACGCAGTTGTAACAAACCGTCCACATCTACATGAAACAATTTTTATCCCCAATGTTAGCAAGACAGTAACACAAGGAATAAGATCAAAGTGGTTCCTGGTAAATACGCAATTCACTGTACACGGCAAAATGATACAAAAAATGGAATCTTGTATTCAAATATGTCAGTAGTGTTAAAGCACATAAATAGTATGCAGCACAGCAGTGAAATAGGAAGTTTTAATATTCTCCCATAGCTTGTCAAACTTCTGCTTTAACAGCTACAGTATGTCTATAACCATCTTCACTTGCGTACTAAAATACACAGGATCAGTGACTGTTTATTGAATTGTGCAATAGTCTAGCTTATTGAGATGTGGCTGTACTGTCGAATGGAGTCTCCTCCAGATCTGCTGTACATCTGCTGAGTGTTCCCCTCTCCTTCTTCCAGGTGATCTTCTATACAGACTTCAGGATCCATGAACTAGACCAGAAACAGAATCAACGAGATGTCAATCGTAAGTCCCCTACCCCCCCCCCCCCCCCCCCCTTTTCAAAGGTCTTTGTTTTATTTTCCTTTCAACGCTGTCTGATTATGCCATTCCTTTGCTAGAAAACAGATTGCAAGGGTCAATCCCGTTTCTCAGATTGGCTGTGAAATACAAACACGAGCTTTTGAGACTGCTCTTCGTCGGGTGTCAATGGGCATGTAAAGAACAGTCTTGTTTTACAGATTGCATATCAGAAGAGTTGTCGGGTCCATGTCTAAGACTTATGCACAGCTATATATGTATGTATCCTACTGTGATGCTACATGGGGTTATAGTGTGGGGATACCAGCTACACAAGAACAAACAAAGGATATATTTGAATGCTGTTGCATGTGTTTATTTTGATTTGAACAGGAGTCAGACTTTCTCGTTCTGGTCATTTTAAACAAAACAAAATGATCTCCTATTCAGGAAGACTACCTAAACTTTTGATTGGCTTCAGATTGCAACACAAATATCCACTGACTAACCACTGGACGTCTTAGCCGCCCCCTGTACACATGACACCTGGGAGTTTGCAGTCTGTTTTAACTACAAGGGGAACGGGCAATCTTATTATCGGCAAATAGTACCTACTGAACCATAATAAGACTGTAAAACTCAGGGGTTTATAGGAACGTTCAAGTTTATCATGCATTATAAAGCAGGTATAGCAGGTATCTCATGCAGCAGCTCTGCTCTTTCAATTAGTTTCAATAGTTCTGTAGATCTAAAGCACTGACTGGCACTACTTGTATACATTCATATTTTGATTTTGAATTTCAGCCGGGTGGGGTCAGGAGAAGCAGAAATGTCACTGTGAATGGGTTCTTGCTTGTGGGTGGTGGATTCGCTGCTGAGTGACAGGCAGGAGACCAGACAGGTTGAAGTTGACACGCCCCGCAGGTGCGCAGGATTTATTTACACACACACACAGAACAACTCACGTGACACTACCAGCCATGGTAGCTCACTGAGTGCATATGGCCAGCGTACGAAAAAACAAAATAAAACACAATACAAAAAACTATAAAATAAAAGGTGCCGTAAAAACGGAGTGCGCTACTCCCTAATGCATGGAGGTCCCGCTTGCTCACCTCGCTATACTTTAAAGGGATCTACCATCCCCGAACTAATCTTTATCTATCAACACAAACCCCGACTCCGGCCATCGGGGGTTTTGGCAGCTTCTTTTGGCTCCGATCCCGGTTCACCATCACGGAACGGATTTCTCTCACTATGCTCGGGTAGCGTGGACGATCTTCAGCCTGTTGTCCGTGGCTTTGCACCAGCCCCGAGGGGAACAAACAGGACCTCTTTATACCTGACGCTGTGCTGGAACACACCTACCCGCTGATCATCCACAGCTGGCAATCACACACAGCAGGCAATCCCAGGAGCCTGGTACTGCAATAAATTAAATAACAATTACACAAAAACACTATTTACAATATTGCATTGCTTTGAAACTACATTTATAGCATGCTATGTTAAATTGGGATAATGGCAGAAGAACATGTTTTAAAATCACGAGGCCAGCACTTCAAATGTGATATCTTTCCCCCTTTCTCTTAGTATTGTTTTAACATCACTGCACTGCTCCTCGATTAGACTCTTATAAACTGGAGAGAAGAGCAACAGAATTCCCTGGACGAGATTCTGCTCTAGTGGCTGAAACACAGAGACAATATTTTAATAAGAAGGGGCTTGTATAAAGTATACTGTTTTCAGATATGCACAGAGCATGAGAGAGCTCAATGTTAGCAAACCAGTTTATCAAAACCTTAGTCTGAAACCACACCTCTTAGAGCTTTATATAACTCCTGGAATTCAGAAACACAGGTAAGTTTCGTTTCTTGAGAAAACCATCCCTGTCTCTGTATCATCTGAACAGAAACAGCAGAAGCACATATTCTGATTACATTCATGAATTAAAAATGAATACATAAGGCTGTATTTATGTTTCAATATACAAAATATGATTT